>NW_023270426.1:66848441-66893649 GCF_011800145.1 Mirounga leonina
TATTTATTTATTTATTTATTTATTTATTTATTTATTTATTTATTTATGTTAGTCACCATACAGTGATGGACTTTAAAGAGGGCACCTGATGTGATGAGCACTGGGTGTTGTATGCAACTGATGAATTATTGACCTTTACATCTGAAACTAATGATGTAATATATGTTGGCTAATTAAATTTTGAATTTAAAAAAAAGAAAAAATAAATAAGTACAATGCCCTATACTATAGCACTACTCAGGTATCTCTCTTTGGGATTAGGAAATTCTGGAAGACTTTCTTTATTCACTCCAACCCCTAGGCCATCTGCAAAATCATCACCCTAGATTGGTAAAATACTTGAATCTTTTCAAAGACCACATCACAATCTTGGTAGGTAGATGCATTTACCAAAATGGCAGGCCTTACTCTCTTTACTGAATCTCTAGTTACTCTAGTCATTGTCATATGATTTATTCAGAAAAACTGCCTAACACTGATATCTTATCATTGAGCCCATTTCTCCTCATGCAGCAGTCACTGCTCAAAGTTCTATGTCTCTGTATCCATTTGTGCATCATCCGCCATCTTAGACCAATTACTGTACCAACTATGTTTTAGATTATTTCCAATGCTGTATACTATGCAGACCCAAGGTATAATCTACTACAGTGTAATTTTCAAAAGTGTATTGTTCTACCCATTCAGCTAATCACAACATTCATGCCATCAAAGCTTCCATCCCTATTTCCCCATATCCTGTCCTCCCAAGAACAAGCCCTGATAGTTACTTGGATGAGCTGCTCCAGGAAACCTTCAGGATCCCTGCTTCTCTTGGACATTTAATGTTTTAGTTTGGCCAGCATGTTCTCCTTTCTTATGGTAAAGACATCAGATTTTTTTTAAGGCATTGCTTCTTTTCCATTGCCAATTCACTTTATTAGTTTAGGACTGATCTTCCCCCAGCTTTGATCCAGGAGTGATTATGTGATCCAGTTGGAGAATCACATTAGTCTAGCCACAGTGCTTGGGCCATAGATAACTACACAATAGAAGACATGAAGATAATTTCTGAGCTATATTTGAAACTGTTGGGGGGCAGAAAAATCCCTCTTTACAACAGATTTAAACCAATATTAAAAATCTTGAGCTGTTGGTGACAATTTTGCTACTGTGTGTGGAGACCCTGCCTAAGGAGAGCCTATCTGAGATTGAAATTAATGCAGAGGAAAGTAGAATCAAGATATGGCTAGATAATATTAATTGAACAATTACTATGTGTTAATTAACTATACAACTAATCATTTAGTCTATGATAACCTTTAGAGGCAGGGTAAATGTTTATCATCCCCAATCCAGAGATGAAGTAAATGAGGCTAAATGTCTTGCCCAGAGTTTCACAGCTAGTGGTAAAGCTGAGACTTGAAGTTAGACATCTGGATCTAGAACTTGTGTTCATTACCAGTATGTTACAGTAGGAATTAGCTATTGCTAACAAATACATAGACTTTAGAAACAAGGAGAGAAAGAGAGAGACCCAGTTGTTTGTCTTAGAATTCCTAAATCCAGTCATGCCTGAAATCATAAGCTTGTTGATTTTTTTCAATTAAAGAGATTTCTCTTCCCTTCCTATTTCTTCTTCAGAAGGTGGTTTGAATCTTAAAACTGGAAAACCTCAGTAATATACTCTCCAATAGGGAAGGAGCAATATAAAGTATATAGAAACCTATACCATACATCAAAGCAGACAGACCATGTGGGAAACCCTAGATGGTTTTCCCTAATGTACAGGCATTTACACTTGCACTTGTTTGAGGGTAATTCATAAGGTTCTTTAAGACAATTCATCAAGTGAACCAACCATTTAGTATTCCCCCCCATATTTACCCCTGCTTATTTATGTTATCTTTTATTTCTTCATGCCAAACCTGGCTAACATACACACTGCTCTACATCTAGGACCTATAGCTTCAGCTGGGGAATCTGACTACATGGTGAAAGTAGCGCTCTGGTAACCGGGTATGCCGCAATTAGCCTCATATCAAGATTGCCTTTGAATATATATGCCACATTTTCCTTAGGTCATTCCAAAGAAACTTTGACTAAGCCCTGTTTGGCAGAAGGGATCTGAGTAATATGTAGTGTCCATTTCAGCTCTGTAGTCTTAAATAATCCCAACACATCCACATACCATGAACTTAAAGGTGCATGACTTACCCTTGTTCACTTGTTCTTTTTCTGTGTCTGCTTTGATCCTGTCCTTAATTGACTCCTGATTCTTCGAAACACCTCTTATTTATCCTCCCAAAGAAATCCAATGATTTCTTAATCAGTATTACAAAGCATATTAACTATAAAGGAAAAGATCAGCAAATACTGACAAAGTGGATGATGTTAAAATTAGGAAGTTTTGTTCATCAAAAGCTACCATAAGAGAGTGAAAAGGTAAGCTATAAATAGGAAAAAAAAACATTTGCAATGCATATAATAAAGAAACCCTACAAATTAATAAGAAAGGTAACAATAGTAAAAAGAACAAGAAACTTGAATAGACATGTCATAAGATATAATATCCAAGTTTTCAATAAATATATGAAAAGGTACTCAACATCATTAGTCAATAGGGAAATGAAAATTAAAACTCTAATGAGTTAACATCAGCCAGTGACCAGAATGGTTAAATTAAAAATATCAATACTAATAGTTGATGTGGATTTGGATACCATGTGTTGGTATTGTTCTAGAACTCTTATGCCCTTTAGTAGGAGTATAATTTCAGTCTTAGATGTATACCCAAGAGAAATACACACACCTAAACATCAAAACTACACTGGAAATTCACAACAGTATTACTTACTATGACTACAAACAGGAAGCAATCTAGATGGAATTAGAATGGATAAATAAAAGAACACTTGTTATATGTATATATATAGAATGGAATACTATGCAACCTTAAAAAAAAAGAAAATTCTGCAACTTATGACAACATGAAAGAATCTTGAGAACATTATGGTAAGTGAAATAAACTAGATACAGTAAGACAAGTACTTTGTGATTTCACTTATATGAAGTATCTAAAATTGTTAAATTCATAAAGATTGGAATGGTGTTTACCAGAGGCTGAATAGAAAGGGAAATGGTGAGTTATTAATCAACAGGCATAAACTCTAGAGATCTGCTGTACACCATTGTACTTATAGTGAGAAATAATACATTATACACTTAAAATTTGTTAAAAGGATATATCTTATGTTAAGTGTTCTTACCACAATAAAATAATAATAAATGGATAAATAATGGGTAGCACATTCATAAAATGGAAGGGAAAGTGGACATACTTTATTTTCACTTACACAATATGGAGGAATCACACAGATATAATATTGGCTGAAAGAAACCAGACATAATATAACTGCATGGTTCCATTAATATAAACTTCAGAAACTAAATTTCAGAAGTTAAAATAGTGGTTACCTCTGAAGATGAGAGAGCTGATAGCTCCATCTTGCTCCAGAACACTTCTGGTAACATATATACTAACATGGCTAACTGCTTAGTGGGTAATTCGACCCTCTACCCTAAGTCCTGCTCTAGAACACCGACAGATTCCCCAGTCTGTCCACCTGATTCGCCAGCGGACGTGGTGGTGGGACTATGCTCCAACAATAGTTGACAACTCAAATTTTCCCAGATGCCCCATGTATGTGAGTACCTATTTGTTCATACTGTTTCCTCTGCCTATCATAGAATTCCCCCTTCTCTCCCAGCTGAGAAACCAATACTTGTGATTCAAAAGCTAGATGGTACCGCCTAAGGCCACAGAAAGAGGCAAAAAGGTATTAGAGTCAAACCCATCTTTGACTTTTGGCTTGCCACTTTCAAGTTGTGTGCACTTGGCTATCATTTGACTTTTTATAAATTCTTTTTTTTTTTTTTTAAGATTTTATTTATTGGACAGAGAGAGACACAGCGAGAGAGGGAACACAAGCAGGGGGAGTGGGAGAGGGAGAAGCAGGCCTCCCGCAGAGCAGGGAGCCCGATGCGGGGCTCGATCCCAGGACCCTGGGACCATGACCTGAGCCGAAGGCAGACGCTTAACCGACTGAGCCACCCAGGCGCCCCTCATTTGACTTTTTAGCTTTAGTTTCACATCTATGAGATGAGAATAATGATATTTAGTTCATAGGCTATTTGGGGGAAAATATAAGATGATACAGTAGGATCTCATTATATATTATTTTTCTTTACTTTCCCTTTTCCTTGCAGTATTACTTGCTTTTTGCTATGTACTCCTCTAGTACCCACTTGGAATAATTTTGAAGCCATTAGCTAAAAAAATGTATTTAATATAGCTGAACTTGGTACTAGGAGTGAGGGTTACAAAAATGAGTAAGATGTAATTGACCAAGAAATTACTACTTTGGTTAGCAATAGGTTATTGATTGAAAAAATGATCTAATGTAATAATTTTAGGAAAAGTAATAAGGCCATTGGTACAGAAGAGACCGAGGTTTAGAGAGAGAGAGAGAGAAAATAATTAGGAATCTACAGTAGTCATGCTGATCCAAAGATATCAGTAACTAGCACAATAGAATGTGTGAAAGGAAATCAGAAAAGAGAAATAATACATGAGACATTAAGATGGAAGAAGCATTAGAAACATTTTTTTCTAGTAGATATTGAACATAAAAATAATACAGTGGGAAGCTATTCTGAAGCCTCACAGTTAGGAAATAGTAAATTTGTTCATTCTGAAAACAAAACCTATCAGTATTTTATGAATATAACTATATATGCTTCCATTGGGTTAGATGAAAAGAATTGCAAATATTCAAAAACAAACAAACCCCCACACTATAAGACTAAAATTCATCAAATGGATTTCTAGATAGTCACATTAAACATAAGTTTTATGAAACTTATGATGAGAATTCTGTTACTGTTTTGTCAGAAAAAGGAGATCTTTTTTTTTTTTTAAAGATTTTATTTATTTATTTGACAGAGAGAGACACAGCGAGAGAGGGAACACAAGCGGGGGGAGTGGGAGAGGGAGAAGCAGGCTTCCCACGGAGCAGGGAGCCCGATGCGGGGCTCGATGCGGGGCTCGATCCCAGGACCCTGGGATCATGACCTGAGCCGAAGGCAGATGCTTAACAACTGAGCCACCCAGGCGCCCCAAAGGAGATCTTTCTTGAAAGGAAGAAAATAAGATGCTGGAGAACATGGAATGGAAATTGTTACTGCAAAGCAGGAAGACTGCCCATGTTGCAACTGTTAGAGAACCATTTTGATGCTCCATGGCTTCAAGGCATTACTGACTCTGTAAAGGGACATAAATCTTGAAAATATACAAAACTTGAAATTTGTTGCTATAATTACAAGCTTGTTTAAATGACAAAGTTTTACTTTGACATTTAAATAAAACCTCTAATATGCAATTTGCTTAAGATATACTTTGTTGCATATTAACTACTATAATATAAACTTTTACTGTAGCAATGGATCGTAAGGTATAAAGACATTTCTGAACAACAGAAGTAAACTGATTCCTTTAAGGTTAAATGTGAACTGCTTGGAGAAAAAAAAAAGGAAAAGGACATATTAACAGAAAGCCCTGAGGTGGTCTGGAAAGATATATCACAAAACAATGCTTCATAGGGCAGGTCATATAGTGATGCTGCTAATGTTATTAAGCACTGAACTAAGATTCCTAAATAGAGACTAAATGTCTGTGATATAAAAAGTAAATTACATATTTACAATTGTGGATATATAAAAAACCAGTGTTGAAAAAATGCTTCGGGAAGAATCAGGGCTTGCCAAAGATCAAAACTAATTCTAGAGTTTTCATCAATGACAGATAAGTGGGAGTTTGTTTTGAAGTAACAGAGTAATCATAATGGGGAAGATAGATTCAGGAGAAATAAAAAAAAAATTCCTAAGGTAAAATCATGGAAAATCACAATAACTATTTAATAAGAACCAATATTCTAAGTATTAAATTCCTGGATCTTGCTCATCTGGAAGGAGAATATAGAACATTATTTTTATGCTTAAAATGTTTGGAATATAACTTCATCCCGAACAATATTAGCACCTTGAACATTTGTTATTTATAATCTTGCATAATTTGCTTATGAATTTACATTGGCCCTTGGGAGTAACCTAAAACCAAGCACACCATTCCTGAATCGTTAAGATATCATATATCATACTTGGGGAAGGTATAAGCAAATCCAGTCTAGAAACAGTGAAAGAATGTGGGAAATGAAGCCAGAAGTGAGTTCATGAAGAATTATTGACAAACTTGGGGTTTGGTAAATGCAGAACATATTGGACTAAATGATTTCTTATTTCACTCTTAACTCCAGAATTCTGTGATTTTAAGCATCAGAAGATAGGAGTCTTTTCTTGTAGTGAAAACTGTGATTCTTTGTATTAAATTGTAATGTTAGCTGCTCTAATAGTTAAACATCAAATTTCAGTGACTTAACGTAGTGCATTTATTTCTCATTCTTTCAACAGTCCCATTTTGGTAACCCTGGTTTGGAGGCCTTTCAAGTATTTTTGGGGGGAGCCCAGACTTTGCCCTATTCTAGGTCCTCCAAGACCCCTTTGATCAGGTAGCAGATCAAAGACCTTACATGGGAAGTTTGTGTGTGTGTGTGTGTGTGTGTGTGTGTTTCAGGCTAATTGTGGCTTATGTCATTTATGCCCATATTTCTTTGGCTAGAACTCAATCTTATCACACATTTAATTGCAACAGAAGATAGGAAATATCATCTCTCTGTGTGCTTGGGAAAGATATGAGTAGATGTAGATGGTGTCTACCCTACTTTTTGAGATAGGCAACAATTTTAGAGAATATTGAGTTATGGCCTTAAGTAAGAAAATTTCACAAGAAAAGATCTAGCAAATTTCCCTTGGTCTCTATTGTTGATTCCTCTGTTAAAAGTACTTTTTATTTCTCCTTCATAACCACTGGCTGGTAATAATAAGGTTAGAGTATTTCTTTTAGAAAAAGTTTCACACAATCCATCTGGTAGACAGTGGTGAGAGAACCTGGATATGGTGGTCCTAAGATGTAACAAAGATGCCAATAGGAACTGCCTCTTCCTTGCCTACTGCATTCCCATATGCTCAATTTGTTTTAATTTGTGTCATCCAAGATGCACAACTCTGATCTTCCACATGAAAATTGACTCATGCTGAATTATTAGTGATAAATCTGGGCTTCATTTGAGCTATTGTAGAAGACAAGGAAGAATGGTTTGCATGCCACAGCTCATATTCTTGCTGTACATCACTGATTTCTTGTTCTTTCTTAGGTGTCATGCCCATAGGGGTTTATTCTCTCTGGACCTTCTCTCATATATCCATCAACTTAGCTCACTTTTCTTCCCCTTTCAAATATTCCCCCAAAGCACAAACTCCTCTGCTTCTATTATGAAGAGTTGCTTTCCCTTCCTTTGAAGTGTTCATGCCAGCTAATCCCCAGACTTTCAGGACCCCAGCTACTTCCTTTAGCTTTAAGAAAAGTATTTTCCAAATAAAAATAGCTCTCTCTCAATAAAAGGAATTTTCACATATGCTCCTAAGATAATACAAATCTTTCCACCTTTACAATGAGTCTGTATTTTGTAAAAACTGAACTTGAACTGAGTATGTTTTGGTATACAATTGAGGACCAAAGGATTGTAATGTCTGGGGCTGAGCATGGCCTTGAATAAAAGATAATTTGTTGATTAGAATTAACCTGTCCACCACCACTTGGTATTGCAGCATGGCTCTGGTACAATTAACATAGAGGGATGCCCTTCAAAGACATTAGAGGGTCAAAAGTTGTTTTAGCAGTGTCTTGGACTTTTCGGTCAATGTGACCTGAGGGAAATGAGAGGCAACATAACAAAACACTGATCCTAAATTCAGTCCTTGGTTCAGGAATCCTCATTGCATATGGTGCCATGTGGGTGCCCTGGAGTTCTTTCAATCTTACTAGGTATAAAAGTAAACTGCTTGTTGGCAGAGAGTAACATTTATGAAGTTGGAGGATGCTCCGGGGAAGGACTTTCTTCAGTTAATCTTTTCAGACACAGCATCGACTTCCTAAGACATAAAATTTGATATCCAAACATTGGAAGAACAGAGTTCATGAATATTTATGCCTAAGCATGGATTCTGCTGAGAGCTATGGCTTGTGTGTGTGGGCATGTCTTTGGTTGGTACCATAATCCCATCTCTGGGGTGTGCTATGACCCACAAATTAAGGTAGAAACTGGTAGACATAACTCCTATTCTGTTATTGCATGTGCATATCTGGGAATAGTTGAATTTTCCCAGAGCATTTGTAAATCCAGGTCATGGTAGATTCCCAAGCATTAGAAATCACATCTGTTGTGGTCTAGGACAACGACCCCAGACTGAACATGCCGAAGTGCTGCTCTACTCAAGGTAGAAACCACTGAGAACATATCACGGGAATTTTTTATTTGTGGGTCATAGCACACATAGCCTGTCGCGTAGAAAATGCTATATAATGTTCGCTAATGTAGTAGGCAAAGCTAGTTTTAGTAATATACATTCTATTCCCCTTCCTGACACATGAAAGACTACTCCTCAGGTCCTTCACTGTTTAATAGAGCCGTGCGACTATAGATTTGATGCAGGAAGTGTGAGCAGAAGTGATGCATACCACTTTCAGGCAGAGTTAGTGAAAAGGCCATTCACAATTCTCCATCTTTCTTTCCCTCCTGGTCATGAAGAAGGCCTTAGGTTGAGATGAAAGAGGCAACACATCAAAGCAACATGGATCACTGGAAAGTCTGTGTAACATAGCTGCCCCAGAACAACTCCTGAATGTGCAGTGAACTTTGTATAAAAGGAGAAATTAACTTTTATTTGAGACTTAACTTTTTTTCCTCTTTCTTTTCTTTTCTTTTCTTTCCTTATAGCTGTATAACTTAGACTTTCCTGACCAATACAGCTATTATTGTTTTATTATTTCTAAAGATGCTCTTATTTAACCAGTCCTTAATTTAATTTTTTTGGAATGCTGTTTTACAATAAGGAATTTATAATTTGGTGTAATCCTTGATTTTTCTTTTTTTTTATATGCTCACACCTAATTACCAATTCTTTTAGAATTCTCCTTCAAAAGATAGCCCAATTCCATTTTTTTTCACTATTTTAAACCATCTTAATCTTTTATCTGGATTACTACAATAGCCTTTTTTTCCAGATAAAGGAAATTTATTAAGTTTTTAATTTCAATTCCAGCATAGTTAACATACAGTGTTATATTAGTTTCAGGTGTACAGTATTGTAATTCAACAATATTCTACAGAAAATTCCATACATTACTCAGTGCTCATCATGGTAAGTGTACTCTTAATCTCCTTCACCTATTTCATCCATCCCCCCTGACCTCCGCTCTGGTAACCATCAGTTTATTCTCTATAGTTGAGTCTTTTGGGGGAGTTTGTCTCTCTCTCTCTCTTTTTCACTTTGTTCATTTGTTTTATTTCTTAAATTCCACATATAAGTGAAATCGTATGGTATTTGTCTTTCTCTGACTGACTTATTTTGCTTAGCGTTATACTCTCTAGCTCCAACCATGTTGTTGCAAATGATAAGATTTTATTATTTTTTGTGGCTGAATAATATTCCAGTGTGTGTGTGTGTGTGTGTGTGTGTGTGTGTACACAATATACAATGTCTTCTCTATCCATTCATTGATCAATGGACACTTGGGCTATTTCCATAATTTGGCTATCACTACAGTAGCCTCTTAACTTATCTTCTGCATTCTCCCTACCTCCCTGCACTGCCCCCCCCCCCCATTCTATGCTAAACACAGCAGGTAGGGATTCTTTTAAAAGGTGAGTCAGATTGTGTCACTTCTTCTTTTCAAACTTCCAAAAGCTTCCATTTCACTTCATATAATAGTTAAAGTCTTTACAAATGTCTGCAAGCCCTACTAATAGTTTTTTGGTGAGGTCTATTTTGAGCATCCTGTTTAAAATTTAAAGCTACCTTCTGTGTTCCCACATATCCTCCACCTTTTCTATCTCCCTTCCCTGCTTTATTTTGAGCCCTTGTCACTAGTTGAAAAACTTAGTCATTAATTACTTATTAATTTTATTATTGTCTATCTCCCTCTACTGTAATATAAGCTCTATAGGGTTATGTTGTTTATTGCTATATTTCCAGCATCTAGAATAGTGCCAGGCATATTTAGCACTCAATAAATATTTTTTTAAATGAAGAAATGAAGATTTCTATTGAGTTAGAGCAAAGTAATTTCATTTCCATATTCATTATAAATGAAGAGGGATGTGTAGTTATTTAAAAAGTGTATGTCCTTGGTTGTTAAAAAAAAGGCAACTTAAAAACATGTGCCCTTAGGAGTACAGATTAAGTTTCATAATTAATTACCATTGTAGAACCTCATAATGTGTTTTATATCCTTTTGGGATCTCTAAGTAGAGAGAGGAGTTTTATTATAATTTTTTTGAGGCCTAATTTGTCACATAAAACTGCTCTAATGAGAAGACTTATAGATTTTTATTTAAAGCTTTAATCAGTCGTTCTGTTGAAATGTTAAATATATCACTGTTCCTGGTAATATGAATTAAATGAGATAAGGAAGATGCTTTCTAGTGGGACACAGGTAAGTTATGACAGGAGTTTACATGGACTTCCAAAAATTTGTTTATATTTAATTAAATATAAGAATAATTCAGATTTTCCGTGAGGCATAAAATTTTTCCCTTAGTTACTTGTTTTTGTGATTAAAAAGTGGTCCTGTTATGGGCGCCTGGGTGGCTCAGTTGGTTAAGCGACTGCCTTCGGCTCAGGTCATGATCCTGGAGTCCCTGGATCGAGTCCCGCATCGGGCTCCCTGCTCAACAGGGAGTCTGCTTCTCCCTCTGACCCTCCCCCCTCTCATGTGCTCTCTCTCATTCTCTCTCAAATAAATAAATAAAATCTTAAAAAAAAAAAGGGGTCCTGTTATGCCTAGTATGAGAAAGTCAATCCATGAAAAAAAAATCAAGCTTATAAATATTAAACAAATAAAAGTGATTTGATAGCATTATGTCAAAACTTCTTAATTTTGGACACTGAATTTAATATTGC
This sequence comes from Mirounga leonina, assembly GCF_011800145.1. Taxonomy (NCBI): domain Eukaryota; kingdom Metazoa; phylum Chordata; class Mammalia; order Carnivora; family Phocidae; genus Mirounga; species Mirounga leonina. The sequence continues at coordinate 66,859,560 of NW_023270426.1, forward strand.
TCTTCTCATCACTTGGTTTTCTAAAATGCGTTAGGACATCAAGAAGAGATGAATGGGTAACTGCTTCCTTAGCTACATAGTTTTCCCAGTAAAATTAGAGTCCGTTGAAAGTGACTGGCAGATGAGCACATTCATTATGCATTTCATATAAACTTACAATTAAATAATATAATTTGGGGTAGAAAAAAGGGGAGAAACTCTAATTACTGCATCCATGATAAAACCTTGATGAATTTCAGTAATGGTGTAAATTAGCACCAGAAATCATGTTATAAACTTTGGTTTATATTACATAATGTTTTTCACTCTTTCACTCTTAATCTCCTTCACCTATTTCACTAATTCCTATAGACTATCATTAAAATTTGGGTTCAACATAAAAACTGTTGTGTAATATTATTGAGATATTTTTTTGAATGAAAATATTATTAAATAACAAAAGTTAAGTGCAAAAAAAAAAAAAACTTTCCAAAAATCCTATGTAACTATTTAAGGCTGTTTCTAAAATTATGGTTTACTTGTATTCTGAGAAGGCTATATCATCACTTACCTATTTGTCACATTCTCCCTATATATTATTTCCTAGGTACTACAGAATATCATCTGGTAATGTGATGCCATTTCTTTTCCCCTGGAAATAAAATATTAAAATCCCATGAAGCAACTACAAAAATGGATTCAGTTAAAAATTTCAAAAACCTTAATAGTAGCCATCTTACTCCATGCAGTTGGGACCCAAAGATGACCCAGAATTGTTTGGATCACACCAAAAAAGTCAGTTAAGATTAGGAAATCATAAAAAAAATGGCACAAATACCTTAACCTTTTTTTTTTTTTACCTTAAACGTTTTATCTTAACTTAATACATGCATGTCCATTAATTCGTGAATTTTGAGTACAAGTCTGCTATGACTTCTTTCTGGCATGAAAAAATACTCAAAATGTCATGATAGAATAACACAAATTACATCATTTCCGATTTCTAGTTTCTGTTTCTTTAAAGTGAAATAGGAGTTAATGACACTTATAAAGCAATTTGAGTGCAACGTCTTTTGACTTTTAAGACTTCCCCCCCAATTTTTACAGTTGCCTTGAACACTCTAATTTGAGAGCAAACTTTTAAAAATGACTCACTTTTATTGAGTCTTTATAAGGTATTAAATTTAGTTTTTATAGATAAAGACTGTCCTTTTACACTCCTATTTCTTTTACTTTGAATTTTACTGTTGTATTTGGCATTTATTTATAATATGATAAAATGAAAAATATTGTATTAAATTTAAGAATAGTTTGTTAAAGTAGTATTTATAATTTAATAAAAATAAATATTTTTATTAAATACTGATATTGATAAGCACAACTCACTTAAATAAGTTGGGGAACATGTATATATCTCTTAGAGAGCTTACAACTCATCTGGGAGAATAGAATAGTTGGAGGCACTAGAAAGGAGCCTCAGTGTAAGATTCATCAAACCATAGGCTTCAGCCAGTGGCAGTGAGGAGTTAAGTGTCAGTTAAGAGAGCTACCACTGGGACTGATTTTATGGAATACTACTGAGGTTTTATATACCAGCTCCATTCCTATATTTAATACTTCTGAATATCTGACACCCACAGCAACTAATCTTTCCAGAGTGATATTAGTACATTTAATTAATATTAAATAAAAATTATTCTAGTTCTTGGTAGATGGTCAATACTATGACTCCTGGTTTTGTATTGTGCTTAGGCAGCTTTGCTTTCCTTTTGCTGTGTCTACATCTTTACACACTTTTCTAATGTCCATCTGTCACTCCTGGCTACTTTCTCATAAGCTCACATACTAATCTGGGTTCTTGATTGCATATAGATGGTAAGAAGAGGTTAGGAAGAACTCCCCCAAACAAAAGTATATCACAAGCAAAAAAAAATGTACTTCCTGAAGACAAAGAACAGCAAACTCAAATAACCTCTTTGACCTCTTTCCCCATACAGTCTTTAAAAATGCAAAGGAAGGGACACCTGCGTGGCTCAGTCAGTTAAGCATCTGCCTTCAGCTCAGGTCATGATCTCAGGGTCCTGGGATCGAGCTCCTTGTTTGGCAAGGAGCCTACTTCTCCTACTGCCTGCCACTTCCCCTGCTTGTGCTTGCTCATTGTCTCTCTCTGACAAATAAATAAAATCTTAAAAAAAAAAAAAAGGCAAAGGAAGTTGGCTAATTGAAGTTAAATTAAAAAAATAAAATAAAAAGGCAAAGGAAGAGAAATAAGAAAAGGAGAAACCATCTTCCCAATTAGGAAGAGCCCTGGGGCCATCTGTCACTTATCCATAACAGAGGCAAACTTCCTAGAGAAAAACTGAGTGAGGAAAAGCCACATACAGTACCATATGTATTCATGGGACTTTAAATGGTGCTTCTCAAAGGAAAGGGTCAGAAGTGTGTCTTTGGGGCAGGTAAGGGGATGGAACCTGGACAGTCAGGACCCCAGGCCAGTTACCTGAGGCTATAACATAAACTGAAACCGGTTGAGAAAGTACTGCTTTAGTCTTTTCATTTGTCACATTAAAAACTCCAATCACCAGCAATATTACCTACTTTTGTTTTTATCTTGTCCTCTTTTGGATGTGAAGTAAAGCAAGAAGTACCTTGAGTTCCCTCAGGTGTATGGTCGATAGTAGCCCGTATTTGTTCTCTTGCTGTTGAACAAAATGGTTTTAACACTCAGGCCTTGGGGTACTGCTATTCCTTTCAAGGGAGATTGCGATATATTGGAAATGCCCATAGCTGTACATAATCCTGACCACAGCTCCCTTGCATCATCCGGACATGGTCCGTTCACCTCCCCAGTGCCCGGGGTTTCCCTCAGAAACATCTGAAATAGGAAGGGACAATACTTTAACTGAGGTGACACATGACTGTTCTGTAAACTATGTGTGTGGCTGACTGAGAGTTTAGGGTAATCTGACTCAAAGAAATTTTTTTATATTTGGCTAGCAATTTTGATAAATACTGAATTTTTTTTTTTTTGGCTAGACTTGCTTACTATAATTTGCAAAAGGCAATTCCTTCTTCCAGATTCTATTATTCCCTATTTCCCTCTCACCTTATCTCCCAGTATACCTTATACATGTATCTGTGCAACTTCCCTGTCCTCTACAAGCAATTGGGCTTGCTGCTTCCTATTGCTGTCTGCAGTAGGCAAAGCAGTCTCCTATTCCTTTCCTTATTTTAAAGTATATCCATACTTAGGACATACTTGGGACATACTTAGCCCAAGTTCCAGAGGGTCAACAGGAACATGAGATTATTACAGCATTTGCTCCCACCCACAAAATTTAGAAAAACAGAAACCATTCTGGAGTTAAACATGATCAGTGCAGCAGGTACACCTTAAGCTAGTATTTCTCAAAAGTATGGTCAGAGGACCTCCTGTATCAGAATCTTCTAGGGAACTGGTCGAAAATACAAATTCATTGTTTGCATCCCTATTATAATAGTTGAAATCTACCTGGGAGAGTTGGGGCAAGAGTGGCCTTTTCTTATGTTTCCCAGTTGGTTTTTAAACAAACTAAATTTAGAACCCTTGGTTAAGTGCTAAATTCCCTCTATTTAGTACATACACAACAGAAGAGCAATATCCCCAGAACTAATATATGTCACTGTCCAGATGAGCACTGTCTAGTAAAAAGTTGATGCAAGCTGCATATGTAATTTTGAATTGCTAGTAGTTACATTAAAAAGGTATAAAGAAACAGATGAAACTAATTTTAGTATTTATTTAAACCACTTTATCAAAATACTATCAACATGTGACTACTATAAAAATTAATGAGATATGCTAAATTCTTTTTTTGTATTAAGTTTTGAAATTCAGTAGATATTTTATATTTAAGGAAACCCTCAACTTAGACTAGCCACATTTCAAGTGATCAATAGCCATAGGTGGTTAGTGCCTACTAGATTGGAGGTAGCAGGTCTCGATTCACATTGCTGTTACCAACCATAGGCCAAAAGAGCATTGGTATTTTCTGGGGTTAGGGATGAGACAGAAGAAAAATAAAATAATAAAATAAAACTTAAAAATAAATAAAATAATACATAAAATAAAATCAAATAAAAATAAAAAATATAAAGGCTTTTTTGTTCCAAACTCACCAAGCGACCAATCAATTTCTGTCGGTTATTCAGGAGTCCATATCCAGTAACTGCAAGGTTTGCATGTCCATGGTACAGGCTTTCCTGAGATCCTCCTCTTCTTTCTTTTTCTGAATCATTATGTTTTCCCCTCAGGTTCCTATTGTTTTGGCCCACAATCCTGAGTTGAGGGTGGCCTGTGCTCAGTAACATAGAGCCCACTTTGTAAACTGCTTTAATCCTAGTGGAACACCAGCTTTGTTTGCTCTTACCACTGTTCTAGGTTCTTCCTAGCACTGTGTGCACGGGAGCTCATCAAGAAGCCCCTCTGCCATGTCTCATTCCCAAATCTATTTTGTCAGCATTGAAATCCCACAGTCTGATTATTCTCCTTGAAGAGATGTAATCATTCTTTTCTGCCTCCTATTTTCCTGGTCCATCAGGGGTTGCTCTATTTTCTCTGGAGTTACGTATTACTCCTTCTGCCCTGGCTGAGGAATAGGATGAAGAGGAAAACAGTTCCTGGAGTGGAGAACACAGAGCAGGTCAGCAGAAGTTTACATCCTGAGGCTCTGCCTTGAGGCTATCCTGATACTCTAGAACTGAATCTCTTTGTCTTCTTCACCAAGTCTGTGGTCCACTTACTTGACCCTGTCCTGGTGGAATAACCAGGTTCTTCTTGTGGGGATTTACCCATAAACAATGCAACAGCCCTTCAAGTTTGAGGTTCTTGAGTGATCTGACCTCCCAGACTTTAGCTATGTACTCACTTTGGTCGGCTTAACTCCACCAAGTGTTGGTGATAGAATTTTAAACTCCGAATTACAGGTTGTTGGTGACAGAATTTTAAACTCCGAATTACAGGTTATTAGGTTGGGCTTTGGCCTCCTACCCCCGTGTAGTCTACTCATGATCCAGTCAGGACCACGTGAGCCCCAAAGATTTCTCTTGTGTAGGTTAGAGGCAGATGGGGAGACCATTCTCTAAGACCTGTACCCTAAACTTGAACCCTCAAATTATACTACTTGAGTGGACCTAAGGGCAAGAAAAATGAATACAAGATAAAAATGAATCATAGAAACAAAGGGCATTTCCTTCAGAGGCCTAAACTTGAGTTGGTATAAACCTAACCTCCTCAACTTTCTTAGAGCTCAGTTATGTTATAGTTAGTCCGGGGAGTGAGAGCTGTATGAGAAGGACTCTTCCAATCACTAGGCCATGTTAAAGGTTAGCATTCCAAATATGCCGACTCAAAGGCCACTGCTGGAGCTTTAAAATCAGTCATCACTCCAAAATGTCACCTAAGAAAGAAAAACTCAGTGAAAAGTAGGGAGACATCCAGGATAGTTTCTGAGTATCTTTCTAGGTGGGGGTACCAATACCCAAGATAAATAATATAAGAGAGAAAGCCATTCTGTGGAAGCCTGTGATGAGCTCAGTTTTGGCTTGAAGTGTTTGAGTCATGTGTGATGTCCAGGGACAAATGGGTAGCAGGCTGTTGGATATACTGGTCTGAAGCTCAAATTACAGGGTTCTGGGGTAGGGATAAAGATGTGTGAGGCAGAAGAAAAAGGGTCGTAGTTGAAAGTTGAAGGGCGTTACCTGGTGCAGAAAAGGAAAGGGGAGTGGGTATTGCTATGATGATTCTGACATAAAACTCCTCATTAGCTCCTTTTGTGCCCAGGTAGATGTCTTACTTGACTTTTAGTGTCTTCTTTAGGAAGATTTATCATAATGGAGTTAAGAACATATTCATCACAACATTCGAAATGCCTATTAAAAAATGAAAATTTCTAGGCCCCTTCCAGACCTGTCATATTATAATATCTCAAACTATTTTTTAGGAATCTCTGGCTTGGGGATGCCCGGGTGGCTCAGTGGGTTAAGTGTCTGCCTTCAGCTCAGGTCATGATCCCAGGGCCCTGGGATAGAGCCCCATGTCCCGCTCCCTGCTCAGTGGAGAGCCTGCTTCTCCCTCTTCCTCTGCTTCTCCACCTCCCCCTTTTGTTCTCTCTTTCTCTCTCTCTTGCTCCTGCTCTTTCTCTTTCCCTCTCGCTCATGCTCTTTCTCTCTCAAATAAATGAATAAAATCTTAAAAAAAAAAAAAAGAATCTCTGGCTTGATAGCTTTGGTTCCACTGAAGGTAACAATTGATGTAACCACCTTTGAAGCAATTCTCAAAGTTTAGTGTATGTATCAGTTGCCTGGATGCTTGTTAAGAATACAGATTCAGCTGGTCTAGGAAAGGGCCAAGAGATTTGCATTTTTAATCAACACTCTATAACTGTGATCACCTGATTTCACTTTGAGAAATAATATTAAATGTTTGGCTATCCGAGTGGTCCCCAGATAGATATAGAAAGGGTTTCTTTTTTGTTTTGTTCTGTTTTCTTTTTTGTTTCTTTAGTATAATTAACATACAATGTTATATTATTTTCTGGTGTAAAACATAGTGATTTGACAGTTCCATATGTTACTCAGTGTTTTACTGTGGTTAAGTGTAGTCACCATCTATCACCAATATTACATTATTTTTACAATATTATTGACTACATTCCTTACACTGTACTTTTTATCTCTGTGACTTATTTATTTTATAACTGGACATTTGTACCTCTTAATCCTCTTTATCTATTTTGCCCATCCCCCTACCCACCTCCTCTCTGGCAACCACTGGTTTGTTCTCTATATTGAAGAGTCGGTTTTTGTTTGATTATTGTTCATTTGTTTTTGTTTTTTTTTTTTTATATTACACATGTAAGTGAAGTCATATGGCATTTGTCTTTGCTTGACTTATTCACTTCATATAATACCCTCTTAATGTATCCATGTTGGCACAAATAACAAGACATCATCCTTTTTTATGGCTACATAATATTCCATTATACATATACACCATATCTTCTTTATTCATTCAACTATTGTTGGACAGTTAGGTTGCTTCCATATCTTGACTATTGTAAATAATGCTGCAATAAACATAGGGGTGCCCATATCTTTTTGAATTAGTATTTTTGTTTTCTTTGGTTAAATATCCAGTAGTGGAATTACTGGGTCATATGGTATTTCTATTTTTAATTTTTTTGAGGAAACTCCATACTGTTTTCCACAGTGGCTGCACCAGTTTGCATTCCCACCAACAGTGCACAAGGCTTTCCTTTTCTCCACATCCTTACCAACATTTGTTATTTCTTGTCTTTTTGATATTGGCCATAGGACAGAGTTTCTCTCTCTCTTTTTTTAAGATTTTATTTATTTATTTGACAGAGAGAGAGAGAGCACAAGCAGGAGGAGGGGCAGGTAGAGGGAGAAGCAGGCTCCCCACTGAGCAGGGAGCCCAATGTGGGGCTCGATCCCAGGACCCTGAAATCATGACCTGATTCAAAGGCAGACCCTTAACTGATTGAGCCACACAGGAGCCCCCTAGACAGAATTTCTTAACCTGAAATTCAAATAGTTAAAATTTAGAATGTCCATAAATTTGGGTGGGAAAAAATACATTTTTATTTTCAATTATTTCCAACTAAAGCTTAGCATTAAAAAAATTGTAAATGTAAGCCAGGAGCCACAGAAATAAGAGCAGTTCCTTAATATTATCATCAATAGAAAACATATATTTTCATATCACATTAGAATTGTTGAAAATTTCTTGAAATATTGTTTACAGCCATCACTACTCTGAAATTATAGTAGTTATTAGATTGTCGTTAGATCTCATTTGACGAAGAAGAATACATATTACTCTAAAGTTAAATTTAAAAAAACATTTTGATAACTATGCCTCAATAAAATTGGGTTCTTTCATAACTTTACATATTTTTAATGCATTTAAAAATTATTATGAGAAGAATCTTATGATTATACTAAAATGTGAAAAAGTCTGTGACACAAAAAAGTTAAGGACCTTAGTGTAGGGAAGTCTCCTTATTGAGACATTGTAGAGGTGTATTGCTCAATTCTGTGAAGAGAAAACGTGCATAAGTACTTACTCATCAAAAGAGATTCTTGTCCCAGCCCCCACTCCTCATTCCTGAGTATGTTTTCACTTTAGTATTTCTTCTCGTTGTCTACATATCTCCTCTGATTTGTTTACTACTCCTTAATGACTGAATGGCTCTATTTTCCGTCAAGGATAACAGATTTTAATCACAGATCTCAAGCCCATTATAAACATTAGTTAATGCCTGACATCTCTTAATTAGGTAGGTAAAAACTATAGTCATTTCATAGATGGGAAAATCGGGTCTAGGCAAGTTTGGTGACTTGTTCTTAAGCCATCCAAGGAATTGCTGCTAATTTCCAGAATCATTGATTATTCTTCTCACATGCAAACAGTTTTTTTATTCGTCACATACCAATCTGTTGCAGAAACAAACAACATATTTTGCAAAATATTTTATTGATATAGGTATGGAAATAATCTTAAGGTAGAGACATTTGGTGGTATCAATCGTCATACTACTCCAATACCAATAATTTATTTGTTGGGTTGTTCTCTGAAAAATAATAGATGTCCTGGTAAATAAATAAATAAATATTTAAAAAATGGATTGACTTAACTTTTGCTCTTAAGACACCATACACAATCAGTGAGTAAGGACATTTTTTTGTCTTTTCGTGGTCAATTCATTTCTTATGGATTCGTTGCTTTGATCAATGGTGTTTGTGGTGTCTGATCTTAATCTAACTTTTTTGTTGTTTGACTAGTCCTTCTGGTTTGACAGTATATTGTAAAAAGTTTGAAAGTTCTTTATGAATCATCTTTTTAAGTGATATTTACTTTTATCTTTTGCTTTTCTAAATTCCTACTGGCCTGGCAAGGAAGGGAAACAGAAGGACATACAAGCGAAAATGAAGGACCCAGTCAATAAATAAATAACTGAGAGAGAAGGAATAGTTTCTCCTTATAGAAAAATTCCTATTACTATATATAGAGGGAATGAGGTAAATCTAAAATCTTTATTAAACAAACACCATAGTGCTAATTATCATGGGCAAAAAACATTGAAGGATGCTAAAATTAGTGGATAAAAGTTTGAGAAACAGGGTATTTGCATGGTGTCAGATTATCTCCCCTAAGACATTTATTAATGACAAGGGAAAGGGAATGATTACATAGAGAAACTTGGCAGATACCAACCACCACATCTCCTGGTATGCACTAAGAAGGGTACAATGCTGTTTCTGTCCTGTTCCTGCCCAAAATGCAAAACCTTGATCCAAAGCATCAGACAAACCCAAAGTGAGGGATATATGACAAAACAGGTTCACCAGGACTCTTCCAGAGTGTCAAGTCATGAAAGTCAAGGAAAGACCAAGGAACTGTAACTCTTACTTTCCCTGTATTCTAATGATATTCCTACTTGTTTACCAGGCTTATAAATTCAAAATTGCCCTTGAAAATGAGAACTAAAGGAGAAGGGATGGGTATCAGTTACCAAAAGTCCAGCTACTCATCTTAAAACATGTTCTTCACCTTTGTCCCAAGCTTTTATTTTTTATTTTTTTAGATTTATTTATTTATTTTAGAGAGAGACTGTGTGTGTAAGCTGGGGGAGGGGCAGAGGGAGAGGGAGAATGAGAATCCTCAAGCCAACTCCCTACTGAGCACAGAGCCTGACATGGGGCTTGATCCCAGGACCCTGAGATCATAACCTGAGCCAAAATCTAGAGCCAGCTGCTTGACTGACTGAGCCACCCAGGTGCCCCTGTCCCACACTTTTATTCTCTTCTATGACAATTGAAATTATAGACCAAAAAAGAGGAAATTTTAGAGCAGAATAGAGCCCCAGAAGTAGTCTAACTTAGTGTCTTAAGCATGCCCAATTATAAGAATCCCCTAGTGAAGTAATTTCACATATGACTTCCTGGACCTCTGAACTCATAATCTATGATGGGGACTCTAGGATCGATATTTTATTTATTTATATTTATTTATTTTTAAAGATTTTATTTATTTATTTGCCAGAGAGAGAGAGAGCTTGAGAGCGCACAAGCAGGAGGAGCAGCAGGCAGAGGGAGAAGCAGGCTCCTCACTGAGCAAGGAGACCGATGCGGGACTCGATCCCAGGATCCTGGGATCATGACCTGAGCTAAAGGCAGACACTTAACTGACTGAGCCACTCAGGCATCCATAGAATCTATATTTTAAATATGCATTTCACCTGGTTATCATTGGCAGACAAATTTAGAAGCACTCTTACTTTATAGATAAATTGAGAGAAAATGACCAAATTTACTTAAAAAATTGTATACCCTATCCTTGGTGAATATTAATTTGGGGGATATAGTCTAGAATAGGAAACAATTATATCAACAACTGTAGTATATACTTTACTAGGGGACTAAACAAAGCTGAATGCAATGAATTCTCCTTTGGGAGGAATAAGATCAGGAAAACCTCTAGAGGCTTTTGTAATATTTCACCTTGTAGATAGAAAGCAGAGGACAGATACTCCAAAAGGAAAGAACAATATGCAAAGACACAATGATGTGCATGGAATTTTCAGAGATTAGGAGTGGTCCAGGGCCTGGACTGTGGTTTGCAGCTGGGCAGTGGTGAAAGATGAAAGAAGAGAGGCAGATTGGCCTCAAATTTTGAAAGGCTGAAATACCTTGCTAAAACAATCGCTCTTATATGACACAAAACCACAAGCCACAAAAGCAAAAAAAAGATGAGTGGGACTGCATCGAATTAAAGTTTCTGTGTAGCAAAGACAACCATCAACAGAATGAAAAGGCAACCCACAGAATGGGAAAAGATATTTGCAAACCATTTATATGATAAGGGGTTAATAACTAAAATATATAAGAAACTCATAAAACTCAATAGCAAAATAAAAACATTTTAATGGGCTAAGAACATGAATAGACATTTCTTCACAGAAGATATAAAAATGGCCAATAGTTACATGAAAAAATGTTGAACATCACTAATCATCAGGGAGATGACATCAAATTGATGTATTATCTCACCTGTTTTAGGATGGCCATTATAAAAAAGCTCATAGATACAGTGAAAAGATTGATGGTTGCCAGAGATGGGGGGTGGGAGTGTTTAAAGGGTATCAAAAGGTACAAATTTCCAGTAATAAAATAAATAAGTCATGAGGATGTAATGTACAACATTGTGACTATAGTTAATAATACTATATTGCATATTTAAAAGTTGCTAAGATGTTCTCATCATAAGAAAAAAAAATTTAACTGTATGATAATGGCTATTAACCAGACTTAGGTAATCATTTCCTACATATACAAATTTTTGAATCATTATATTGTACACCTGAAGTTAATATAATGTTATGTCAATTATACCTCAAAAAAAAGACTTGTATTCAGAATATAAAGAATTCACAAAATTCAACATTAAAAAACAACTCAAAAAAATAAGTTTTGTAAATGTATATGTAAATGTAAAACAAGATTGTAAATGTATATGTAAATGTACAGTTTGTAAATGTATATGTAAATGAAAATAAGTTTGTTCAAAACTTATTTTACATTTAATTTACATTACTCAAAAAGGCATATTGATGGTAAATAAGCATATGAAAAGACACCAGTACTCACAATGGAAATTCAATTAAAATCACAATGAAATACCACTATACATCTATTAGAATAGAAAAAAAATCCCGATACTACCAAGTGTTGACAAAGATGTGGAACAACTAGAATCCTCATACTTTGCTGGTAAGAATCTAACATGGTATGGGCCCTTTGGAAAACAGTTTGATACTTTTGTTAAACAAATTTAAATATATACTTATATGTTTACCCAAGTTTACCCAAACTTAGTGTTTAGCTTTAAGGCCCACAAAAATCTGTGCATGAATATTTCTTTCAGCTTTATTTGTAGTTGTCAAAACTTGGAAACAACTCAAATGTGAATGAATGAATGAATGAATGAACAATCTGTGGCATATCTATACATTTTAAGGCTACTTAACAATACAAAAGGAGAAAGAAACCATGGTGGATTCATGCAACATGAATGAATCTCAAATGTATTTTGGTTAAGCGAAAGAAGCTAGAACCAAAAGACATCATGTTGTATGATTCCACTTACATGGATTCTGGAAAAGAGAATTATTGAGATGGAAGACAAGTCATTTGGATGCAATTCTTATCTTTGCTCCTCTATAAGTAAGGTGTTTTTATGCTCTGGTTTTTTTCAGGATTTTTTCCTCTATCTCTGATTTTCTATAATTTGACTGTGATAGATTTAGGTGTAGTGACTTTTTTTTTTTTTAATCCTGCTTGGTATTCTCTGAGCTCCCTAGATCTGTGGTTTGGGGTCTGACATTAATTTGGGGAAATTCTCAGTCATTATTGTTTCAAATATTTCTTCTGTTCCTTTCTCTTTCTTCTCTTTCTGGTATTCTTATTATGTGTATGTTACACCTTTTATAGTTATCTCATAGTCCTTGGATATTCTATTCCTTAACTCCCCTCCCTGTCTTTGTTCTTTTTGCAATTCAGTATTCAAGGATTCTACTTATACATCCTCTGGCTCAGAAATTCTTTTCCTCAGCCATGTCCAGGGTACTAATAAGCCCATCAAAGACATTCTTCATTTCTGTTACAGTGGTTTTTATCTCTAGCATTTCTTTTTGATTCTTTCTTATGATTTCCATCTATCTGCCTATATTGCCCGTCTGTTCTTCTTGCATTCTATCTACTTTACCCATTCAATCCCTTAGCCTATTAATCATACTTGTTTTAAATCCTCAGTCTGATAATTCTAATATTCCATTGTGTCTGGTTTTGATGTTTGCTCTGTCTCTTCAAATCACGTTTTTTGCCTTTTGGTATGCCGGGTAATTTTTCTTGATATTTGGACCTAATGTACTGGATAAAAGCAACTTCTATAAATAGGCCTTTAGTGATGTGGTGTTGAGGTGTGGGCAGAGGGGAAGCATTCTATAGTCCTGTGATTGAGTCTCAGTCTTTTAGTGAGCCTATGTTTCTGACCTCTGAACTTCTCAAGATTTTCTCAGTTTTTATCAGCCCCCTTAGGTGAGTCAAGACAGCTAGAGTGGGCTAGAGTTGGTTATTTCTCTTCCCCTACATCGGTTAGGTTCTGCTAATACTCCAACAGATTAAGCTCTGGTCATCTAGTTTCCCCTGAGGACAAGCTGTGTTTAGAAGAACAGAATGCTCTGGAGTATTTAAAAATGGTTATTTTCCCCCCTCTCCCTGCCAGAAGTACGAGGGGATTTGTGTCAGATATTTAGTGTGGGAAACTGGTCCAGCTATTGGAGATAAATCTCACAATATTTGGGGCACCCTTCTATCACTGGGTCACCTTGGAGTCTTTAACTCCCAGAGTCGTCCATTTTGGGCCTCCAGCAATTTGTCAGTTACAGTTCAGGCTTTACTATTCTCGCAGTGGTTCCCAGGCAGTTTCTTCTCTTGAGTCTCTGAGCTGCTGATCCCTATATTCACCTATCTCTCTCTCTCATCTTGAGGGCAGCAATTTGCTGTGTCCTCTCTTCTCTGTGGATCCAAAAAGAGTTGTCATTTTTTCAGTTTGTTCAACTTTTTACTTGTCATTAAGATGGAGTGGCAACTTCCAAGCTCCTTACGTGCAGAACTGGAAATTGGAAGTGAAAACAAGTACATTTTTTAAAAAACAAGAAAGATAAGGATCAACACAAAGCTTTTAGATTTTTTAGCTTATATATGTCATTGGTGACTGAGAAGTTTTGCTAAAGTTGGGCTCATTGAATCCAAATTATGTTATGTTTAAGAGGAAATGAGGTGAGTAAATATAAAATGTAGTGTGGGTAACATAAGAAGTTTGGCTATAAAGGGGAAAAGGTAGGTAGCTGGATGAGAATATGAGTCCATAAAAGTTTTAAATTTATTATGTGAGACCAATTAGAAATAAAACTAATGAAAATGTGAAAGACTTCCACTGAAAAAATTATAGAATTTAATAAAAGATATGAAATATCCAAATAAATAGCTATATCATGTTCACTGATGAGATAACTTAATGTTATAAAAAAGTTTCAATGTTCCCTGAATTAATTTATAAATCCAAACAATCTCAGTAATAATGCTAATAGATTTTTTGTATGTGGGCTTTGCCAAATGGATTCCAAAATTCATTAGGAAAAGCAAATGTGTAAGACTGCCAAAATAATCTCTGAAGAAATTGAGAATTGCCTCATTAGTTTTCAAGACACATTATAAAGCAGTATTGATAGAAACAGTTTGGTACTGGTGTAGAAATAGAAATTGGCCTGAGTGGTAGAGGATTTGCATAAACTTAATCAGGTGGTGATCCTAAATGCTGCTACTTTTATCAATGTCGTCTCCTTACTGAAGCAAAACAACACAATCTCTGACAAGTGGTATGCAGCTAGTGTACTGACAAATGTTTTCTCCTCTCTGTATCAATCAGGAAGCAATTTGCTTTCACATGGTCAGATCAACAAAACATAATCACTTTTCCTTTTAGCTCTAGAGCTCTCTGTCATAATCCAGACTACAAAATCTATGAAATCTTGCTAAGAGATCTATTGGGCAGGAAGTAGCAAATATTTGTGCCAGAAGGTAGGAGATAAACCCCATGGAAACTTGGGGGTGGTGGTTCCAGGGCTCTAGTGTTTCGGAATATATTGAGATCTCTCCTTCAAAGTAAAAGTTAAGTTGATGTATCTTCTACTTACTAACATTGAGAAAGAGATCTAATGCTTTGTGGGCCTCCTTGGATTCTGGAACCAGTATGTGCTTCGTCTGAGTGATTTACTTTACTTTTGAGTGGGTTTCAAATGGGGCTCAGAGAAAAAGAAGGCTCTGAAGCTCGTCCAGGACACAGCACAAGCTCAGCTAGGAATCAGCAGGTCTGTGGCTTTGAGGCCTGTTCAATGAAGCTTCTGGCAAAACCTCATAAGAGAATGACAATGCATGGACCTAGAATTTAAAGAAAAACCATGCAGATATCCATTCTCCCTTTGAGAAGTGGTACCTTTCTGGCTACTAGTACCACTTAGTGCTAGCTGGGATTAAATACCTAATCATGCATGGGACACCAAGTGACCAGGCAATCAGAGATGACTGTCATGAGTTGGGTATTATTTGATCCACAAAGCTCTAAAGTTGAACATGAATAGCAGTACTCCATCATAAATAGTGGTGTGAGACCAAACTCAAAGAGATATTAAATATATAATTTGCATCAGTTGAGGTTCAGACTTTTATGACACCTTCTCCTACTGCTCCTTCAACTCACATCTGAGACCTCATGGGAAGTTTCCTCGAACCAGATGACTGAGAAAGAAGAAGTTCAGGCCCAGTTTACAGATGATTCTTCATGATATACTACCACAGATGGAAATGAGTTGTAGCATAATTATGGCCTAATTCAGGGGTGGTCTGAACAGATAGTAAGGAAATGAAATACTTTCACTGAGCAGAACTTCAAGCAGTATATCTGCTTTACCTACTGTGCCTGAAAGGAGAGATGACCAGAGGTGTGGGTCACGTGAGTAGTGCCTCGTGCTTGGTGGTGGATATTCAGAGACGTGTAAAATATAAGATCGGAAGATTGGAGACAAGGAGATCTGGGCAAGAAGAATGTAGATATATCCTTTAGAATGAGGACAGAATATGATTTGTCTCATGTGAATTCCTACCAAAAGTCACAAAGTGGAGTCTGGCAATTGCTAGCTAGACGCAATGACTGATGATGTGGATAACACTTAGCTGCTATCTTTAGCCACCCCAGTGCTTACTTAAGAACTTACAAACAAAATGGACTGATAACAGGAATGGGGATTATACATGGGTTTAATACTATAATCTTACTCTCATCAAAGCTCATCTGGCTACCATGATTGCTGAGTGCTTGACTGGCCAATAGCATAGATCATCACCAGACCTCTGAAATGGCATCATTCCCTGGGAAGAGGAGCTAGAAATTTCGTAGCAGGTGGATTACCTTAAATATATTCTTATTTGGGATAAATTTGGTTAAATTTTCAAAATTTACCTTCCCTGCCTGAAATATCTCTATCAGCACCACAATCAGTCAATCTAGTAATATTATATTCACTATTGGGGTATTCCGCAATACAAGAGGATTTCTGTAAGTGTGGTCCATGGAAATTTAGGTATCTCCAAGACTCCTTCAGGAAGGCTGTGAGATCAAAACTGTATTTTAATAGAACAAAGACATAATTTTCCATTTTCTTCATGTTCATTTATACTGATAGTGCAAAAGCAATAGTGGGTAAAACCTTTGGCCCCTTCCATACATCAAGAAAGGGGCATCAAATAGGACTAAGAGTCAAATGATAATTCACTACTAGGCACTCACAGAAAAAAATTTTCACAGAATGTACTGATGAGGTAGTAAAAATGATTAAATATATTAAAACCTGACCCTTTAGGTTATGTCTTCTTAATATTCTGTGTGCCAAACAAGAGTCATGCATATAGCACTTTTGCTACATATCAAAATACAATGTTTGTCTTGCGTGATTGTATAAATTGCAAGCTGAACTAGTTGCTTTTTCTGATGGGGCACCATTTTTACTTGAAAGAGCTACTGACAGACAAATTAGGATTATTCAGGCTTGCATATTGGGCAGATATTTTCTCAAAATGAATGAAGTGAGTTTGTCACTTCAAGGAAAATAATTGACAATATTTTGTTTCCTAAGAAAAAATTGAAGCTTTCAACTGAGTTAGAATTTTGGAAAACATCCACCCCTGTGAGCTTAAAAGCTTTGCAATGAAGATTTAAAAAATGCTATCGATGGTGATATTAATGAATGTGATTTTTTTTTGATATTGTAAAATGAAATGTGTCACCATTTGGAAGGTCTGAGTAACTCGGTGAACCAACAGTTTTCAAATGATCAAAGCATGAAGTTACAAAATCATGCATGATAAAAAATTCATTTAAAGTGCAAGGTAAGACCAATAGTTTTAATGTAACACAGTACATTAAATAACAAATTTAAATAAAAGCAAAAGAAAAATTGAGAAAACTATTTTCAATACATATTAACACTCAGAAGTAAAAAGTACATTACGTTAATGAGTATAACAGATCATTGAGCTGTTTCTACTTGTTCAGGTATAAAAATGAAGACTTTTTAAAAATCATTACTTGAAAGTGTGCTGTGTGGAATTTTCTTTTTCATCCCTTAACACTTTCTTGAACAGATTCCAAAACCTTCTAGTCACTTTGTTATTAAACAGGTCCTGAACAGTTTAAAACCACAACCTCATATGCCCATCTTTAGTACCACCCGAAGCTGTTTCTCTGGGTAGTGGAAATGACTTCAGGGAATGGGTGTAGGGGGTTGAGGAAATACTACAAAAACTGTACAGTGTCCAAATAATCAAAAACAATTATTCTGAATCCTATTTTGTGCTCTTTGGTCCTGTGTTTTTTTGTTTTTTAAAGATTTTATTTATTCATTTGTCAGAGAGAGAGAGAGCAAGCAGGGGGAGCGGCAGGCAGAGGGAGAAACAGGCTTCCCGCTGAGCAAGGATCCCAATGAGGGACTTGATCCCAGAACCCTGGGATCATGACCTAAGCCAAAGGCAGATGCTTAACCCACTGAGCCACGCAGGCATCCCTCCAGTCTCATGTTTTATCTGGGGTGGCAGATAGTGGGTGTGAGGAGGCTGGGAGAAATAGGGTTGTTTTTACTGCCTCTTTGTAAACCTTGGGGATATGGGAACTGTCTTGTCATAATTTTTGGTGGCATTTTTATATTGCTCTTTAACATGTAAGATCCTTTGCACTTCTGAACCTCAGCTTTAAACCCGAGCCTAGATTCTGGATAGTAGGCACCCTATTCTGTAAGAAAAATACTGGGGTGCCTGGGTGGCTCAGTTGGTTAAGTGTCCGACTCTTAATTTCAGCTCAGGTCAGAATCTCAGGGTTGTGAGATTGAGCCCCACATTGGACTCTGTGCTGAGCGTGGAGTCTGCTTGAGGTTCTCTCTCCCTCTCCCTCTGCCCCTGTCTCCCACCACCGCTTGTACTTGCTCTCTTTCTCTCTCTAAAAAGAAAAAAGAAAGAAGAAAGAAAAATACTAACACCATAATAGGAACATGACCAAGAAGCTTAAACAGAAAATTTATAGGAATATAAATGACTAATAACAATTTTTGTCTAGTAACAATTTTACATATTATAGTACCATTAAAATTATAATACCAAAATGTTTCAAGGTTGTGATGTGATAGTGTTTTTCATATACTGCTGATGGGACTTTAAACCAGAATAGCAGGTCTGAAGAACAATTTGATGACCTGTGTTGAGAATCACAGATATATTCATACCCACTGATTTACAAATTCTTTTTCCAGTAATCTACTCAAGAAAATGATCTTAGATGCTACCAAAGATATATGAGCAAAAATAATCTCCATGAAATTATAAGAGTAAAATTACAACTGTTTAGCCATAAAGAGAATTGTTAAAATATGATGTAACTATGTGATTATATTATATAGCTATATTAGGGTTCTCCAGAGAAACAGAGAAAATTATATATTCTCTAATACCATATATACACATATATCTTCATACCTGATGCTCTTTTTCTCTCTCTAAATATATATATTTATATAATAAATTCATATACATATATGAATATAACAAATTCATTATGAATTATGACTAAATTAATATGTGAATTCATTAAAGGAATTGGCTTATGCAGTTTTGGGGTGGAGAAGTCCCATGATCTGCCATCTGCAAGCTGGAGAACCGAGAAAGCTGGTGATATAATTCAGTATGAAACCAAAGGCCTGACAACCAGGAGCCCCTGGTATGAGTCCCAGAGTCTGAAGGCCCAAGACCAAGAGCTCTGATATCTGATACCCAGAAGAAGATGGATTCCCAGCTTAAGAAGAGAGAATTAGCCTTTCTGGAGCCTTTTTGTCCTATTCAGACCCCTCAAAGGATTAGATGATGCCCACCCACATGGTTAGGGCTGATCTTCTTTACTCAGTCTACTGAATCAAATGTTAATATCTTCCAGAAACACTCTCGCAGACATACCGAGAAATAATATCTTACCAGCTATCTGGGCATCCCTTAGCCTGGTCATGCTGACACATAAAATTAACCACCACAATAGCCAATAAAAGTAATGCTTTTAAAGAATTTTTAAATTTATGGAAATTGCTCAGAGTACAGTATTAAATAAATGAAGTTGAATATAAAAAGTGAGTGCACATTATGATTCTAAGTTTATTTTTTAAACAGCACATATGCATATAAAAATGGAGGAAAAAAGTTTTATGATTGTGTATTAAATGAATATTAAGTAAAGTGGAATATAAAACTGAATATATATAGTATGAGTCTACGTTTGCTTTTTAACTACACAAACATATAAAAATGACTGGAAGAAAAATAATACACCACTGGGTGTATTATTTATGTAATTAAAGTACATTGAAATAATTCTTTGAATGATATAGTCATTTGTGTTTGCCATATTTCACTGAATTATTTAAGTGTATAATTGGGAGACAACATCATGTCACTAAAAATATTCACTGAGTACTTTTACATAAATCATTGCTAACCTAAGAAATACCAAAATATAAGGCATAGTCACTGTTCAGACTCTAGTATAAGGAAAAGAACATATACATCCAAGTTGAAAACCCACAGGATGTAATGAATTGTCAGTACTAAGAACACAGGAAATGGTATAGGAGTTCGACTTCCAGGGAATGATTGTTTTTTCAAGGGACAGTGGCAACAGATGAATTAAGATATAGTTGGGCTTCTATAAAAGGATGTAATTTTTTAAAGAAGAAGAAAGAAATAGAAGCAAAAGAAATAATTTTAAGAGAAGCTTGAAATTTGCTTGACAGTTATAGTAGTTTCCTACGGCTGTCATAACAAAGTACTAAAAACTAGTGGCTTAAAACCAGAGAAATTTATTATCTCACAGTTTTGGAAGCTAGAAATCTGCAATTGTTGTTGTTGGAAGGGCCATACTGTCTCTGAAACCTCAAGGGGAACCCTTCCTTGCCTCTTCCTAGCTTCTGGTGGTTTGCCAGCAATCCTTAGCATTCTTTTGCTTGTAGATGCATTACTCCAATCTTCCATCTTTATGTAGTGCTCTCCCTGTGTCTTCATATCATCTTCCTTCTGTTCATGTCTGTCTCTGTGTCTAAAGTTCACCCTTTTATAAGGACAGCAGTCATATTGGATTAGGACCCATCATAATGACTTCATTTTAAGTTGATTGCCTCTACAAAAACTGTATTTCCAAATAAGGTCACATTCTGAGGTAGGTTAGGACTTTGACATCTTTTGGGGAGACACAACTGAACTCATACCAGCAGTTTTATGGAACAATGACTTGGGATTGGCATAGTAAGTTTGGAGAGAGCTTCTAGGGTATGAATATTAGGCTGAGAAAGTGAATTTTGTTTTAAATAGGTGATAAAGCGCTCCTGAAAATGCTCAAGAAGACCTCACTTTCCTGTCAAACTCCCACTGAAATGACGGACAAGTTTTATTTGTTTTTTTTTGTTTTGTTTCATTTGTTTGTTTGTTTGTTTGTTTGTTTTTTAAAGATTTTATTTATTTATTTGAGAGAGAGAATGAGAGACAGAGAGCATGAGAGGGAGGAGGGTCAGAGGGAGAAGCAGACTCCCCGCCGAGCAGGGAGCCCGATGCGGGACTCGATCCCGGGACTCCAGGATCATGACCTGAGCCGAAGGCAGTTGCTTAACCAACTGAGCCACCCAGGCGCCCTTGTTTGTTTGTTTTGGTCATGAAACCATACCATCACTCTTAAACCGGTAAGATAGGAAGAATACATGGAAGGTAGAAAGCAAATGATGTCAGATGGACAAAGAAAAAAACAGAAGGAACAGCAGCCTGGGATGGTGGAGGGAAGCTATTCTCCCTAAGAGAGTTCTGGACAAGCTCTGAGCTGAATCCAGGCAAAACAAAACAAAACAAAGCAAAACATGTGGGACATGGAAAAATCTGAAATGTCTTATGTATATAAGGTGCCAGAATTTCTATGAACTGGAAAGTCTATTCAAAATTTGCACTGTTGACACTGTTCAGTGACTCTAACTGTGGTGATTCATCACATAAAATCTATAATGAGTTTAATTTTCAGACCACATGTTGAGTAATTGTTCTTGATATATGGCTTTATTATGACATCATTCTCATTTAAAAACA
The DNA here is from genome assembly GCF_011800145.1 of Mirounga leonina. Lineage (NCBI taxonomy): Eukaryota > Metazoa > Chordata > Mammalia > Carnivora > Phocidae > Mirounga > Mirounga leonina. Next base: position 66,880,875 of record NW_023270426.1, read on the forward strand.
ACTTTATTTCTGGAAAACTTCTCTGTAAAAATTATTTATCTATAACTGTTTTGCATTAAATTAGTGCAAAATCTCATGAAAATATTAAAAGCCTTGTTAGAGACTTTATCACTGCAAATCCAACTTAACGTTCTCAAAGTTTGAATTCTGGATGCAAGCTCACGCTTGAGAGGGCAAGGTACGGAGTCGAGTTTTTGTAGTCTTAACTGTTCTCCCTCATGAGATGTGAACTGTCAGGATTCCAACTTTCTACACTTATCTCTGAAGCAGACAAAGTAAGTTGACTTTCAAGAGTCAACTAATCTTATAACTAAAACTAGTTTAAATGTAATATTGGATACATTTTTAGTTATTGGAAAAAATACCTTCTTCCCTTTTGGTCTCAAGAATTTCAGATTATTTGTTAGAAATATCACAAAATTTGGGAGGAAACAGGCATTGAGCAAAATATTAAATTGTAGTCAATTGCTGAGATCTTCTAAAAATGGAACACTGCCATGTATGTCCTTACTCTTTGCCATGGGAATTATTTCTCTGTAGTAACTTAATTTCAGGAAAGGAAGACTTACTCAGATACATATTTATTTAGTTGGCAGTCTGTCAGTAGTGGAAAGAAGGAAAATCTGTTTGAGTAATTACTTGTTCTGACTCATATTTGCTTTCAAGTTTTAATTGAACCTGAATTTAACTGTCCTCCCTTCCCCTGCCCATCCCTTCCTTCAACTGAAAACTTGAGGATTGGGGCGCCTGGGTGGTGCAGTTGGTTAAGTGTCCAAATCTTGGTTTGACTCAGGTTGTGATCTCACAGTCTTGAGATTTGAGCCCCGTGTTGGGTTTGGCACTCAGTGGGGAGTCTGCTTGAGTTTCTCTCTCCTTCTCCTTCTGCCCTTTCCCCCCATGCTCTCTCCTGCTCTCTAAAATAAATGAATAAATTAAAAAAAAAGAGAGAGAGAGAGAGAGCTTGAGGAGAATAAATGTAGTTCTCTTTTATTCCAAACAGATCATTTCAAAGTCATGAAGAGAATGGATTAAATGACAGATTAGCATTGAAAAGATTAATACATGGCAAAAATCTCAAGATACTGGGCCTCAGGTCCAGGCTAGAAGTATTTCCAAAAATAATTCTATAGTAAAAGGGCGCAGCGGACAGCCGAGGATTCTTGATGGGTTCATATACAGTGATTTAAATATTCTCTAGATTGGCCTGGTTGACCTAGGACCTGATCTGTTATTTGGAACCAATCTAAAGAAGACCTAATCTACTTTTAAATTGCAGAATTTACAGAAATTTCCTCCTTAGGCAGCAGCCTAAGTTATTGAGAAAATCAAAGCCAAAGAGATGTGTATTCCCCCCTCCACTGTGAATTAAAAAAGGAAGAATAATAATGCATTTCCTTTCCCTAAACAAGAGAGGAGTAGCCAGCAACTTATTTCTAAAAGCCTGAGTTAGCACTCCTCCTCCTGCCTGTATTTTGTCAGGGAGAAAGTCAAGTGAATCATGGTCAAAGTTCCCTATGTCCATAATTACCATGAAGGGAGAGGGTTGCTGGTCTTCAGAGGACATCACACGTTGAGACAATGACAGAATGCAGACTAGAGTCCTTCTCCAAGTTATCAGGGCAGCATCAACCCACCTCAGGGAGGACTTCCTTGATTGCCTCCCAGTGATAACTAATACCTGCTGATTTTATTTCCTGTGTGAGTATGGGCGTGACCTGAAATTTAATTTGGTTTAGGAAAATAAAGCAATGTGATGCTTCCCACACCTGGCTATATAGAAGACATTTGCCTTCTCGGAGTCCAAGGAAGGTTGTTATAAGATTAGATCCACATCCAGAGCAGTCCCCCAAATTTTCAAAGTCACTCTGGGATGTTTGTGCTAGAGGCGTAAGATTAATTCAATGCTGGGGTAAATTTGTGCAAATAACCTGATAATAAAATTCTAGGAGGATGGGAGATCACTCAGAAGAGCCTAAAATTTGTTGTTCATGAACTATGTTAATACACCTTTCTTCTATATTCACTTACCATCCTGTCTCTTTTATCTACTGTATTTATTTTCTTACTTTGTTTTCTCTTTTATTATTAATCTTTCTCTAGAAAGATTAGAGTTGATTATATCTAATATATAATGGGTTCTAGATATATAATCTAGAGTTGATTATATATAATATATAATATAATCAAATATATAAATATTTGATATTTAGTTAAATATCTAAAGCCAGAAAAGTAATATAAACTAGTGAATGGGGCTGTATTGAAAGATGATAAATGGTAACTGGCTCTTGGCTTCAGTGTTAGGGAAGAGTATGGAGTTGCATGTTTGGGGTGGGGGCAGAATATTGAGTACACATGCCCTATGTAAGGACTAGTCACCAGTCAGCTGTTAACCATCTGGGAATGTGGATATAAAATTGCCAGATTTCAGACTTTTTTTAAAGAGAAATTGGAAATCCTGTCTTTTTTCTTTCATGAAATACCCTGCATTTAAAAATGTTGGCTATCCAAATACAAACTATAGGAGACTCTATATTCCACCTAGAGATTGGCCAAAGTCAAATGGTGTGGTATAGGGAAATAGATGCTCTCTTACTTACACTGCTGGTGGGAACATGAGTTGAGTCTACCACTATGTAGAACATTTTAGCAATGCCTGTCAAAATTAAGTATATACAAATGCACCTATCTTTGACTATTTTTATTTTTTATTTTTAAAGATTTTATTTATTCATTTGAGAGTGAGGGAGAGGGAGAATGCATGGGCACATGCAAGAGCTCGGGGAGGTACAGAGGAGGAAGGAGAGACAGAGAAGCTCAAGCAGACTCCGATGCGGAGCCTGAGAGGGGAGTTGATCCCCCGACTCTGAATCACCACCTGAGTCAAATCCAAGAGTCTGACACTAAACCCCTGAGCCACCAAGGCACCCCTTAGCAATTCTACTTTTAGAAATTTGCCCTACAAACATACTTGGACACTTGCAAAATGATATGTGTGAAAGGATATTCATGGCAACACTTTTCTAATAGTAAAATATTGGAAACATCTTAAATGTCCATCAAAAGGCATCTGGTTAAATAACTTAATGGTACATGAATACAATGGAATGTTATGTAGCCATTAGGATGAATTAGGCAGCCCCTATGTACTGACATGATATGTATTGTTAGAAAGAAGGCAAGATGTAAAGTAGTTTATACCGAATGCTACCATTTGTGTTTTTATTTTTTTAAATAACACATATATTCTTTAACTTGAAGGATATGTATAACATATACTACATATGCTTGTATATTATATATAATACATATGTACATATTATATATATTTAAAGATTATCTGTGGGAGAATATGAAAAAAACTGAAAATGAGGCTTGTCTCTGTGATGGGGATGGGGTGGTTGGGAGCAGAGTTGGAAAAGTTACTTACTTTTCACTGTATATCCTCTGTTAATTTTTGAAGTTTGTTTCATGTGCATGTACCATTTATTTGAAAACAAATAATGGAAAAATATGAGCAACTAATGAAAAATTTTAAAAACTAGTGAGCAGGCCAGCGTTGGATGGGCCACTAATTTGCAACATGTCCTTGGCCCGGAGGTCCCCAAGCTTGCCACCTCTGCATTTGCTTGAGATTCTTGAGGCATTTGCCTCTTCCCTCCTGTGCCAAGATTTAGCACAGTGCCTTCCTCAAAGTCATCACTCAGTCAACATTCTTATGTGAGTAGATTTTCTTCAGCTTATGTTTCACTTCTCTTGCTCCATTATCTTTTTTTCTTATTTCCGTCCACCACAGCCCCAAACTAGTCTTCCCCCAGCTCTCTGGTTCTTATTTATCCACTCTCTTCCTGTAACTAGCCAGGATAAGAACGTGCATGTGCCAAATGGCGTTCTCAGCCTTGGGGCCTGACAGGTAGGCATGATTTCAGATGCTGGCTAGCACTTATAGGTGGCTACCTTCTGAACCTGTTTTCCCTTCCGAAAACTAGAGATAAGAATGCCTACTTGACAGGGCGCCTGGGTGGCTCAGTTGGTTAAGCGACTGCCTTCGGCTCAGGTCATGATCCTGGAGTCTCAGGATCGAGTCCCACATCAGGCTCCCTGCTGGGCAGGGAGTCTTCTTCTCCCTCTGACCCTCCTCCCTCTCATGCTCTCTGTCTCTCATTCTCTCTCTCTCAAATAAATAAATAAAATATTAAAAAAAAAAAAGAATGCCTACTTGACAGAATTATTGTGAGACTTTTAAAAAGTAATCTACCAAAAGTGACTTTAAAAAAGTGTCCAGTCAAGGGCTTAGAACATAGTAAGTGAGCAATCGCCATTAATTCATTCCCAAAGCGATCAATAACAGTTAATTCACTCTCAATGTCTTAAACAGTCATCTTTCAAAATTGGTGTTCAGATTCTTCCAACACAATAGAGTGTAAATAATTAAAAATAGTGCAAAAAGCATTTTAATTTTAGTGGAAATTAAACCATGAAGCCAAAAGAAGAAAGCTCAAATGAATAGCTTTTAAGTATTAACTAAAAGAGAGAGTTTGTTTGTTTGTGAGAGAGAGGCTTGGTTAGGAGTTTGGAAAGAGAAGTAGTATTTCCGGGAGTCCTCTTGCTCCATCTGGCTTACCTGGGAAAGGCATAAAAGCGGTGGCACTGTGGGACTATTTAAGTTAAATATTGTTAATTAAGGCCATGCATCCCAAAGGGAAAAAGACAATATGGACTAAAGTGGCTGTATATTAACAAAGCTATCTCTAGAGAATTTCTGCAATTACACTGAGGATTTCAGAATCCATCCTGAGGACAGAATTTTGAGAAATCTCCCTTGCCTGCCAGTTGCTTTCATTTTCATTATAGGTAGAGGATATTTAAACTGCTATCATTTTCATTAGAGCTAAATTACATTTAAAATGCACATCTAAGGCAGCCTTGAGAGAGACAGAATGTTCCAGAAGAGCCAGAGATGGCCTAACCTGAGTAGGGGGAGAGCTTACTTAAATACATTGAATTGGTGGAGAGAATAGAAGTGAGGGAAGAATTTGTGTGAATTAAAAAAATGACTTATTTTAGTGTAAGTTGGCACTCAAAGGCTTTAGAGCTAAAACCATTCTAACAGGGTGCATTTTGGTGACTTTTCAAAATGAAAGGCCCAGAATACCCATCTTAAATCGTTGTGTCCTGCAAATGATTCTTGATCCATATATCACAGAGTTGGAGCAGGGTTCTAACAATGCCTTCCAAGTTGATGATTTTAGAGTACATCATTTTCTTCCAAGATAATTAGAACACTTTTCAGACATTGCTTAGTATAGGACTTTGTACCACTTAAGAAAAAGTCAGTAGTCCTGAGATTTCAGTTTTCCAGATATGAAATGAGAGGATTGGACTACTAATGCCCGGCGTCTGAATTCTTCTCACTTCCAGAGTCCACTGAGTGTTTTGTACAGAGAAAGACCTTAATGCTGGTGAATGGAAGAAATGTGCCTAAAGTTGCTTAGAAAGTGCTGACAGAGCGAGGAGTTTCACCATCATTTCCGGTCTCAAAAACAAGTTCTCACTTTAGTCTTCAATAAAGTAAAACAGGGATCAGAAACTCTGTTTGTTCAAAAGCAGAAGCTATAATCATTTCAAAGAAAGGGAGAGCAAAATTGAAACTGAAACTCTACTTCTACCTATCCATAGCGCTGGGGCGGTATATCCGCCAGGGGTTTCTGCTCCCTTGTTGCAAGAGAAATTATTAACCACAGAGATGTCTTTCACTTAAGTCCTCAATCAGGACATATCTGACTGTTTTCAGTAGTAACCAAGACATCTTATGGGTATCCCAAAATAGTGTTTTGTGGCTTTATGAAAAGTCTTGCTTCTTTCCCTTTCTACAGCATGTGTATTCACTGACTTCCCTTCTGAGAGCTTTAGTCTGAATTGGTAATTAGAATAATTTACACCATTAATCAAAATGCTCTGTGAAATAACCCAAACCCCAGTGCAAAGAAGAGAACTGCATGGTATGCAGATGCTTGTTTCTTCTTCTTTTTCCCCAATGATTCCAAATCCTTGGCATCCAGGATCAGATTGAAGGGAAGTGGTTAGCCCCCAAACAAAATTGTATTGGGAGGTTCCATTCATTCTCCATGACTGTGGTAGGCCATTCAATATTTTACTATAATTTGAAGTTTCAGAGATATTGACAGAAAAAAAAAATAGAGGGAATTGTCCTGGCATCATGCATGTTAGGAAGTTACGTGGGGAGGTATTACAGAGGAGGCCCAGAATGCCTAGAGACTAACACGTAAAGGACTTCATACCTCCCTGAGCCATTTTTGCCTAAAATGCTCTTTTCCTATTTCTAAATGGTCTCCTCATTCATCAAGGCTCACTTCAAATATTACTTCCTGTCAGAAACTCTCTTATATCTGTCCCCAAACCTCAGATTTCCTGGATTTCTCATTTATGTTTCTGTAGACATTTCTTAACACATCATATTACTGGTTTTTATTTTTGTAGCTTTATCCCATGATAGACACTGAGTTCCTTGAGGATAGAAAACATTTAACTTTGCAATTCTTGCGGTATGTACATTAGTTAGTAGATAGATAATAAAAGTCTATTGAAGGGAACCAATTTGGGAAGAGGGAGTTAGGAGCTGAAAATGACCTAAAAATGCTCTCTTCTTTCATTTTATCCCACACATGCTTCCATTTATCTGGATATGTCTGTCATTGCTTAGATGATGCATGATCAGACACCCCATCTATTAAGCCATCTTTCAAATGTCAAACTTCCATTTCTAACACAGCTACACATTGTGTTATTTTAAGCTTTTCAAACCTCTTTTGCATGTTACCTTATTTAGTCCTTACAACAATTTTACAAGGTTCCAGATGAGAAAACTCAAACTTAACAAGCATTGATGACTTGGATTAGAACTCAGTTCTTTCGAGCCCTCAGTATAATCCATTTGATCCAGAGCTTAATTATTTAAAATTTTTTTATAATAGTTTGAAACTTACAGAAAAGTTGCAAGAATAGTGCAAAGAACACCTGTGTACTTCACTTATATTCACTAAATGTTGTTATTTAGCCGCATTTGATTTCTCTCTCTCTCATCTATTTATCTATCTCTCTATATACCTGATTTTCTTTTTTCTTAAGATTTTATTCATTTAGTTTAGAGAGATAGAGAGAGAGCACGAATTGGAGGGGCAGAGGGAGAGGGAGAGAGAATCTCAAACAGACTCCATGCTGAGTGCAGAGCCCAACACGGGGTTGATCCCAGGACCCTAAGATCATAACCTGAGCCAAAATCAAGAGTTGGGCATTTAATTAACTGTACCATCCAGGCACCCTACTATCTACCTAACTTTCTAAACCACTTGAAAATAAGTTGCAAACATCATTATCTTTTACCCCTAAATATGTCAGTGTATATTTTTTAAGAATGAGGATATTCACTTACATACCATAGTAAAATTATCCAAATTAGGGAGCTTAACATTGATATAATACTTTAATCAATAAAGTTATTAAAAGTCTGTAAATTTTTGTAATGATGTTTTTTACAACTTTTTTTTTTTTATCTTTTGGGATTAAACATGATCACACATTGCATTTAATTTTTAAAATCTTTTTTGTCTTCCTCACTCTATTTCATTTTTAAGAGTTCGGGGCATTTATTTTATAAAATGTACATTAATTTAAGTTTCTCTAATGTTTCCTCATGATTAGATCCAGGTTACACATTCTGGCAGAATCCTACATAAGAGTAATAATGTTTGCTTCTGAGTGTATCACACCAGGAGGCCCGTGATGTCATCTGGTCCCATCATTGGTGGTATCTGCCGGGTTCCTTTCTCTATAAAGTTTTCTTTATAAAGTTATTATTTTTTCCATTTCTACTTATGCCCAGGCTTTTTAAATTTTAAAAATCTCTAATAGGGTTAATTGTATAGGCAACTGGGGTGCCCCAACTCTTAGCCTTATCCCAGCCATCACAGAGGTAGCCATCCTCGGCTAGGTGGAAACCAACATTAATCTCCTCATCTCTCCCCTTGTGTCCCATTGCTACTCTCTATCCAGCAGCAGGGATGCCTGTGGCAAATAACAGACCTCCCTCACATGTTACACAGAGAATTAATGCATACTGGGCAACTTGTGACCTAGGAAGGAAGACCCCAGTGGATAAATGATACCCTCTTCTATCCTTTGGATGCACAATTCTGAGGCTCATTCTACATGGCTCCTTAGAGGGACCCAATGGATCACGCCCTGTTTGCCTGCGGTCATGTCCAACTTGAGAATGTCTCATGTACTGCTTTCCTGTCTTCTGTTTTGTTCTCCTCAATCTTTCCATCTCTGTTCCCTGAGATCATTTCTCAAATAATCCCTTGCATATAAGTCCTTGTCTCATATTCTTTTCTCTTTCTGAAGGGACTGAGAGTAAAATAGTTATGCCTACAGGTTACTAAAGTCAGTGGACTAAAGAGGTTACAAGTTAGAATACAGTGATACAAATAGAATTATGCATCCTTCTTAGGTGCTGTCCTGTCCAGGCCTTCCTTGTTTTCCCCAAAACAAAACACACCCTCTTCCACATTAATGCCACTCTGTTTAGGATCTGATTATGCCATTGACACTCCTCTCCAGTCCAGTGTTTCTCCCCTGCCCACTTCCCCTACCAGAGCTGTGCCTTAATCCCTGAGGGCATTGCAAGAGAAGGAAAAGTGAACAGATGGCTCTGCTCAACTACACACTCCTCCCTCCTTTTCAAGGTCTGTCTTGCAACTTTGCTTTCTCTTTCCACTAATTATTTTCATTTTGTTCTTGCTAATTTCTTTCTGATAGGCAACTCATCCTTTGTGGAAAGAAAATAAAACAGAGAAAAGAGGAGACTATTTTGTAATCCTGTCAGTAGGGGAAAAAACAACAACAACAGAATATTGTGTCTAGAAGAAAACAGCACCATGATGAAGTACCCAGCAAATAATTTGGGATGCTAATTAAATCAAGGAAGACTCCATGATTGGTCTGTGGAATGAAAAGTTTTGAGAATTGGAGAATTCCCTGTCTTGGACATTAGGAATACTGATAATTATTTCAATTCCAATTCAATTCTATGACATAGATCAAAATTTAAAACTTCCATAATCAATTCCCTCCTTTTGCAATTAAAGAATATAGTACGTATCTTTAGCTGTCATAGAATTGAATAGAAATCAGAGATAATGAGATAATATGATTTTTACATGTTTTCAGGCGATGCAAGAATCATTCTCAATAGCATGGAAACAATTTCTTCTCTGCCCCCAACACCATGCAGGTATGTGGCTTAGTTTATTTTCTCACTGGTTATGTTATATTCTGTCACATCTCCCTTAAGATAATAAGGCTGGATTGTACATCTGGAGGAGACTTTTGCTCATGGATTTTTGACAAACACTGCAATTTAATTAAGTTGATATTTTGAACATCAACTCTTGGAGCTGGAAGAGACCACAGAGAATCCTTTATCCAACCTTCTGCCCAGTGTGGAAAGTCTCTCCACAGCATACCTAACAAATGGCTTTTTCAGCCTAATGATTTCAACCACTGGAGGTCAGCTGTGAAGAGTACAAGTATTTTGTTGCAAAGTTATTAGTCTAACTACACTTTCTCCCCTTTCTCACACTCCATTAGAAAGTATGTGCTGTCAGTCATAAACCAAGATGAAACTATGAACACCATGTAATACAGTCTTGTGGTTGACTTGTCCTGCCAGTCATAGAGGTGAATATGCAGTAATTCAACAACACTCTCTCCTTGCAGAGATAAGGCATATTGTTGGAGACTGTGCCCAGGAAAGGAGAATAAGTAGTCTATGGCACATGGTATGCAAGTAAGCTAAACAGCTCAGATACTTTCAAAGTAAAATCGAACAGGAAGTCACAGCAGATAATGCCACTCTCTTTACTGGTAATTACTGGCCTTACAATTTTAATACATGGCTGCTACAGATTAAAAGGTAGGTGGCAATTCATGCAACAGATCATTGTTTCAGAGTCGACAGTAAAGAAGGGTGGCACTAAGCAACAGAATTTTTTTTAAACCTGTGAGGTAAGATAGTAAAGATATTATTAATAGACTAAGACTAAAAGAATGATGTCTTAATTATGGTCCCTTTTTCTGATTCTCTTTTAAAGATGATTTCTCTTGCCAGGGAAGGACTAGAAACAGGGAACAGTGATTGTTGAGTTAAATCAAAGAACCTTCCAAAATCTTGGTTGTTCAGACTACCAGTGGTCAGATATTTTTCCATTGGAAGCAATAGAGAATAGGTAACTCTTAAAAATGAAAAAAAAAAAAAATTACTCCTCAATAAGTCCATCACTTAATGTACTAGTCTAAACTAAATTGCATAATTTAACCAACAGGCTGGCATTTTCTCTGCAAGAGCCCCACCAAGTGGTCATCCACCCTGTGGGTGAAAGTCAGAAAAACAGATTAGGAATCCTTTTAAGGAATAATAACAGGACAGAAGATGGATGAACACAAATCCTCCATCTGGAGAGAGATTCAGATTTAGGCTTCATGTTTAAGTAAGACATCTGCTTCTCTCCACCATTTGTGTCTGGTAAATTTCTTGCCCTTACTTAAACTATGCTTGCTCTTTGGCCTCATGACCCCATGAGCTCTGAGTCCTCCATTTTCCCCTAATCAATCAGCCCCCCCCCCCATCTTCCCATTTTCTCCTGTCCAGCCCCAAACACTGGTGTCCACCACTTAAATCATGCTTTCAATATTACTTTCAGTTCTAATATAGCCATCCTCTTTCTTTGGCACTGGAACTGAGCAGGTGAGAGTTTCTGGAGAAAAATATGTGGCAACAATTGATGTTGTTACATATCGCTGCTTTCTAAGATTGAGGCCTCAGTTATGGTCATTGTGTGTGTGTCTGATCGCCTGACACTAGTTTTTCTAAATCTTCCTTTTCCTCTCAAATACCCTTCCTGCCATCAACCTTTCTCAGAGTCAGCAGATCATGGTTCTGCCATTTCTCTGAGAAAAGCCAAAGACATGAAGTGAGAACTGTATCTTCCTCTCCCTCTTACTTATAAGCTTATTGGCATCTTTACCTCCCCTTTGAGCCCAACTAAAGACTCATTTCTCAACCTGGGGCTTGGACTCCATCCCCTCCTGTCTACTCAGTAAATTCATTATATCAATGACCGCTACCCCACCCCCAGCCCTACCTCCTGTCTTTACTTCAGGAAACAAAGAGAACAACACTTTATCTCACCAAAAATAAAAACCAAAAAGCAAGACCAGTTTATCAGTTTGGGGTTTTTAACTATAAGCAAAAGAGACCAACTCAGAATAACTTAAAAATGTAGAATTCATTGGAAAGATACTGGTGTAATTCGTAGCAAAGAATAAAATGCTAAACAATCAACCGTCCCAAGGGCAGAAAGCTCAGGATCATAAAAAATGGAACTGTGGACTTTCATGGTCACATACCTGTACGAACTCAGCTTCAACTGCCTTCCCTCCCTGTGTGTCAAACTCAGGATTCAGCTCCTAGGAAGGAATCACTTGATTGGTCTAGCCCACTAGAAACATGTGTAGAGGAGACATTCTTGATACATTCACCATTGACCTCCATATGGTCAGTGGACATCATTTCCCTTACTTTCCCTTGGTTTCTCTGTGGCATATGACATGGACAAATATTTTCTCCTTCCCAAGTCCTTCTTTTTCTTTAGTTTCTGTGACACTATTTTCTTTATTAAAAAAGTTGATGATCTTTTTAGTTTCTAATGTAGGTTTCTTTTTTTCTGCCTAAACATTAAATATTGGTTTTACCAGAGCTTTATGGTTTTTCTCTTCTCATGTGCATGGCCTCAACTTCCACTAGTTATAGCACAAACTATACCTCATGTCAAAACTTTCTCTTGAGTTTTGGACTCAATTATATACCTGAATATCCAGTAAAACTCAGTGTATCTAAAAGAGAACTCTCTTCTTTGCCCCAAATCTGCTCTTCAGTTTTGATGAACAGCACATGTCTTATTAGTCTCCCAATTCATTTCCCTAGAGTCTTCCCAGGTCACTCACACCTAACCACCCCTAATCAGTCACCAATCAGTCACTAAACCCTGTGGCATTTACTTCCTAAATATTTCTTGTTCTCCTCTTTCCCTTACTTATAACTACTCTCGATGAAAGTCTTCATCATTTCTTACTTAGATTACCACATTAGCTACCTCAAGACCAGCTTTTCTTCCATATCACATTCCCATCTTCCACAGAGTGATCTTTCTGAAATGCTAATCTAACCTGCAAGATTGGATTCAGTCCTTTATCTTTCAGGATGAACTCAAAGCTTATCCCACTCATTCTGTCTTTGGCCACTTTCTAAGCCTTGTTGGTGGCCTGTTCCTTAGGTCTTTTCTTAAAACAACCAGGCTTCCAGTTGGAGGGACGAGAATTGTTTTGAAGCCTTGCTTGAAAGTAAGAGTTTCCTGAGGATGTTGTTAAACAGTAGATACTTGGCCTGGCCCTACACTTAGTGAATTGGAATCTCCAGGGCTGGGATTTAGGAATCCTATTCTTATGAGGGGACCAGTTTATGAAATACTACCTGAATGTTTCTAGGCAGCCCTTCTACTTATGTTGTTTCTTCACTCTGCAATACCCTTCCCTCTTGTCCTTCAGAACTGTACCAGTGACTTTCATTTTGATTTAGATGTCTCTTTTCTTTTCTTTCTTTCTTTCTTTCTTTCTTTCTTTCTTTCTTTCTTTCTTT
>NW_023270426.1:66893659-67047105 GCF_011800145.1 Mirounga leonina
TTTCTTTCTTTCTTTCTTTCTTTCTTTCTTTCTTTCTTTCTTTCTTTCTTTCTTTCTTTCTTTCTTTCTTTCTTTCTTTCTTTCGATGTCCCTTTTCTGTGCTCCTATACTGCCTAGGCCTATCTCTGTCCGAGTACCTAGCACACAGAAAAACAATATTTGACTGACTTTTCCAAATTGCAACTGGTCCAAGAATACATTGTTTACCTTTGTTTCTCAGCACCTAAGAAGCAAATAGTAGATATCTGACAAAAATTTCTTTGATATGTAAAAATGTATAAAAAGCTCAATGTATAAAAAGCCCACATGTAAGAATGATATTATAGGAAAATATTTTTTGATATGTGAGAGTATAATAATATATTTGTAGAGGAAAACGGGCTAAGAAAATATGTGTACAATATAAACCTTTTTGTTAAAAAAAGGAGAAAATTAAATAAAAATGTATACATATATAACATATTGGTAAGATAGACAGGGCAATTTCACTACTGTTATCTTTGAATTATGGAATAATGGGTGATTTTTATCTGCTTTCTACCAGAAGTATATGAGTTTTATAATTAAAAGTATTATTTAAAAAACAAACAAGCACCATCTTCCTCAACTTACTTTGAAGATAGTATGCACATGTGTGTGCATGTGTACACAGATCCACACCCCTTACCCCCCACACAACAAACAAACCAAAGAAATGTTTGGGTCCTTTAAGACTTGACTTTTCTATAGAAAACCAGAAATTATTCAGTAAAAATATAGTACTGTACTGATTGGGAAGGCTTAGGTATACAACGAATATGTAACTATCATCAAAGATAATTGTCTATTAATTAGAGAAAAGGGGCAGGTATGTTTGGAAGCTTATTCATAATACACAATTCTTTGTGATTTGTGAGTGGATAGGACTCAGGAAAGAGAGAAACTCTTTCCAAGGAGAATTGTTTTCTCATGGCAAATGCTGGGTGGAGCCTTGAATTTCTGGAGGGTTATAAGCCAGTTAAACACATGATATTCATCCTAGGGGCAATTTAGTCAACAGTGCAATTAACATCATCAGCTGCCAAAAGGAAGCAGTTTTCTGGAAGTAGATTAAAATAGGAAGGAAGAAGAGTCTAAAAAAAGATTCAAGTTGAATAAATTCTACTATCAACCTTTAAGTGGGTGATCTTGGAAGACTTTACCTCCTTTTTTGTTTCTTGCCATAGTGTTTCATATTTACTGATTTTCTTTAAATATTTCTGAAAATGTTAGAATTTGCTCTGTGGGGGAAAGAAACTTAATAAAATAGGGATAATTGAATCAGCTGTGAGCCACTTTTGCTCTTTCTTAGCTCTGTCAAGGACATAGTCATTTCTCCAAGCACTGTCCTTCACTGGTAGAAGCAGCATGAACGGTAGTGATATTGGCCCAGAGGAAATATATCAACTTTTCTGCAGGTAGCCTAACCAACCCTAACTCTGCAAATGTTAGAAGAAGAAACAAACGATGGTTCACTTGTAAATTTGACTGTTAAGCCCACATGTAAGAAATAAGAAATATTAATAAATTTAAATTCTCACTTGTTTGGCTGGAATAACAAGCCTTAAAAGATATGTGTCACCTCATTTAGAATTCCAGGTGCACTTGAAATATACTCAAACATAAAGTAATATCTAAAAGAAAATACACATTTAGTGTAAATGATTTTTCTTATTACATAAGATTTTTTTTTTTCCAATATGTGTCTTAGATGCCATTATTTTAAGCAAGGGTTCCCGGTGAAGTTAAAATATATACTCCACAGATATTTGATGTTCATTTAGGCAACTTTTCAGGAGTAGGCCTATTACATGAAATGGGGCAAAAAAAACCCCATGTATTTACACACCATGTAATCGACTTCAAATTAAAATACGTGAAGTACAAATTATTTTACGCACAAAGGGTTAATAATAGAAAACATTGAAAGCTACAGTGCTCTAACTAATTATGACTAGGGGATCTTAAAACAAGTCGTCACTTCACCAGAAAGGTTTGACATTTGACCTTTGATTTTTAAAAATATGTTGCTTACTCTGCAAGTGTGTCAAGTCCTGAATGATCCAATAGTAAGCAGCTTCTTTCTCCTCTGCTTCCACAAGACTGGGAATTTTTTTGACAAGATTCAGTACCATGAATGCTTTTTTGAACAAAAGACCTGAGAATTTTTTCTTGGCCTCAGTTAGAGTTAGCATATAAATGGCAAGCAATGATTTATGATCAATTAATTAAATGGAACCAGAAATTCTATAAAACATTCTTTGTTTTTTCACTTTGGTGGGAATTATAGGTTTAAATGGTTTTATGATGAGCTTCAAAGAGCTAGCATAAATAAACTTTTGATGTTAAAAAGATAATCGGAATCTATTTTAGGGACTATGATGTGCTTTGTAGGTAAAATAAAAAGGTAAGGAATTTGTAATTTAACTCATGTGAAGTTAAGCTAAGCATTAAACTTTGGTTTGAAAGTAGATATCCAGATGTTATTTTATATAAAAAACTAAATAAAAGAATAATCAGTATTTTTTTGAAATTTCCTTTAATTTAAATTAGACAAAAGCAGAAGTTTTATGGTTTCCTATTTTGTCTTTACATACTTTAAGATCGTTGAGAATAATTCCTCGTCTGGCCAATCATTGCTTTTGCACTCAGCACAGTGTTTACATATATGGGTAGCCGAAATTATTCTCTACCTCAGTCTATCAGACCCTATTTCAGATTGACCTAAGTTACATTGCTCCTTCACAATTCAGCTCTTTTGGTCGGTAGTTAATGACTTCCAACAGTAGGATGCTGGGGAAGACTATAGGTGTCTTCCCTCAACCTAGGTGTGAGGTGATACATTACAATGTGAGAGGAAAGGGAAGCCTCAGGCTGAATTTTGACACTCAGCCAGCACTGATTAGCATTGACTGACACGAACACAGTCACACCACCTGTATTTATAGTACAGTCCAGCTCCTTTTCTGTTTGGGTCCTCTGCCCGGCAACTCACATAGAAGGTTTACTGCAGGCAGGCTGATGCAACAATATTAGAGCGATAGAATTCAGGACCAGTGTGCCTGTCAAGCATTTCCAGCCAATGCGTGTGCATTGAACACCAATCCCTTCTCTACTGCGAAATAATTCCTACCATCCATTATGTTTATTAATAAACACTTGGGTGACTGGAACAAGAGACAGCTGAAGCTAGAAGCAGCTCCTTTTGAAGAGCTTTTGAAAAGTCCTCCAAATGCTAACTATCCCTGGTGAGTGTATTCTGCTTGTCGTTTGTACATTAAAACTAATGTGTATGTGTATATCTCACAGCCCCGATGTATTTTAAGTTATAAATATAACATTCCATCCTAATCCTTCAATGTTTCTTTAAAAATGAAAACATCTTGGGCGCCTGGGTGGCTCAGTTGGTTGAGCGACTGCCTTCAGCTCAGGTCATGATCCTGGAGTCCCGGGATCGAGTCCCACATCAGGCTCCCTGCTCGGCGGGGAGTCTGCTTCTCCCTCTGACCCTCCCCCGTCTCATGTGCTCTCTCTCATTCTCTCTCTCTCAAATAAATAAAAAAAAAAAAAAAAAGAAAAGAAAACATCTTACAGAGCCAAAATGACATTAACACAGCTAATAAAATTAACAATTCATTAATATCACCTACTACTCAATCCATATTTAAATCTCTTCTATTGTCCCTTTGCAGGTAGGTCTATCTGAATCGAGATCCAATCCAAACACACCTTGGTAAATCCCTTGAGTCTCTTTCATTCTTCCACAGTACCTTTTGGGATGACATTCTGACTTGCTGAAGTCTTCCCAGTTGTTCTTTAGAATGTCTGATACTGGTTGATGCCTGTCTCACGGGGGTGTTTTACTTGTTCTTTCATTCCCACTAATCGCTAATCTAGGAGTGAAATCTACAGGCTTTTTTGTCAAAGTTAAAATCATAGGCGATGTTTAGTATTTTCCACTGGATAACACTGGGAAACACAAATGTCGGGTAGTTCCACCAACGGTGATATTAAACTTGGCCCTCGGATTAAGAGGTTTGAAAGTCTGATTCTTCCATTGTAAAGTTATGTTTCTCAGCTTGTGACCAAATTTTTTTTTTTTTTAAAGATTTTATTTATTTATTTTAGAGACAGAGCACAAGAGGGGGGAGCGGGAGACGCAGAAGCAGACTCCTTGCTGAGCAGGGAGCCCGATGCGGGACTCGATCCAGGGACTCCAGGATCATGACCTGAGCGGAAGGCAGTTGCTTAACCAACTGAGCCACCCAGGCGCCCCTGTGACCAAATTTTTTTTTTTGACTGGGACTATGTAAATAGCCAGGTTACCAACAGTCACTTGCCTAATCCTTTTAACACCAATGATGAGACTTGGTTGCATCAATAATCTCATTAGGGTTTACAGAGTAGTTATATTTATAATTCTCTCATTTATTTCACAGTTATTAGATGGCTTTCTGCTGGCAAGTAGACTTTCTGTCTTCAACTAGGGCTATTTAATTATTCTAGATGGCAGTTCTTTCTGGAAAGGTGGAATAAATGTTGACTTTTTCCTTTGCCTCTAAAATTTGGAGGTAATATACCGAGCAGATATCTGCCACCAGAACTCTAACCAACTCTGTACAACATGGCCGCTTTCTAAAGCATATTCTACTATATATATATATATATATATATATATATATGTAATATACATTACATATATATTTATATATACATATATATACACACATATATGTAATTCTCATTGTGCTTGTGCCAAAATGGCCATCTGGGAGCAATTATTATGGTATATTTAATTTCCTATTTGTTTCTTGTTGTTATGTAAAGTTCCTTTAGTATCTGAAAATGTAATGATTCACTGCTCTTATTCTCTCCATTATATTTCCTTGATTCGTTTAGTGTAATCTTTTCTCACCTGGGGATTCCTATGGTGTTCCATGATGTCTGTTGTGTTTTGATTATTTCATTTGTAATATTTATTTGATGCTGAGTGGACTCCCACAAACTGCTCATATTCCAATGCTGATGTCCTGTTACTTTCCAATCTGCCTCCCCTGACACTCTTGGGTATCTAAACAGATCGTAGAACTCTCTTACAGGTGGTCTTGGAAACAATTTATATACCCAATATTTGTTAAAGGATAAATACCAAAGATCTAGCACATCAGGCAGGAAAGCATCTCTTGAAAATTTTGGTTAATTGTGAGACTGACTTAGATTTGACAATACCTACATTTGTCATTATGGGATCCCACTAGTTTGTCTTCTGGTGTTGTGCTGAAAACTGAAATAATTTGTTACGCTAGTTAGGCCAACGTAACACAGGAAATATTATGTGGTTTAAGAGATAAGGGCCCCTGTGAAAGAAAATTACCTTGCTTTCCATGTTGAAGAATGTTAAAATAAATCACAGAAACTATAACTAAACCCCTATAAGAGCTGGTGTCAGTGCTGAATCCCCAGTGATGCCTCGCATGTGATAGAAACTGAACAAACATTTGCTGAATGAATTAATTTCAACTCATTCATTTCTGTGGGAATAAAAATCTGCTAAAGCAACACAGATGAGAGTTGGAAAAATCATCTTGTTGAGATCTCCTCTCTTGACTGAGATTCTATATTTTCTTCTGTAGGAAAGGGTACAAAAGCTCTTTTGCCTTTTCTGAAGGAGTTTATAACACTAAATGAAGATCTGTTTCTCACCCTTCAACAACACTTTCTTACTGATATTATTACTAAACTTCAAGGTCACTTCAGAAATAAATAAAATAAAGGCACTGCTTGAAGAAAACACTCCCTTATCTATCCTGCCTCAGGTTCTCTTTTTCATGTTCACATATCCAAATACTCAGAAACACAATTTTTCCTCATCACTAAGACATATTTAGCCATGTACACTCACTAAAACTAGAAGAGACTGATACATCAAACAGAATGTCAAGAGTAATATATCTGCCAAAGGAACAGAGCATTATTAATGAGTCAATATGGTTCCTTTCTCCCTTCCCCCAGCCAAAATCTACAGAAAAGTCTTCATGAGCAGGGAATTAGATTATTTAAATGGCTTATGCCCCCATGGCTGGTACTTGATATATCCATTTCCATGATGGCAGTTTAACTGTCAAATTAACACAAAGTTCTATGGTTGTCAGACCCCTCTGTCCTAGAGAGAGGGCTAGAAACAGAACCGATCAAAAAAAGACCTTCGAGTTTCTCTTTCATATATAATAAGCACACTATTCCATTCTTATTTATATATTCTTTTCCTTAAAAAAGGTTAATGTCCAAAGAATTGATTGGGTTTAAGCTTCCTAATTATGACCATTGCCTAATCATTTAATCCTATCACCTTGGAGCTTTTATCTGGGTCACTTTATTTGAATATTAGTTCTCTACCAAAAGATGTCTGATCTTATTCTTTACTTTTTTCCTCCTGTTATATATATTGGGAGGAGGGGAGAAGGGGAAATAACTGTTTTCCACAGCATTTTATTTTGAAAATTTCAAAATTACAGTAATGTTAATAGTACAATAAATTCTTGTGTATCTCTTAGATTTGTCAATTATTAATAGTTTGTGAAACTAGCTTTGTTTCCTCTCTTTCTCTTAATTTCTCTCTTTTCCTTTTTATTTATAGATCATGATGTTTTTTCAGTGCATAATAATTCATTAGCACTATTATTATTTTGATATTAAATTGTCTTAAATTTGGCCAGTGGGAGCCCCTTCAGACTATTCCTTTATGCTTTTGACAAGATTATTTTCATTTATTATATTTTAATTCCTCTTGATTTCATGTCTCAGAATTTTTAACCTTCAGGTTTGCTACTGTTTTGCTATCTTTCACATGCATCTCCTACAGATATAATGCTTTAGTAATTTGAAATAATTAATAATAATCAAGATCTATTCAATGTCTTTAGGGCAAGATTTAAAATATAAATATATGTATGTATAGTTTGATATTCTTATATCCTATGATAAATTATATCTTTTTAAGAAAAATTTCCTATATTAAGTTCAAAGACTAGTGTTAGAGATGGGAAAAATATACCTTAAACTTGCATTTGCTTCTTGGTGTAACTTCATCTGCAACATTATACTCAACACCTTTTTTTTTTTTTTTAGTGTTGACTGTCTTATGATAACTGTTTCTTATGAATTTTGCATGAGATCATGTGAAATTTAATATACCTTCAGAATTCTGAATCCAGCTAGAGATTAAAAAATTCAAAATACCACAGGGACTTTCAGATGAACAATCCAGTATTGTTCAGAACTGTTAAAATACAGGACTTCGTTATAGACTTTTCCTGGTGAAGAATAAAGTGCATGTACTGTCCAATGCTTGCCATTCTTTATAGGATGGCTTAATGTGTATCACTTCTTAAGGAAACTATCACTTCTTTATAGTTCTTTCAAATATTTTCTGTATATGTCAGTAACGTTTTCACTTTGAAACGGAGAAAAATATTTTCCAGATGTGGGTTATTCTCATGACATAAAGAATTTTTAAATTCTTTTATCGCATAGAATATAGTTTATTTCATAAAGCAAGATTTAGCTAAAATGTGCACTGTTACTCTGAAGTTTAAGTATGATTTCCCAAGATATCCAGGCAGTCACTTGCTCTCACATTGCTAAAGAAGTTTTATTTCTAGTCCCAGTTCTTTTGTTTACCAAGTCTATTGTGTTAGCTTAGGCAAATGATTTGACCTCTATGGGTTTCCTTTCTTTATATGAAAAACAAGAGTTCAACTAGATGGTTTCTAAAATCATCTCCCATTCTAAATTTCTGTAAATCTCTGGTAAGATTTAAAACTTTATTATCTGAAGAAAGTCCTAAGAGAAATACTTCCTTTTATCTGCAGATACCCTTTGGAACAACCTTTTGCTAGAGATGGAGGTAAGAGCCAGCACCTGGGACCACAGGATGGCTATAATGCCCTTCTGCTAGCTCTTTCCTTAGTCTTTTCTTACTCATATTTTGCAAACACAGAGTATTGCATACACACCGCATTGCTGTGCTGAAAACTACATACTCTGGTATAAATGTCGAGAAGAGGATGGATTGGAGGTTCTTTTTTTCCTTCCAAATTTTAAACATGTGTTAATGCTATTCATGCTGCTCTCCACATAGTAGTGATGTTAGGACAAATATGTTCATTTGAGAGACATTAGACAGGTCCTGTATCTCTAAGAATCATCTTTGTGATCCTATCTCTCTACCCGTCAAGTTTTACCACATCTAATTATTTTCTAAGACATTGTAAAGGATTCAATACACTAATGACAGTAGGCTCTCTCCTTGGAGCAGTCTCATCTGCCCTCAAATAAATTACTGGAGAAAATTTATTCCATTCAAAGGAGCAGTATTTCTTACAAACTTTCTGGAAAATAGTCCTCAAAATGTTCTAACTTAGACATCTACTTATTGCTGGCTTAATGATCAAAAGGATGTAGAGCACAAAGCATTTTGAAGCCAGAGTGATTTAAATGCTGGTTCTGCCATATCATCCTTGTTCTTGAATGTGTTCACTCACTTGCTGAATTTATAGAACCAATTTGGGAGAAGAACAATGTTTCTGCCTCCCCTAAGAAATTCCTCAAATTCCTTACCATGACAATCAAAAGAAAATCTGAGTTGCTCTTTGTGAGACATTTCTTACACACTCAGCAGCAGTAGAAGTCTCAATTGTTCAGGTTTCAGAAAGAAAACCATAAAATTTCCTTATTCCTTCTGCCTTTAAAAGCATAGAGTGCCACAGTACTCTATGCTTTTAAAAAACAAACAAACAAAAAACCCCACAGTTAACTACAGGTAGAGTGTGTATGGCATGAGCTTTGTAATCAGACAGACCTGGCTCAGACATTTGCCAGCTCTATGACTTTGCATATTCCTTTTAAGGAATCCGAATCTCAGTTTTCTCTATAAAATAGGACCCAATATTTAGTGTTATGAATTTTAAACAAGATTATATATATATATAATATACTTAGAATAGTCTTTGAGATATACGAAATGTCCAGTAAATACTAGTCATTATTAACTGGTTGCTAACATTTTAATTTTATTTCTAAAAGTTGAAGAGAATTTTAAACATGCAACTAAAATACTATTATAACTCCACAGAGAAATGAAGGATTCCTTGCTATCATTAAATGCCCAGTCAGTGTTCACATTTCTCCAGCAGGTTTCTCCAAATTAGGATCTAAACAACACCAGCACATTAAATTTGGTTGACTTTTTTCCTAATAGTCTTTAATCTATTGGTTTCTCCCCACCTCTATCTTTCTTTCTTTCTTTTTTCTTTTCTTTTCTTTCCCGTTCCTTTCCTTTCCTTTCCTTTCCTTTCCTTTCCTTTCCTTTCCTTTCCTTTCCTTTCCTTTCCTCTCCTTTCCTTTCCTCTCCTTTCCTTTCCTTTCCTTTCCTCTCCTCTCCTTTCTTTTCTTTCCTTTCCTCTCCTTTCCTTTCCTCTCCTTTCCTTTCTTTTCTTTCCCGTTCCTTTCCTTTCCTTTCCTCTCCTCTCCTTTCCTTTCCTTTCCTTTCCTTTCCTTTCCTTTCCTTTCCTTTCCTTTCCTTTCCTCTCCTTTCCTTTCTTTTCTTTCCTTTCCTCTCCTTTCCTTTCCTCTCCTTTCCTTTCTTTTCTTTCCCGTTCCTTTCCTTTCCTTTCCTTTCCTCTCCTTTCCTTTCCTCTCCTCTCCTCTCCTCTCCTCTCCTTTCCTTTCCTCTCCTTTCCTTTCCTCTCCTTTCCTTTCTTTTCTTTCCTTTCCTTTTCCCTCATGCTTTTTATTTGTTGAAGCCATCAGATCATTAGTTCTGTAGTAATACTCACATTCTTATTAGTCTGGTTACGTCTGCCATAGTATTATTGAAAATGCTAACTTGAAAAAATTCAAACTTTAAAATTTAACACTAACTGAAATTAGATAGTTAATTTAGCTAGACTTGAGCAATTTGTGAATTCCATGAGGTCATGCTTTATTACTCTTTTGCATCCTTCTGGGGCCTGATGATATGGTACTAGGCAAATAAATACTTGTTGCTTGATCAATTACTGAGAGTAATAGCCTGCATTTGACTCATTTATGTTGACATTTATATTAGGGAAGAAGTAAGAATTGGGAATTTAAGAATTAGGTCTCACCTTGCCATCCTTTTGCTGTTTGACACTGAAAAAAATCATTAAATATTTCTGGGCCTCAAAGGTGAGGGATGTTCCACCTTATACATTTGCCGTGGAATAAGAAAATGCATGAGTGGCAATGTGAATGCTGGTTGAATAATAGATGTTATTCTTTTGGGATAAAAAGCATCAACACTGATGTTTAATTTTAACATCAACAGTTGAATAAAAGGCTAAATGGGCTTTCTGATTGAAAAGCCACCCTTAAATTTAAAAAATGGAGAATGGTTTTTCCTACTTACGTTCCATTTCTCTCTTGGCCATTATCATGCAGTTTTACATGCCACGTTATGAGTGGAAAATGAGCTTTCTCCTGATCCTCTCATCAAGTGAAAACCCAGTTGAAATAATGATTGGTTTAGGTGGCAAATGAGACAAGAGACTTTGGCTTAGACAGCCAGAGCTCCTGATTACACCAGAGCTTCTCTGAAAGCAGGACAAATCTCCCGTCCAAAAGGGCAATTGAAGAATCCTCAACTAATTTTTAACCAATGGCAAATTAAAGTGGAATATCCATAAAAATAAATAGGAATGCATGTGAATACAAATGTTACTACAGAAAGTATCATTTCAATGAATATTAAATATATTTGCAATGAGGGTCATTGGAAGTAAAAACAGTGTCCTAATTTCAGTTTTAACAAAGGCTCCCTAAGTGCCTAGTGTCTGGGTGCCTAAGATGTTTTAATCATTTAAAAAACAGTTTTTAAATTTTATTTAAGATTTATTTATGAAAATTTTGATTCACAATTAAGATATGGATTGTGGTGGAGAACTACAGTGAATGGCCAGGAAACAGCATAGCTGCAGAACTGTAGGAATGTTGAACGTACAAGGCCGACACTCTGCTTGTAGATTTAACTGGAGGTTTGCAGCTATCTGTTCTCTTTGGTTCGGATTGAAGATCTTTTTAGTAAAGGAATTACATGCCCCACATGCATATACAAACAAGCCAGAGCAGTGGTTTTCATCCAAGGGAGACCATTTAAAAATACTGATACCAAGGTTCACCCAAGATCAATGACAAACCAGAATGTCTAAAGGTATGGCTTAGGCATTTACTGCTGAGAGGTCAAAAAGCTAGAATTGGCTCCTTTTAATTTTGTCCTCAGTTAAAAATAGAAAGTTGGTGATAAAATTAATTTTGGGAAAGCGTATAACATTTGAAAATTATAATAGGTCAGGAAGGAAGCAAAATGAGGTAGCTGTTACCTTTGTGCCTTCTGTGAGCACAGTTACAAACCCCAGACTGAGCTACTGTTCAGGCTCTCAGCTCCTTGAAATTATTTCTGTTACTCACGCTTCCTTTTCTCGTTTAGAGATTGATTACCTCTTCTCCAAGATTAGTCGACTTTAAACACTCTGTAGACAATTTAGGTCTTCTAACAAGGTTTCTTTCTCAAGACCACTTTTATATGTGAAATGGCTTATGAGAGTCATTTTCTCAACCAAAAAATACTGATAGAAGTTGTTTTTTTTTTCCATGACTCACCATAATGAATAGGTTTTCATGTAGAAAATAGTTTGGTCCAAAATATCCATATGTTTTTGATAGATATTTTTTCCCCCTCAATAACTGTTGAAAGAGTTTTAATGTATAATCTGCTAGAGAGGAAGTTTTGTTTGGAAAATGTTTAATTTTCAAGAATGATTTATATTTGGAGGTGAAAGGAAAGGAAAGGGTCTTTGTGCAACTTACTTCAACTCCTCTAAGCTGGTATGGTTTTCTGGAAGTTGGAACGTTTTTCCATTTATCTCACAGCTTTCATTAGTTTGACTGTTTTAAGTCTCGTATCTTACTACCAGTTTCGAAGGGAAAGGATGAATCAATTGATGAGGAAAAACAATTTTTGAAATTGCAAAATTTTGAACTTGTGAATTTTTGAAAAGACTTGCAAATAAATATTAGTTTATCCTTTTGTGTTATTAAGTCATCATTAATCTTCAATTACTCTTTGAACATTTCTATAGCAGTTAGTCAATTATGCTTTCTATTTCCTTTACATTGTGTGCCCAACAATTTTTCATTTATTGGTTTCAACTTAACACAGTCTGTTGAATGGAGAATAGATAGATGACTTCCCAAGGTCCTTCCAGACTTATATTTTGATAAACCTATGACTGAAATTAATCTTGGCCTCACGAATGAGTTTATGTCTTGACTTGCATGGCAAGGCTCTAAGCACAATGTTGTCAATTTCATACTGTTAAAAATAGCTATAAAAATGAGACATTTATTGACTGCTCTGGATTCAGTTGTATATGATCAGGTAATAGCTTTTATCACCATATGTCACACCTGATTTTTAGGCTTCCCTATTATAGTATTTGATAGCATTTTAAACAGAGCTTTGCAGATTGTCAATCACTAACAGGTATTAAGAAGTCCATTCTCAAGCAACATTTTCTTCTTGCTTCCAATATAAGGTTTTTTTCTCTTTAGTTTTAGCCTTGACCCTGTTTCAGGAAACAGTGATGTGGGCTGAGAGGGAAGTGTTGACCATTCTTTCAATCAAATTACTTCAGATCCTCTTCCCCTTCTCCACTCACTATTCTGCACCTGGCTCTTCCAGCATCCAGGTGGGGAATGTGATGAGCAATTAAGGGGTAAAAAGGGAGGCAGTAAAGGACAGTGGTTAAGGGCGAGTTAGACAGCTGGAGTTAGATCCTCTACTACCCACTGGCTTTGTGACCTTGGTTATAATTCTATGGTTTCCTTATCTATGAATGATTTTATTTTAACAACTTGATTTTAGTAATGATTTGGTGGTTGTAAGGCTTATATATGTTAATTTATATAAAGCATTTACTCAGTAGTTGTTAGTTCTGGATATTCCTGCTGGGTTTATTAGTGCTTGGTTTTGGTCTTCCTTCTGGGGCTGTGTTTTGAATGCTGGTTGCTGTGGACCTTGGCAGGGAGGTTCTCCTCTGTGGGATGATTTGGGGGGCTCTCTGCCCTCCCTACTCTCCACAGGGATCTCTGAACTGCAATTTCCTGATGCTCGCAGTGTACTTGTTGGCTGACACTTTGCGACCCCTGGCCCGGCTTCTGCCCTTGCACTAGACTCACGAGGATTTTTTCCCTGGGCAGGGAGCTAAGATTGAACATGGGAAAACTTGTGCATCCAGGGCCGGATGATTGCTGGAAGCACAGGCCATTCCTCCTGCTGGTTTTTCTCTTTGCCCCGCCATTATGGGTTGCCCCAGCCGTCTCCTGCCTATAGATTCCTTTAGGGCGCAGGGCCTGGCCCCAGTCTATAACTTCAAACACCTGGAGACAGATGTTGGGGCTTTCTAAAATACTCTCACGTAAATGCCCCCACATTTTTGCCACTGAACAAACTTCTACCTGAGCAGTGATCTCCTGCAGAGAACCTTAATCTCTGAATGATTCTCTTAGGACTCCTTTTTTGTGGATAGCACACCACCCCCTCCTTCCACACAGCAGGTTTAGGGGAGACACCATGGCACTCTCTTCCTTGAATTCATTTCAAAGGCTCCTCTTCAGTGCATCTATAAATTTCTCCCTAAATAGGGCGCTGGGTGTGATGGTTATGAGATCCCTTTGGCTCTGCCCTAGAGACGTGTTTAGAATGCAGGATATTCATCAGTTTTTCTTGGCTGTAGCCAAAATTTGGAGTCAACAAAGAGCATTGTATTTCACATGCTGTTGTAAGTGGTTTGGTCATACCTGTGCTATAATAAAGGCTGAATGATGTGGCAAATGAAATTCCAACATATTTGTGCTCTGACTGCCTAGAACTGCATTTGTTTGTTCAACACAGACTTAAATTAGTGATTTTAATTGGCAAAAAAAATTTTTTTTAAAGATTTTATTTATTTATTTGACAGAGAGAGACACAGCGAGAGAGGGAACACAAGCAGAGGGAGTGGGAGAGGGAGAAGCAGGCTTCCCGCCAAGCAGGGAGCCCAATGCGGGACTCGATCCCAGGATCCCAGGATCATGACCTGAGCTGAAGGCAGACGCTTAACCCACTGAGCCACCCAGGTGCCCCAAAGTATTATTTTTATTATAGAACCTCTGCTGTATGAGCAGAGAGAAATTACAAACTCCAAATAGATTCCTGTAATTCCATGTACTTAAATTTTATAACATTTTTGTTTAATATAACGGAACAGCAGCTTATGTAGCAATGCTAGTCTTCTTTCTATAAAATCAAATATTTCATGTTGATAGCCATTATTAATAGTTTGAATCTAATATTGTGATCATACCTCAAACACAGAATAATCTAATCAAAGCATGGCCATGTTTAATTTTAGTCATGTGAGTTTCAAAATTATGGAAGAAGCTTGGAAGGTCTAGCATCTGTGCTCAGCAGCGTAGAGTAGAACCTTTTGTGAAGGTGGGAGCATTTTGCACTGTGGCTATTGAACCCTTGAAATGTGATGAGTGTGGCTGAGGAACTGCATTTTTAATTATATTTAATTTTAATTAATTAAAATTTAAACTTAAATAGCCACATGTGACTAGTGGCTACTGTATTGAACAACTCACTTTTATCTTTACACAGACTTCGTTAAGTCTAAACTAGTAATTTAAGAAAACTTTTTTCCTTTTGTAAGATTGATTTTTTCCTATTAAAAATAAAAATAGAATTATTGAACAATATGGAAATAAATATAGATTTCTCTGCCTTAGATCACCTATTTTATTGACTAGGATAACTTAAAGGAGAAGATCAGCACTGTCTCTTCCTGTTAAAATGATCCTAGGCGATAACATTTTAGTATTACTGACAAAGAGGCAGCATTCCTTTAGGGATCTCCTGTGACTTGTATTTGTGTAGAGATCTAGAGTTCACAGCATTTTTTTTTTTTTGAGGATTTTATTTAGTTATTTAGGGAGAGAGGGAGCAGGAGGAGGAGCAGAGGGAGAAGGAGAGAGAGAATCTCAAACAGACTCCGAGCTGAGTGCGGAGCCCTTTGCTGGGCTCCATCTCACACCCCTGAGATCATGACCTGAGCCCAGATCAAGAGTTGGTTACTTAACCAACTGAGCCACCCAGGTGCCACTAGAGTTCACAGCATATTATCTCATTTTTGTCTTCAGAAAGAATTCCTCATATTATTTTCTTTCTCATGTTAGGGGTGGGAAGTTGAGCATTCAGGAGCTCCAGTGACCTGCCAGATATCACAGCATGAGGTCTGGGGGGTGGGAGTTGGGGTGAGGGAGGTTGGGCTTACTTTACACAAAACAGCATTTCCTAAGGATTCATTGCCTCTGGCAGACCCTGTTACGTGTGAAGGATTCCGAGAGAAATAAAATAAAACTCTCCTGTCTTGGATATTTGGGGCACCTTCCCCTCTGTCTTCTTGGAGGAGATTGACAAGAGAAAGAAGCATGAGGCTGGCTGTGAAAGGTCATAGCTCCTTCCAGGAGTCTGTTAACACTTCTCTCCAGTGGGGTGTCAGCAACCCATCCCGCCGCTCTGCCAGTCCTAGTCCCAGTGACTTGCACCTTCTCTTAAGGTTTGTCTCTATATCCTGCCATATCTTCAAAACTCGACCCTTTATTTATTTATTTATTTTTTAATTTATTTATTTGAGAGAGAGAGCGAGAGAGCACATGTGCTCTCAGGGAGGGGCAGAGGAAGAGGGAAAGAATCCTCAAGCAGACTCCCCACAGAGTGAGAGCCAGATGGGGGACTCCTTCGCAGGACTTTGAGCTCATGACCTGAGCCGAAATCAAGAGTTGGATGCTTAACCGACTAAGCCACCCAGGTGCCCCCAAACTGGTCCCCTTTAAAATAAATCCTCCTTTTTGAATTATCTGGTGAGTGTCTGCTGATTCTGGTGAGGACCCACGCTAGTATATCCCCTCTCTCTAACTGTTCCATTTCTGGTGTTGTCTCTCCTCTCTGGGTTGGGTGGGACATCACAGAAGGTGCACCGAGAATAGCAGCCCTGAGGCCTCTGTTCTTGAATACTGGCTGAGGCACATAGTGATACTGTAGATTTCGGTGTTCCAGTGCCCAGCACACTGCGGGCCTCAACCCCATCACAGATGGTGTCTCTGTCTTGAGCTGTGGGTTATTAGAGGAAGCATTGTTTGGCAATCATTCCATTATGGTACACCTAACATACAAATATTTAAATTCATCAGTGATCTGATGATAAATTCTGCCAATAGGTATAAATTTATTTGTTGACCAACTATGGAAGGATTTCATTTATGGAACCGGTGCTCAATGAATGATTTTGTGGATGACAAGGCTTGGATTTATTGTTAAGTTATGATGCACTATAAATACATACCAAGAAATGAAGAGATATACTAATTATTATATATTATATATAGATATACTAATTATTTATAGATATATTTATTTATTTTTAAAAGATTTATTTATTTATTTGAGAGAGAGAGAGCACACAGAGGGAGAGGAAGAAGCAGGTTTCCCTCTGAGCAGGGAGCTCGATGCAGGACTCATCCCCAGGACCCTGGGATCATGACCTGAGTGAAGGCAGATGCCTAACCAACTGAGCCACCCAGGCATTCCAGAGATATACTAGTTAATTAAGAGATCAATATATTCCCATTATTTAATATATTCTGTCTCAGGTCACACAATTCTATTTTAAGAGACATTTACGAAACTTTTCTTAGATTATCATCAGGAGACAATTTTAGTCTCTCTTTCTTTTTATTTTATTATGTTATGTTAATCACCATACATTACATCATTAGTTTCTGATGTAGTGTTCCATGATTCATTGTTTGCGTATAACACCCAGTGCTCTATTCAATACGTGCCCTCTTTAATACCCATCACCAGGCTAACCCATCCCCCCACCCCCCTCCCCTCTAGAACCCTTAGTTTGTTTCTCAGAGTCCATAGTCTCTCATGGTTCGTCTCCCCCTCTGATTCCCCCCCCCCTTCATTTTTCCCTTCCTACTATCTTCTTCTTTTTTTAACATATAATGTATGATTTGTTTCAGAGGTACAGGTCTGTGATTCATCAGTCTTACACAATTCACAGCACTCACCATAGCACATACCCTCCCCAATGTCTATCACCCAGACACCCCATCCCTCCCACCCCCCCACCACTCCAGCATCTCTCAGTTTGTTTCCTGAAATTAAGAATTCCTCATATCAGTGAGATTATATGATACATGTCTTTCTCTGATTGACTTATTTCGCTCAGCATAATACCCTCCAGTTCCATCCACGTCGTTGCAAATGGCAAGATTTCATTCCTTTTGATAGCTGCTTAATATTCCATTGTATATAAATAATATCATTGAGGTGGCTGTGTATTTTATACTAAACGATTATTAGAATATCTTTTATGTACCACACACTGTGACAGGTACTGGGATTAAAGTAGTGAACAGGTAGATACTCTCTGATTTGGAAAACTTATGTTTTATTAGGAAAGATACATGTCAAAGGAATAATTTACAAATAATTTATGGATTGCAAC
Organism: Mirounga leonina; assembly: GCF_011800145.1. Taxonomy (NCBI): domain Eukaryota; kingdom Metazoa; phylum Chordata; class Mammalia; order Carnivora; family Phocidae; genus Mirounga; species Mirounga leonina. The sequence goes on from NW_023270426.1 coordinate 66,911,317, forward strand.
TGTTGCATGGTAATAGGGTTTTTGTTTTCTTTCTCCCTCCTCATTCCACACGCCCTCCCCTGTCCCACCTGGAGCCTGACTCACATTGAGACCAAGAAAACAGGGTTTTTGACTCAAGAAAGAGACAGATATTCTTTAGCATAATCAAGTGCAGGAGATCTACTAAAAGGTGTTAATCTTAATAATATGGTATGAAGAAGCTAATGGCTTTATACTGAGAATCTAAGACTGACTTCAATGAAGATTTCTTCCCCTTCTCTTTTGCCCTCAGCAATAAAATCTCTGGAACAATTTAACAATGGAGCATAAAAGGGCTGAACAAGAAGCAATAGACTAGGGGGGTATTGTTGAAGGAGGTGAGAGTGAGGAGAAAAGAACATTTAGAGGAGCTTAGAGGCTGTGGGAGGAAGAAGATAGAAAGGGCCCTTGGCAGAGATATTATCCTGCCTACATCTAGGTTGGCTATATGGGAATGCCATGAGTATCTAGAACACTGGACGAGCTGGGTGTGGAACCAGCTTTCAAGAGAGTTATCCCTGATTTTAGCCTCCTGGTATTCATATCCTTATGTTTTCTCCTCCCATGTTGGAAAACGCTGGTTGGGTAACCAATAGGATGTGATTGAGTGTGTCTTTTGAGTCTGAGTGATAAAAGATATGTGGGTTCGGCCTTGCTCTCTTGGACCACTCACTCTGGGAAAGCCAGCTGCCATGTTGTGAGGACTCTCAAGAAGAGGTGAGGTCCATAGGTGAGAAACCGAGGCCTCCTTCCAATAGACAGGAGTGAGCAATCCTGGAGGCGAATTTTCTAGCATCAGTCAGACATTGAGATCACTGTAGCCTGAACTGTTATCTTGATTCCTTTTGAGACCTAGAGCCAGAACCACCAGTTGACCTTCTGAATTCCTGACCTAAAGAAACTGAGTAATAAATCTGCTGTTTTAGGTCACCATGTATTGGGGTAATTAATTATGTGGCAATAGATAATTAACATACTGAGAGATAATTTAAATAGAATCCACTCTGAATTTCCACTGCTGTGTGGATTCTGTAGGAGTTGAACATGGTGCTCTAACCTGGGCTATTTGTTTATTCTTTTGAATTCTGCATCTCCTTGATCAGCTCAAAACGAGAATTTAGGACTACGGACTACACTATCCTATCCTTCCATAGTAAAGGGTGTGGTATTCAGGTTACAATTTTAAGTGCTGAAAGGAGAAACACAGGGTACAATGAAATAATATAACTTGTTAGTACTGTTAGGGTTTACATGTAAGAGTAATACAGGCATGAGAGACTGAATAATCTGAATAAAACTATACTGGGTGCACCTGCTGTAAAAATCATCAACTTGATGTTTTCCTGCTGAAAGTATCTGGGCTCTTAGTTCCTTAGGACCATTGATCTTTTCTTTTCTCTTTTCAAAAACATTTACTTAAATCCATTTCTATTCTAATTTGGATCATATTTCTGCCTCTCTCCCCCTTTTAAAAAAACAACCCTGTTGCTGTCTTTTGATAATAGAATATTCTAATACCCTCTCTTTGTATTCTACATTACAGCTTCATTTCAAAACCCAAATCCTTAAAATTGGCATTGTTTAGCAAATTAACAATGACTTACACCACAGCGGATACCTCCTTGTGCTTTCTATTTAATGTAACGATTTGGCCATTGTATAAAAGGATATGTATCAATGATTCTAAAAAATGAAACACCATTCTGAGTTCCCTTTTAAATAGAGAAAAGCCTATTAAAATTAATTCATTAACAAAAATCCCACAGTATTCAGCAAGGCAAATTCAAGTTGAATGATAACATTATCTCTCTTGCTCAGATGTTGCTATTTACATATTTAACATCCTGAACCACTGTGGAGATCTCAATACTATTTAAGCATCAGCATAAAGCAAGCATGGGAACCAAATACATCCACCTATTGCTTTTATATAATTGATTCCTTACCTCTTATAACTTTGTCATCAAACTCCAAAATCTTCCCTAGTTTCACGGAGATGGTATTATTAAGGAATGTCATCTTCTGGCGCCCTCTTGTGGAGAAATGTTCCTGGTGTTAGTCTTATTGGCAGCTCAGTTGTAGTTCAGGGAAATCTGAAAGGATGAATCATATTTCCATTTATTTATGCAACATGATTTGAATTACTGAAACAATGTGACTCACTTCTTGCTCAGTAATAGGACTGAGGAACTGAGATAAATTTCTATTAAAGCAAACAGGAGACATTAAAAGTATTCTTTTTTTTTTTTTTAAGATTTTATTTATTTATTTGACAGAGAGAGACACAGTGAGAGAGGGAACACAAGCAGGGCGAATGGGGGAGGGGGAAGCCGGCTTCCCGCAGAGCAGGGAGCCCGACGCGGGGCTCGATCCTAGGACCCTGGGATCATGACCTGAGCAGAAGGCAGATGCTTAACGACTGAGCCACCCAGGCGCCCTCATTGAAAGTGTTCTTGACAAAACCGTTAAAATCCCATTCCAATTTGTTAGATGGGATCTTTTTATTCTCACTTGCATTGATACTAATTAATTTTCAAAATACAATGGACTAACTTGGCTAAAGGGGAGCCTTCCCTTCGGCATTTATCCTCTCAGATCTGGGGGCCAGGATCCACCAGTATTGTCAGGAAGTGTGTCCCTGCAGGATGGGTCATCAGACACAACCCTGTAATTCATCCTAATGCCCATTCCTTCCCTGGTCTCTTCTACACAGGGGTCTCCTTTGGTCTGTCCTCCCCTGACATGTTAATTTTCTTTCCTGAGGTCCGAGCACTGAGCATGAGCCGGAGTCTGAGTGACGGTATTGGGCTAGCACAGCGCCTGTATGACCTAGACCACACAAACTAGGAATGACGAAGGCTTACAGCATGTGAATTATTTCTCTGACTCTGTTCATACCTGCCTCTGGGGAAACTCCAGCTGCCTCCGGGTAGTCCCCATCCCAACTATTTCTGGGAGTTCCGTAAGTGCTCACACTCAGCTCCTCAGCCACTATGTAGTGAAGCATTTACCTTTCTTCACACCAGACTGGGGATGTGCAGGCTGCCTGATGTCGCCTGTTAGTGGGGGTGTAGGACGCCGGTGGCTGCGTGGCCATGGATGCTGCCTCTGTTATGTTGAGGCCAGCGCAGGTCCCCCGGGCTTTGCTCGGTGGCTGGAAATGTGCACACTGCTGGGGTGCTAGAGCTTTCGTTATCCAAGGCTTCACGCTGCACTTTGATTTCTCGGATCTGTACTGGCTTTATCTCCAAGTGGGGAAAATGCCTTCCTACCCTTGTTTGACCATCTTTCAAAAATTCCACAGCAGGACTGATGTGGGTGCCCAGTACTTCTCAGACCTCGAAGCAGGCAGCTCTCCTGAATTTCTGCTAATGCCTGGCCCGGGAGGGAGTGCAGACGGCGGCCCGGGACGAAGAGGGGAAGTGGTAGGACACGATGAGGCACACTCGCCTCATAGCCCTCCTCTCCTTCTTTACAATGGACATTTTTATTAGAAGAAACCGTGAGTTTCACTTCTCTTTCTTTCTTTGCCTAAAGGCTCCCCTGCTCCCAGATTCTTTGTGGCTCTGATTCATCTGTTAGCCAGAAATGCTCAGACATGTCTGAGTCTCGGAAGAATGTAACTTAGGCTCCAGTGGGGTTCTCTGCATATTCGTTAGCGGTGATAAAAGTGATAGTGGATGGTGGTGCCAGGCTCCAGAAAAGGAACATCTTTAAATGGAAAACACAGGCCGTGCTCACGCTTCCAAAATATTCTAGCAGTTGTTCTTGAGGGGAGACTACGTTTCAGAAACTCTTGAGTATGGTTCCAAAAGTTCTTGGACATATCATCACAGCATAATACTAAAAATGAGATGCTCTTGCATTATTGTGTTTTATAAAGTACTTCTACCTTGTAACGCCTTCCGCAGACTTTATACAAAATTATTGTAAAGCTTGTTGTTTGCAAATACTGAGGTTGCAAGAGACCGGATAGTCAATTCCCTAAATAAGTAAGCAGGCATTTCTTAAAAGAGATTTTATTAATTTATTTATTTTGGAGAGCATGCACACACACGTGCAGGGGGAGGGGCAGAGGAGCGGAGGGGCAGAAACCGCAGACTCCCCACTGAGCAGGGAGCTGGATCCCAGGACTTTGGGATCATGACCTGAGCCGAAACCAAGAGCTGAAGGCTTAACCAACTGAGTCACCCAGGTTCCCCAGTAAGAAGGCATTTTTTGAAGGGAGATTAGGTCGACCAGCCAGAAATCTGCATAAAGACTTTCTTGTTTCTTCTATTTTTCCAGGTAATTATATCAAAACGGTCCTAGCGAAGTCTCATCTCTGCCTCTAGCATTTTGTGGCCAATAGTACCAACCTTGCCCCTCTGGATATTTACAGTTAGGTAGGCATGAAGACAGTATTGCTCAGTGGAGGCACCCTGCCTAGTTTTGAATTCAGGTGCCCTCACTTTCTTTTTTTTTTTTCTAAGATTCTATTTATTTATTTGAGAGAGAGAGAATGAGATAGAGAGAGCATGGGATGGGGGAGGGCCAGAGGGAGAAGCAGACTCCCCGCCAAGCAAGGAGCCCGATGCGGGACTCGTTCCAGGGACTCCAGGATCATGACCTGAGCCGAAGGCAGTCACTTAACCAAATGAGCCACCCAGGCGCCCAGTGTGCCCTCACTTTCTAGCCTAATCATCCTGACCGTGACCTTGGCCTCCTTTTAAGCCTGCATTTCCTCGAAGCCTGTATTTCCTGATGTATGAAATGGGATTAACAATACTGCTAGTACCTACCTCCTAGGTTGCAAGACTTGGCTGAGATTATTAATACAAGCTAGGACAGGGCAGGACATGCAGTAAAAGTATAATAAACTTTTGTCCTTACGGAAAGAAAATATAAATTTTCTCACTAAGATTTTGAATGCTAATTATTCCTCAGTAAAGCTGTTAGTAAAAGTAAGAAAAGAAAAATTTAAATGAAAATTGTCTTACTAAAATTAAATGCCAAGCTTGACTCCTGAAAAATCAGATTTTTTTTAAAGGAAGATAAAGTTCTGGGAAAGACAGAAGGGCTGTGTTTCCTGCAGCACTTTATGAAAGAAGGAGTGTCTGGGGACGACATGAATTAAGGTCATAAAGTGTCTTTGGTTAGGAATTTGAATCACCACCCTCTTTGCTCTGTTTTATCTAGGCCAGCTCAATCTGAAAGGTAGTCACTAGCCACATGTGGCTATTAATCATATGAAATGTGGCTAATCTGAATGAATATGTGTCAGTATAAAATATACACCAGAGACTGTAGTTAATAATACTGTATTGCATATTTGAAAATTGCAAAGAGAGTAGATCTAAAAGTACATGGGCATCTGGGGGGCTCAGTTGATTAAGCGTCTGACTCTTGATTTCGGCTCAGGTCATGATCTCAGGGTCCTGGGATTGAGCCCTGCCAGAGGTCCACCCTCATGGAGGAGTCTGCTGAAGATTCTCTTCCTCCCCCTCTGCCCCTGCCCCCCCCTCCACATGCACGAGTGCGTGTGCGCGCTCTCTCTCTCAAAATATAACAAAAATAAAATAAATAAAAGAAAAAAAATTTGGTAACCGTGTGTGGTGATGAATCAAATTATGTTGAACACTTGGAACTAATATAATGTTTTTTTTTTTAAAGATTTTTTTATTTTAGAGAGAGAGAGCTAGTGAGTGTGAACAGGAGAACTGGCAGAGGGAGAGAATCTCCAGCAGACTCCCTGTTGAGTGTGGAGCCCAATGTGGGGCTTGAGGCAGGGCTTGATCTCAAGACTCTGAGATCATGACCTGAGCCAAAATCAAGAGCTGGACGCTTAACTGACTGAGCCACCCAGGTGCCCTAGAACTAATATAATGTTCTATGTCAATTATACCTCAATTAAAAAAGATTTAGTATAAAAAGAATGTAAAGTAGTTTATTTGATATTTAAAAAATATTGATTACATGTTGAAGTCATATTTTGGATGTTTCTTAAAGGAAATGTATTATGAAAATTTATTTCACCTGTTTCTTTTTACTGTTTAAAATGTGGCTGCTAAAAACTTTACAACTGTAGATTTAGCTTCACTTAGATTACTATAGGACAGTGCTATGATCCAGATACATTTATGCCTTTTCTTGGTGACCCAAGGATATGCAGAAAGGGTATAATTTCTCAAAGAAATCATAGTGAAGCAGGTTATCTTTTTTTAAAAGATTATGTATTTATTTGACAGAGAGCGAGAGAGAGCATGAGCAGGGGGGAGGGTCAGAGGGAGAGGGAGAAGCAGACTCCCCTCTGAGCAGGGAGCTTGAGGTGGGGCTTTATCCCAGGACTCTGGGATCATGACCTGAGCTGAAGGCAGATGCTTAACGACTAAGCTACCCAAGCATCCTGCAGGTTATCTTTTTAATGTCAGACTATTCCCATTGCATCTGTAAAATTTTTATATATCCAATACTTAAAGAGTGAATTCTGGCCTCAGATATTATGGCTACAAATCCTGACGCCATCACTGAATATTTGATCCTGGACAAGTGTCTGATCCTCCTAAATCTGAGATATGCGCCGCCCCCACCCCCGCCCTGCAAGAGGGGTGATGTTATTACCTGGATCTGCAAACTCAGATGTGCAAGAAATAGACATTTATTTCTCCGTAACTGAAATTAATTTCTATTATGAATGACCAATCCATCTTTTGCTGGAAGCAATCTGTCTTTTCAGGGTTCACGTTCCTCATAAAGTGTTTCCTGTGTGTCGTGCTTACGTCGGGGTGGGGACGGGGATGAGCATGTGATGCTGTGTGTCATCGTCCTTCCCCGCTGACCTCAGCTGGTCGTCAAGCCTGCTGCTTCCTCCTCATCCCAGCAGCAAGTCTCTTCAGGTAGCCCCGTTCTCCCTTCCATGTCATAACCCACTTTAGGGTTTATGGAAAACAGTCATCCAGTTACAAAACCTACCTCATAGGTGCATGAAGAGGAATAAATAAGATGATTCAAGTGAGGTGCTTAGCACAATGCCTGATACAAACTCAGCACCTAATAAAGGTAATTATTACCGTTAATGTTGATGCTGCCGATCTTGTTCTCAGCCAGCGCACTTTGAGTTTCCATAGCTCTAGTTGCAAGAAAAGAGGTTATCATTTCTTTTCCTCCTTTCCTCAGTAGTTGTGAGGAGAGAAACTGGATACCCTGGAGTGGAAACAAAACAAAACGTTGGTCTCTAATTAATCTTTCATTCTTATCAAGAGATTAGCATCTGGGATTGGTGCTGGGAAGACATGCGTGGGTGCATTGGTAGAGGGGAGATGGCTGCTAGATCTCTCAACATTGGGGGGTGCCATTTAATGATAGAAATAATGTCATAAGTACTTATTAAGCATTTCTGAGAAGTCAATAATGGTGTGGAGGGTACAGAAGAAGTGCTGGTCATAGTCTATGTATGTGCAGAACTTACAACTGAATATATACTGTAATGAAAATGTATGTTGCATGTTTAAAATGAGAGATGACGCTGGATGGAAGACTGACTTTTTCTGCATGGTCTCATATGGCAGTCGTACTTTGGTGGGAATGTCAAAGCTCAGGGTTAATACTAATACTTCAGAGAAAGAATCTCAATTTGTTAGTGAGCTTTGAGCTAATAGGGACTTGGAAACTTACTCTTTCCCAAATGCAAAAGAATCTAATGGGTAATCAGAATGTTGATGTATTAATGTACAGTGAGGGATATTCCTTTCAAGTGAGGAGAATGCTCATGTAAAATTTGATGACGGCTAATACCCACTAGAAGATAAAATGAATAATTTTTTCAGCTTTCATTAATATTCATTTGTTAATGCATTCATTTTGTCATCTGGTGGGTATTAGCTAACACTAAAGTTTTACCATAAATGAATAAAAGAATTTCTTTGGCATTGAAAATTTTACCCATTAATTACATTGTTTAATATGGAGATTGGGAAAAGACTTCCGATATTAAGATATCAGTCGTTAAAATATCTCAGATCAGCATGTGGGAAACCAGTGTTTTGTAGGAGGATGGCTTGAAAAGCATAGCTACACATTTTGAATACCTTATTATTTCGATGCTTCTCTTCTATGCACTCACATTTATTTAACGGTTAAGACTTGACCTGGTCTTTTTTTTTTTTTTTTTAAAGATTTTATTTATTTTTTTGACAGAGAGAGAAACAGCGAGAGAGGGAACACAAGCAGGGGGAGTGGGAGAGGGAGAAGCAGGCTCCCCGCAGAGCAGGGAGCCCGATGCGGGACTCGACCCCAGGACCCCAGGATCATGACCTGAGCTGAAGGCAGTCGCTTAACCAACTGAGCCACCCAGGCGCCCCTTGACCTGGTCTTTGAATGAGGATTTAGATTTGGATTAAGGTAAAGAAATAGGTCATAGACGCTGGAGAGGGAATCAAGTGTAGGAGGAAGACGTGCAGGCAGACCTTTACTACGACGCAGAGGGGAGTCAGCTGGAGCCTGGGAGGGGAGTGTGTAGTCTGGAGGCTGGATTTGACAGGCAATGTGACTTTACTGTGTTGTATGAAATTGCACGGTGGCATGGAGAGCATGATATTTGTTGGAAGTGACCTGAACTAAAAGGCTCATAAACCTCTTAACAAGAGCACTGGAATTTGGAGTGATAATTTCCACTTAGCAATTGGGTGTTGCAAAATGCTAAGTATGACGTGTCATCTAATAAAATTTTTAAAAAGTTTTTCTACCCCATGAACTGCATTTTCAAAATGTTGAACTTTTGGATCAGAAAGGAAGCTGATTTTGTGTTTAACTCCTGTCAGCACTTGTTAAAAGTCACTTTACAAGCAGTTCTTCAAAATACTGTTTAGAGAATCAGCCATTCTGAACTATGATGTGAACTATAAATGTGTCTGATTTTAAACCCCTTTGCCTCTCAAAGCTGTCTTTTTGATGATAATTTAATAGGCTCTTTGAGGCAAAAGGTAGGTAGCATAGGTCACTAATACATCTAATGTAGAGTTATTATCAAATCTTTTTGTTTCAATATTTCCTCCCCCATTCCCTCTAATCTCATTTAATAACATCAAATTGAGTTATAGAATGTTAGAACTGTAAGGGATGATCTTGGGTCACATGGCTGCGATCTCTCTCTCTTTTTTTTTTTTTCATTCTCTAAGGCATTGGAGGAAGTACAATTCAAAGTACTGTTTTTTCTAGGTAATTCCTAGGGATGGGGCCAACCACATAACCTAGGCAAAATATCAGCGTTCTGCTCCGTATCTACTGCCAATATGTTTTTCTTTTTTTAAAGATTTTATTTATATCAGAGAGAGAGAGAGAGCATGAGAGAGAGAGAGAGAGCACTACCAGGGGAGAGGGAGAAGCAGACTCCCCGCCGAGCAGAGAGCCTGACGCAGGACTCAATCCCAGGATCCCGGGATCATGACCTGGGCCAAAGGCGGACACCCAACTGACTGAGCCACCCAGGCATCCTCCAATATGTTTTTCTGACACCGTGTGTATGTGAAGCAAAAGAACATTTCTTTATCTGCTCTTTTTTTTGTTAATTTGGATTCTCAGTTTCATAAAATCTACCCTTCCACAAATGAATAGACATGGCATCAGTACATTTTCATGTCATGACTTAGGTAAATGTACCAAGGCCAGTTCCCCATCTTCACTGTGTGATCATCGGGTGATGGTTAATAGGATATGTCCACTTGGCTGAGCCACAGTATGCTGATATTTGATCAAACACTAGTCTAGATGTTGCCGTGAAGTTATTTTATGATGAGGTTAGCATGTAAGCCGGTGGACGTTTAGTAAAGCAGATTGCCCTTCCTAGGGTGGTGGGCCTCACCACAGCTGAAGGCCTTAAGAGAAAGAAGGCTGACTTCCTTGAGAAAGAGGGAATTTCTGCCTGTGGTGTCTTCAGACTTGAGCTGCAACTTCAACCCTTCCCTGGGTCTCATCTGCAGGCCTAGACTGGCACAAAGACAAAACCCTCCACGGTGTGTGAGCCAAGTCCCTAAAATAATTTCTCTCGGTCTCTCTAGCGCTCTGTCTCTCTCACTCTCTCTCTCCCCCCCCCCCCCCACACACACACGAGCACACACACACACACACCCCTGTTGATTCTATTTCTCTGGAGAACCCTGACTAATACAATCAGGATTAATGATCTACCTCTAGCCAAACTTCATCTATAATCCTCCATGTTAAAGTGAAAGCAAGAATTAGAGTCACATTTGAGAGGTAAATGAATCAGTCTTCATGAGTAAAGAGAAGAAAAATGGAAATCCAAACACAAGGAGGCGTGATTTTATTATTGGCCAATAGCTAACGCCTCAAATTGGAGATTTCACTGTACCAGAGATCAGTTGCCGTTAGGAGCAGATCCAGGTTTTGCTTGTACAGTTTGGGACGCTTTCTTTAAAAGAATACAAAAGCATTACTACTAAATTAGGTATGAAAGCGAATATTCATTTAGGTTGAGAAGAGGAACCACAACAATTTACAAGAGTTTAAAAGGGGACAATACTGTAAACACAACAAAATCCACAAAGAAAACCTACTCTTGATTAATTAATTGCCTGACGTACCTGCACAGTACTCCCCTTCATAGTTATTTTTTGGTATATATTTAGTATTGCCACTTCAGAAAAGAAACACAATTCAGTCTGTAGATTTCAAACCCTGTTTCTTCTCCACGACCAACAAGCTTTCCAGCCAGACGCCCTCATACGTTCCTGTGGGGATGGTCCCTGACCTGTGCCTTCCTGACACAAAGCGTGCACACGTGCGTGTGTGCCCGTGCGTAGCACTTACTGGAAAGTTGCATTCCTAAAGCTTTTCCTAGAGTGGAATGATGGGCGATAACTTAACTGTACATCAGTGAGACTGAAAAACACATAAACATATCCCACAAAACCTGAGCTAAACGGCCCCCTGACTTGGCTTTTCCTTACCGGAGTCTAAAAACGCCACAGTCGCTCCAATGCCGCCCTCCATGAGGGGACGTGTGATAGAAGGGAATTCATCATGGAAAGAGACACAGGTCCTAAGATAAGATAAAATATCCTCATTTTGTAAATTTTGCTAAAACATACGATTATGTGAACTGGGTAAACGAGAGTCTCAAAGCGTAAGCGTCTGGCTAGCCTAGTTACATGTATGACATTCTTCTCTTTTCCTATTTCTAAATAATTTTTCAAAGAATCAACTATTAATGTAAATTTATTAATATATTTTCATGCTACTGGGATAATGTGTGAAATTTCCCATAATTAAGTGTAAATATTTATACTGCGAGTATGGGAACTACACATGAATAGGAAATGAAATATCTTTAAATCATAAATTTGCAATGAATATTTTAGAGTGGTGTAATTGAATCTTGCTTATAATTATGGTAGACATACAATAATAGCTGGGGTTTTTTTGTTTTTGTTTTTTTTTTTTTGAAATAGCTTTTTCTTTTTCACCCCCAGAGGGGCAGAGGAAAAGAACAAGAAAAAAGTGAAACAGGCCAGCTTTTATCAGGGGAGGCTGACTTCAGAAATAAAACATATACTGGAGCCATTCACAGATAGAACTGATTTCAAAATGAAATTACCATTGGCTTTCAAATGGAAATTTCAGGGAGAAAATGTTAATAAAAATGTAATGGTTATAATGGCAACTGTAATGATGATGATGATGTTATGTGTGTGTTGTTAGATGAATGATTATCATAATCTCTGACACTTTTTTTTAGCCCATAAAGAGGTAGATTAAAATTGGTACTTACAGGGATCATAATTTATTCACTTTTCCCTAGCTCATTAACATGACTTTGCCATTATTTCTAAATTCTCCGCGTATGATGGGGCCATGCACATATGGCACAGACAATCAGACTGACAGGAACTTTTAGTCAGTTCCAATTCTGCTTTCATTATTCACGGGACTAAAGACTCTCTTTATAAAATCAGTTACTTGGCATTTTCTCATTGATTCTGAAAGAGGTTTATGCATGAATATGCATAGGAATCTGTGGCTGGCTGGTGTATTGGTGCCCCCCGCCCAGCCCCCAGAAAAAAAAAGACAGCTATGCCTCTCAGTACTAACACCCTTGTGTAGCCCCCTTCTGCAGAACTCTGGGCTTGACCCGTGTAACTCGCTGTGGTCAGTGGACATTAGCCAATGTGACATAAGCGAGTTTGTTGAGGGCTTGCACACTCAAGTTGTGCTGTTAGAAAACTTCATCTTAGAGCCCAGATACCATCCTATAGGGAAGTCTAGGCTATCTTGCTTGAGAGAGATAGCTTGTGGAATGGCCCGGGAGGATGAGACACAACAAGGAGAGGGAGGCCACTTAGAAGAAAACCAAGGTCCTCCGTCCAAGTTTCTAGTTAACTCTATGAGAGACCTCAGCTGAAATTACGTGGAATAGAAGTACCCAGATCAGCCCACAGAAATGGGATCAATAACACATTATTGTGGTTTTAAACTGGTAAATTTTGGTTTGTAAAGCAGAAGTAGATAATGGAAGCAGGATTATAGAAAGATTTTTTTTTTTTTAAAGATTATTTATTTGAGAGAAAGAGCAAGAGCATGAGCAGAGTGAAGGGTGGAGGGGAGGCAGAGGGACAAGCAGGCTCCCCGAAGAGCAGGCAGCCGGATGCCGGGGGCTCAATCCCAGGACCCTGGGCTCATGACCTGAGCCAAAGGCAGACGCTTAAACATCTGAGCCACCCGGGCACTCTAAAGAAAGATTTTTTTAACACCATCTCACCTGTATGTGAAAGTCTGAAAATGATTTAAGAAATTATAGAGTCTTATTAAGTTGAATGTCCATAAAATTGTTTATTCAGTATTTTACAGGTGCAGCATTATGATTTTAATAGCTAACATTTTTAAGGTACTTCCCATATGTTAGTCATTATACTAAACAATTTACATTTATTAATTTAAAAAAATCTATACAAGAATTCTATGTAGGCGCTATGTTTGTTCCCATCCTACAGATGAGGAAGCTGAGACATAAAGACAGTGAATATTTTGCCTAAAGTTACACAGCTGCCTTACAGTGTGTGGAAGATATACCAAAGAATGATAAAATGCAGTCTGCACAAGCAGTAGAATTTACGGTTTTTAGAAAGGTCCATGAAATTACTGTAGGAAGAGATCATACTATTATAACATATTAAACAGTGTGGTGTTAGTTAAAAAAGATCATAGTATTTTGAATCAGAATGACACTACCAGTTTAAAGGGTGACTCTGTCACCAGCTTTGTGATGTTAAACAATTTATTTAAACTATCTGAGCTTCAGTTTCCTTATCTGTCAGGTGGAGGTTTAAAAATATCTGTTCCATGGTTGCTGAGAGAGTAACCTGGGCCATGGAGCCAGCTTATATCTAATTCTGCTGATTGTTCTCATCTCTTCCCAAATCCAGGTTCCTAGACTGTCCCATGGGCAGTTTAAAATAAACCTTAGTGGGAGTATGAACACTTTGAAAATATTAAAGCCTGGAGTCTGACAAAATCTGATTTACTGATTGGCTCACAGCACCGGAGTGCCGTGTCACCCTGACAAAATCGAGAAGACGGTGTGTCGGTCAGTGTTGGGTTCCTGCCAGAGGATTCTGAGGAGTATCTAAAGGAAGAGGTGATCCATTCTGGATTGGTTGCTGTTTCTGGGACGGGATTATGGTAGGTAGGGATTAACTGGGGGTTGTGCGCTACCAGGAGGGAAGAAAGATTTAACAATTGGGCATCCAACTGAGACTAGCAAAGGGCATCCGGGAGTGTCACTGATGAGAAAGTAGTGATTACTCATAGAGGGCGTCATTATGATGCTTGACAACCTCATAAAGAAACAGTTTGTCCCGTTAATTTTGCAGCTGACACCACGTGCCCATCCTTCCGGCCTGATTAACCGCAGGGCTGCTTTTTGTTCTTCAAGGTGATTTTGACGCTTACTGTCTCAGAATATCTTTCAGAGATCGGCAAACACTACAAATCAGGGTTTAAAAATTTCCTTCCTGGAAGCCCTGTTCAGCATTTACCAGTATATCACTACCTGCTTGTTTTCATAGTTCTTTCAGGAGAGACTCCTCTTCTTTTAAGACTCAGTGAACACAGTCAAGTGCCAGATGCATAACTAATAAATGTCTAATATCCTCCTTAGTAATTCTTAGAATCCCCAGGGAATGCTTATGTTTCACAGATCCAGTCTCAAGAACCTACCTTTGAGTCACTTACCCATTTCAGGATTTCTCTGAGAATGTGTGAAGATTCTGTCATTACTACCTGACTAAAAAAAAAAATGCTTAAAAAAACATTTCTTCTCAGAACATAGGAAGCCTTTCCCCTAAGAAAAACAAGTTCTATTTTCCACCTTCATCTATAAAGGTTTCTTAAAATCACTAAAAAGAAATCCAGATTTTTTAGCTTCAACAAATTGGCACAGCGACTATATATATGAAAACAGCAATTGTTAGGCAAAAGACAAAGATCCACCAGGGAATTTTTCAAGCATGATGCTTCCAAATGTGGAATTTTTTTTCCTTCTAAAATAATATACATTTTGGGGGCGCCTGGGTGGCTCAGTCAGATGGGTGCCCAACTCTTGATTTCAGCTCAGGTCATGATCTCAGGGTTGTGGGATCTAGTCCCATGTTGGGTGCTGTCTGGGTGTGGAGTCTGCTTAAGATTCTCTCTCTCTCTCTCTCTCCCTCTCTAAAAACAACAACAACAACAACAAAACCAAAAAAGCCAAAATAGTTAAAATATTATACATTTTGAAAGGAAAACAAATTGTCTTGATAATGGATAGAAATTGATGTAAGGAAGAACTGTGACTCAGAATGAAAGATGGACCAGCTACTGAAGTTGAAAGGGATCTTAGAGATCATCCTAAACACTTTGGATTATAGACTTGCTTGAGAATCTGAAGGCACGGATCTTCCTCCCAGAAAAATGCATATGCCTTAGCGTATGCACACGTACATACCACAATCACAGAATTTCCGTGTTCTTTGATCTCTTCAAGCTCATTAATGTATTCCAATCTAAGGGAAAAAGGTAGATCCTGTCTGTTGATTTTCCTTCACTTTATTTCTGAAGTTATCAAGCCAAGGTGACATATTGAACTAGGGTTGGATCTAGTATTACAAGTAACAACTCTTACCTTAATAGGCTGCTACCACCATGTCTTCTTTCATCAACTTCATTTTCCCGTACTCCCCCATGAGACAGCCAACCTGGTAGGTCCCAAGGCTTGCGACAGGAAATAGTTTTGAAAAAGCCACACAGTGTGGTGGTGCAGGGCAGAGGCTTTGGAGGTGGGCCAGCCTAGGCTCAAGACCTGGCTTTGCTTCAAATTTGAATTACTGTTCAAATGTCCTAAGCTGCAGTTTTGTCACTGTAACGTGGGGGCAAATTATGGAATTGAAGAACTGTGAATGAGAATGATATGTACAAAGTACTTACTGCTTGTGTCCGCCAACCCTGGAGAGCCAGACAGGCTGACACAGAGAATCACAACTTACTGGAGCAGAAACCTCCGCGAGAATCAGTATCAGGGTAAGAAATCCTGAAGCATAACTGACAAATTGCCGGAGTCTCAGCGTGGACACGTCTGGGAGTTAGACTTCTAGGGAGGCCAGTTGAAGGGGGACATACTCACACTTTTGTGAGTTTACCACCAGGAGCTCGGCCAGGTTCTCACAGTGAAGATTGGAGAAAAATCCCATTTTGAACCATTTCGAAGCACATTAGAGCGTTCTGTCCTTCTTTACAAGGCCTGCCCTGTGACCTCAATTTTCTGATGGATCTAGGAAGGGTTGTTGATTTTCAGTTCAGATTCTTACTCGTTATGACAGAGTGACAACTTCTAAGCTCCTTTATGTGCTGGACTGCAAATCAGATAGCCTGAGCAGGTCTTTTTGAGGACATGTTTTTACATCTCAAATATCTAGAAGTGAAATTGCTTAATGGAGATATTTAGTGTCCCTTTTGTTGGCAATGCAGGATTGTGACTTTATTTAAGTGCTATATTTTGAAATTCACCAAGTAAATATATATTTGGGCAATAGTTCTTTAAAAACTACATTATAATATCGTTGTTTTGTTGTCAGCCTTAAGATAAGCTGCTGCAGATTTAATATTATAAACACAAGGTCTCACCGCCCACCCCCCCAAAAAATGTACTGAAAGTTTTTCTTTTCACATGCTTTATCAAGAAACACCTTGCCTGTCCTTGGGTGATTGGTTAGTCATTAGGGTTGGAAGATATTCCTTTCTTATCGGCCCCTCCATGTCTATCTTTCCAAGAAGCAGAGAGATCTTGGGATTCTACGGTCAGCACCTTGACTGTGCAGTATCGAAGGGGTTGCCAGGAGCAGAGTCTGGACTCATCTAGCACCTCAGTCCAGGGCTGATGACCAGGTCACGGTACCCCATCAATGGGTGGTATGAGTGCAGCTTCTTGCCTAACCGCATAGGGGTATTCCTGGGGCCCTGGTAAAGCTCTAGGGAATAACTAAAAACTGATGGGGATGGGAAAGGCCTACCCACCCATGTTTTAGGGATAGGATTGGAACTTATCTGCATACCAAGCTGGTGACAAGGAGGAGTTATGCCTATTATATAACTAGTTACTATAAATGAAACAAATGTAGTAAATTATTTTCATTAGAAAAGTTATTTTTATAGCAACATTATTCACTTTAATATCACTTTTACTTATTTTTATTCTACTATTTTTATGAGCAGAAGAGGTACACATCTCAGTGTCTTTGGGGATCATTTTGAATATTAATGAGAATTTTTATATCTTGCAGTTTGGTTTATAAAATAATCTAAAATTTTAATACAAGCAGAAATAAGTATATTATGGATCATCTGATAGAACATTTATAAATGAGAATGGTCCCATGACTTAATGTTTATGACTTACTTGTTACACCATAAAGGCTAAATGACATCATGATATGCTGTAATGGATTACATTTTCAGAGTAATTTGAATTGAGAAAAGTGATTGGGGAGAATCAAATCTTCTTTCGATATGAAAGTATCATATTAACATTGCAAAAAGTCATATAGCAAAAATCTCAATTCATCTCCCAACTTGGAGAATTCTCTTAGTACTAAGAGTAACAGTAAATATACAAAAGACTTTTTAATTAAATAGAAATTTTTACTTTTCAGTGTTGAATGTTAGCAGTAGGTAATTGATTGATTCATCAAAAAATGATTAATAATTTGAAAGAAATACATTATTAAAATTAATGACAGAACACAGGATTTTTAGGGCGGTGAAAATAATCTGTATGATATTATGATGATGGATATATGTTATTATGCATCTATCTAAACCCTGTCTAAACACCAACCTGAAGTTAAGCAATGGACTTTGGGTGATTAGGACGTGTCAATGTAAGTTCATCCTTGGTAAAAACTGTACCATTCTGGTGAGTGACAGTGATAATGGAAGAGGCTATGCATGTGTGGGGGCAGGAGGTATAGGAGAAATTTCTGTATCTCCCTCTCATTTCATTGTAAACCTAAAACTAGTCTAAAAAAAATAAAGTCTTTAAACAGAAGTTTAAAACATCTCCCCAACCCATGACCATAATAACAATTCATATGAGATCATCATACTTAAAATGAAAAGAATCAAGTTGAACAGTAGTTATCTATTGCTACATAACAAATTACCACAAACTTAGTAGCTTCAAACAATCCACATTTATGATCTCACAGTTTCTGTGGCTCAGGAGTCTGAGCATGTCTTCTTTTGTGCCCTCTGCTTAGGATTTCACAAGGTTTTAGTCAAGGTTCCCATTTGCCTATGTTCTCATCTGGAGTTTTGTCCACTTCCAGCCTTGCTCAGATTGTTCCCAGGGCTCATTTATTTACAGCTGTAGGATTCATGGCAATTGGCTTCTTCAAGGCCAGCAGGAGAGAGAGTCTCTAGCAAGATCGAATCCTATATGACATACTGTAATTGTGGGAGTGGCGTCTCATCACCTTTGCCATATTTTGTTGGTTAGAAGGGAGTCCCAGGTGCCACAATACTCAAGAGGAGGGGATAATGCAAGGGTATAAATAGTAGGAGGTAGATATCTGAGGCCACGTACAAATCTGTCCACCCCACAGTAAATGAAGTATAAAACTTGCAAATAGTGTACTACTAAGCCCAAGAATTGTCATTGATGTTCAGCAAGGCAATATCATCTATTATATAAAACTAGTATAATTAATAATGCAAGTAGTTTAACACTGGTAGTATATGAATATTTTTTTCCTTAAAGACAGATCTGTATGTTATCCAGCCCAATCTGATTGTTTTCTTCAGGAGAAAAAAGTTCTGTTATGGGGATGATCTATCTAATTGTTCTTTAAATTAGCACCCATTTAAAATTATTAGTTTCCCAGGGCTTGCCATAACAAAGTATGACAAACGTGGCAGCTTAAAACAACAGAAATTTATTCTCTCAAAGTTCTGGAAGCTGAACATATGAAAGCAAGGTGTCAGCAGGGACATGCTCTCTTTGAAAGCTCTAAGGTGGGATGTTTTCTTGTATCTTCCTAGATTCTGGTGCTTGCTGAAAATCCTTGGTATCCCTTGGCTTGTAGATACATTGCTCCAAGTTTTCCATTTGTTATCACCTGGCATTCTCCTTGTGTATTTCTGTGTGTCTTCTTCTTCTTCTTTTTTTAATAAGGACTCTAGTCATGTTGGATTAAGGGACCGCTGTACTCAGGTATGACCTAAGTTTAACTTAACTAATTACACCTGCAGTGATCTTGTTTCCAGATAAGGTCACATTCCGAGGTGCTGAGATGGACATGAAAATTGGGGGAACACTATTCAACTCAGACAACCCCTAAAGTTTAGTAGTAGTAGCACCATATGGTAGGCCATTTTTGAAGTAACTCTAAATGATTCCCACCTCCTGCTGTTCACCCCTTGTATTATCCCCTCATCTTTGATGTGTGCTGGATCTAGGTGGCTTTCTCCTAATAAATAGAAGAGGCAAAAGA
The DNA here is from genome assembly GCF_011800145.1 of Mirounga leonina. NCBI lineage: Eukaryota > Metazoa > Chordata > Mammalia > Carnivora > Phocidae > Mirounga > Mirounga leonina. Next base: position 66,930,351 of record NW_023270426.1, read on the forward strand.
GATGGGATGGCACTTTGAGATTAAGCTGTAAAAGTCTGTGATTTTAGTTCTGCCTGCAGACTCTGTCTTTGGCTCTTCTTACTTGCTTGCACTGATGAAGCAAGTTGTCGTGTTGTGAGCTGTACTATGGAGATGCCTGCATGGTAGAGAAGTGAGGGCAGCATCTGGCCAACAGTCAGTGAGAAACCGAGGTCCTTAATCCAACAGCCAGAGAGTAACTGAACCTTGCCAACAGCCAATGGAGTGAGCTTGGAAAGAGATCCACTACCAGTCATGTTTTAAGATGACTGCAGACCCAGCTGACAGGTTGATTGCCGCCTTCCAAGGTCCTTGTGAAAGATCCCAGAGCTGGAGGATCTGGCTAAGTTGTGCCTAAATTCCTGACTCACAGAAACAGTGAGATTAATAATGTTGTTTTATGGCACTCAATTTGTTACACTTCAATAGATAACTAATATTCACTATTTCTCCTCTATCATTCTCAGCAAATATTATGAAACTTGAGGATATGTTTTACATCTTCCTTTTATTTAAAAAAAGTCAAGCAAGTATAGTCTCTTATAGCTTAATATAGCATAGCTTCTCACAGTGTCACTGTAAACTTTTTATGGGTGATTTAATAATGTCAGGTGAAATTCATGCTTCTTATGAACTCTGAAGAAAATCCCAGAGATTTAATCATTAAGGTTTAATTAGAATTTGATAGGATTAATTATATAGTCATATCAATAACATAATTATGCTGTGTGTTTGCTTTTAACTGAAGCACTGATGTTTTTGTCCTGGACATTGGATATAAAAAGAAATTTATTTTGGTTTGGCAGTTTAGATTAGTTGGATATGGTTTTATTATAATCATAAAACAATCAGCCATTTGACATACCACTGTCCTATTTCTGTTTATTCTAAAAGAACTAGAAAAGCTAATTTTTTAAAGTCAATAACAAATAGTTTTTCTGGTTTCCATCCAGAGGCTACATAAGCCTGCAACATAAAGCCTTGGGAAAGGAGAATTGGCTATAAGTGATTCCATTTTGATTGTTTTTAATTAGTACATTGATATTAATAACTTCAAAAGTAAAGACAGTGGTACTAAGTCTGGTGGTACACTAGGATGTTGAAAACAATTTTAAATGAATTGCATTATAATTTTCCATTATTTGAATGATTAAAGCTCTTCCTGTGCTATCAATTTTCCCTTTAAGTAATAAAGTACCAATTGCTTAATTTTGAAAAATATTTAAGCATTTCTTTGGCCAATGAACTCAGATTTTTGTAAATAGTTTATTTTGAACATCTCTTTAAATAAGTCTCTGTCGCAGTACTAGTTGAACTACCTGGTTTAATATTGAAGTTGAATAGATTCTCAACCCACGGGTCGGGGCCAAATATAAATGGGTTTAGAAGTTCTATAGAATTGGGAAGAGAAAACTGAGAATGATTCCTAGAATTTATATGGTTAGGTTTTTTTAATTCAAAGAATTTTTTTCCTATCTAATTTTCTGTGAAGCAATTGTTGACATATAACTGGTTTATTGTTACAACTGTTTAACATAAGAAGTGTAGCTAAACTTCTGATATTACATAGCTCAAAATTGGTGATGCCCATGATAGCAGTTACCACATTTTTCATCCTATTAGAACCTTCACAAGAGCTCCCATGACCTTCGATGTCACATTTCAATTTTGCACCCATTACAACAAAATAAATAAAATGTTGTTCTATTAATATTTTTATCTTCTTTAAGACTGAATATTCTGGATATTTTAATTTCAATAAGATGGAAATTTCAGGGACATTAAGATACAGAAATAAGCCAATATTACATAATTTTAAAATTTCCTATTAAGTGTAATGCCCCAATAGTAGTTACCTGTGTTGCTTTTGTGACCAAAGACAGGCCACTTCTACTTGTGTAAGAGGTAGTGGGTTCTATGGTAATGTTGTTGGTGCTGACATGAATGACTAGTGTGTTTGTGCTTTGTGGGCTGGTGTGTTTGGTGTCCACAGTCTCCAGCTGAACCTCTTTTGAGAATTTCTGGACTAGTAATCCAGTGAGGAAAAGAGTGGTATTTTTTCCCACATGTTACTCTCACCTAACACAGAAGCTTTAGCTCCACCCTAAATTTAACTGAAATCTCAGCTCATGACCTAGTTCGATCTGAGTATATGAATTATGGAACCATATATTGATTTGGGTGAGCCGGTGGGATCTCTAAACAGAAGGTAATTCAAACAAACGACTGGTATATGTTATTGTAGATGGCCCACCATGATCCTTCCTCTTAGAATTCACGTTCTTATGCAGTTTCTTCTGGTATGATTCAGAGCTCTGTGAATAATAGAAGTCAGTGGAAGTGAAAGTGTGTGACTTCCCAGTCTGGCATTGAAGCTTCTGCCTTGCTCTTTTGGGTCTCTCATTCAGCGAAAGCCAAATGTGAGGGCCCACAGGCAGCGCTGTGAGGAGGCCTATGTAGAGAACAACTGAAGTCTTCCGCAACTTGCCAGATAAATGAATGAGCCCCTTGGGAAGTAGCACCTGCAGTCCTCATCAAAGCACCTGTTTTAACACTTGTTAAAAACCTGTTTAAAACCTGATTGTACTCTCATAAAAGACCCTGAGATAGAACTATCCAATCAAGCTACTTCAAAGTTGCTGACCCACAGAAACATGAAAATTTTTCTTGCCTTGAGCCTTCAAGTTTTGAGATGATTTGTCACAAAGCATTAGATGCTTACCATAGTTACCTATTCTCCTTCAATAGGAAGATGCAGATATTTGACTTGAAAAGGTGACCTTTGGTGTACCTAGCTTATAGTAGGTACTAAAAAGTATTAATAAATGTATTAATAAATACAGAATGGAAACAGTTAAAAATGTAGCACTGGAACTTAGCTAAGATTAAAGAAGTGAATTTGCATTCTAGTGACCAGAGAAATATTTTTATATTGTTAAAACATTTAGCCTCATGGCATGGGAGAAGCTGCATAAATATGTTGAACAATAAGACATGACTATAATATCCCAACATATAGCAGAGATGTTTATTTCCATTATAATATTATAAGAAGGAAATTATAAGGGCATTTAATCTGTGGCACAGATAGTGTGGTGTGGATTTTATGTGTCAACTTGGCGAGGCTATAATATATGGTTATTTAATCAAACACTAATCTAGGTGTTTCTATGAAGGTATTTTGTATATGTGGTTAACATCTATAATCGGTTGACTTTAAGTAATGTTGGTGGGCCCCATCCAGTTAATTAAAGGCCTTCAGAGCCAAAACTGGGGTTTTCTGAAGAAGAATTTCTGTCTCAAGAGTGTAATATCAACTGCTGCCTGTTTCCAGCCTATTGGTCTATGGATTTCAAATTTATTGGCCCCTAGAGTTGTGTGAGTCAATTCCTTAAAATAAATATCTTTCATTCTCTCTCTCTCTCTCTCCATACCCATACACACGCACAGACACACACACATGCCCTATTTGTTCTTTTTCTCTGGAGAACCCTGACTGATCCAGATAATTATATCTAATGAATAAGGATATACTCCCTTACAGTTTCTGTCTTCTTTAGTTAGTTTGATGCCAAGAGGTCAGAGTGGACAATAGCCTGTGAGCAGTAGTGACCTGTGTCATATTAGTACAAGCCACTGAGGAACCAGGATGTTTCTCCTTCTTTCCCTTCCAGACTGAAAGTATCTTGGACACTATCTGCCACCTAATATACCATTGTCATAAAAAAAAAAAAAAAAAGCCAGCCCAACTAGTAGTGGACTGTGATGTGAGCAAAATAAAATCTTTGTTGTGTTAAGTAACTGAGATTTCAAATTTTATTATTTTACCAGTTTATCCTATCTTGAATAATACCTTATCTAAATGGGAAAGAATCAGGTCATGGGTTTATTAATCGGAGGTCTTTTGGTTGTAAGCAAATGAAAAGCCATCTCAATCCATTTTTTAAAATAGTATGGCTTATATAAATTGAGTGGTCCAAGAGTAGATCTCATATTTATTCGTAGCTGAATCCAGAGAGTCAAAAAACTGTCATCAAGATTTGGGTCTCATTCTTAATTTATATTTTTCCTTTTCTTTTCTTTTCTTTTTTTTTTTTTGGTACCAAAAAAAACCCTGGGAATGATTCTGATTTACCTGACTGGGTTATGTCCCTAACTCTGAACCATTCACTGTGGCTGGGTCATGAATGAAACTCCTGGGCCAACTTGTTCAGAGGCCTATTCTTAGAGATGGGGCAGTTGCGGGACTGGTAAGATCAGCCCCGCTCACATCATAAAGATTGGACCTGGGTTAGGGGAGATTATCCAAAGGAAAATTGGGCTGCTCTGAGCAGAAGTCTAAAGAAAGTCAGGCAGGCAAAAGCATAAATTTCTACTTCAGGGGAGTAGAAGTTTGTATGTCTTTTATATTAGGAGAAAAGAAATTGGATCACATATAGAAATAGATGCATTTGCTGGACATGCTTTTTAAAACTGAAATGTGGTGGTGAGTGAGTGGTGAGCTGGCTCTGCAACTGACATTTGGAAGAGTATAGCTGCTGCAATGTAGTAATTCATTTTAATCAAAGATAAAAGAGAGAACTTGCCACATCAAGAGCATGTGTATCAATAATAAATCTATCAATGTACAGAAGATGTCACATCTGATTGAAAGCAATTGAAGTGATGTTACATTTCTCAAGAAATAAAAGCCAAGGGCAAGTTATTCCATATTGAAATCATAATCATAATTATTCATTATTTAGATAGTACTGACACATTAAGAACTTGTTCAAAGAGCAATTAATGAGCTGACTATTCAGCCACATTCTAATCTATTTTATATAATCTGAATCAAACTAGTCAAATAGAAAAACTGATCAAATGGAAAGCTCCTTGTTTCTCAGTTATGGTATTTATATGAAAAAGTTGCTAAGAGGTTATATAGCGCACATAGGGATGTGTGTCTGTGTGGATCCATTATGGATCTAGTTTTGTGATATATATTTCCATAACTAATAAAGTTAAATAAAACTAAGTATGAGCACAATTATAAATCTTTTATTTATGTAATAGTGCACTGAATATTTGCTAAAGATTTTAAAATTTTGTAAGAAATGATTTTTCTCATTTAAAAGCTCTAGAGAATAGTTTAATCAGCAACTTGGGTTGGTTGGGTGCCATTAAGAAGAAAAAAATGTTCAAGTAACCCCTTTCCCCTCTCTTTTCCTTTACTTTTTTTTAAAAGAAGAAGTATTGACTGCAAGTATAGAAATCAAGTGTCTACTAGAAGACGGGAAGAACAGTAAAATTTGGAACATGCTAATTTCCTGCCAAATTTCAGGAATCTGTTTCTGAATTTTAATGGGCATGACAAAACTGGAATTGGTTAAATCAAAGTTTCATAGGAGTTTAGAAGTCGACCGAAATTCGGTAAATATTGCGATATGTAACACATATAGACATACAAAGACAAAAATTGTAAATAAAAGTTTAAAAAGCATCTGCTTTTAATACAAACCACAGGTCAAAGCTGTGAAAGCTGCACCTATGATTCTTTTCCTGAATCTCTTTCTTCAAGAAACTTGCTATGATATTTTGATCTCTTGTAGCAGTTTCTAAGTTTTTGAATCAGGCTCACTGCACCTCTATTCAAAGTATGTTGAAGTAGTACCTTCCACATCCTGGGCACTTTACATGCATCTCTCAAAAGAAGAGAAGAATTCAGGTGTGCCTGACTCTCAATGCCAACTGCAGTTTCTCAGTCGGCCACAGTGCCTTGCCTGTCACACACGATATGGGGTGTTACGGTTGTGCCGCTCTCTGTTCCTGATGATTCTCTGTTCACTCCTCCCTAATATGCATCAGGGCCCTATGGAACACTTTCAGTCACCTGATCTCTGGTCCCTTACCTAGTTCCAAAATTGTGACACAAATCATGCTTCTTAATACTGAATCACTTTGGCTTTGAAGTCTCATAGGAAGCAGGGGGCTTATGTTAGTATGTTAGCTCTCTTACACTGCCGTGTGATCTGGACAAATGCCTTAATCTGTTAGTGCCTCAATCCTCTTGCTTTATTCCTCTCATTTACCCATGAGATCCTCTGACCTCTTAGCCGAGCTTTGTGGAATATCTAGTGACGCCAATGAATTTGACCTTATGTTAAATTATCTTGTATTTTTCTGTTTTTTTTTTTTTTAATAATGCTCATGTATTAGGTATGATTTTGATTTGCAGGTTTGGGGGAACAATAGACAACATTTTTTTTTTTTTACAACCTGAATGTGGATTTGAGCCCCGCCCCCTATGTTTAGTGTAATCTTTTGTGTGTGTGGGTGGAGGTGGTAGATTACGACTTTTCTTTAGGGTTGTGCAAACATTCAAGTGTGTGAAAAATGGGAGAAGGTCTGGTCCTTCCTCCCATTTTGTTGGTTGTCATTCAATATTCCTCTTATCAAGTGATGTGGTTCGGAAGAACGGCTTCTTTACCATTTTTGAGGTATTACTGCTCAGAAGGACTCAGGTGGCTCCACACAGTTTTTCTGTGCTGACCTCAGGTGTTATCCCAGACACTCCGTTCTCTGTGAAAAAGAGTCTTGGGTCTTTGAGGCCAGGATTCCACAGATGTCCAAAAGCTTTCTCACCTCTTTAGTCCCTGGTACTGGGCACACAGCTTTGTGAATATACACCTCATATGAAAACCATTAAGTCCTCCAATGTCTTCACTGGTCTCCCAGGAGCTATTCTTTCTTCTCTCGGAAGAGCCATTTTCTAAAATTACCCCAAGCACACAGCCTCTGTCCCCTTTCTCTGCTTGGATGACCCAACCTAATAACCACAGGTGCTTTGAGTCCAAAACAAAAGCCTAAATATTCTTGATGCCCCACAACCTCTTTCAGCCTCTGAAACCCAAAGCTGTTAACATGCCCTAGAATTAGACCCTTCTCTAAAATAGAAACGTATGTGGTAAATGGACCAGTGAACTAATGTTGTGAATGGTCTGGTATATTAGGGTTCTCCAGAGAAACAGAAGCAATAGGAGATATAGATCTATATAAGCATTCCTAAGACTTTTGGCTTTTCTTCCATATATTTATTACAAGGAATTGGCTCGTGCGATTATAGAGGCTGAGAAGTCCCCAAGACCGGCAGGATGAGTCAGCAAGTTGGAGACCCAGGAGAGCTGATGGTGTAGTTCTGGTCTGAGGCTGTCAGGCTTTAGACCTGGAAGAGCCAATGTTTCAGTTTGAGTCTGAAGGTAGGAACAAGTTGATGTCCCCTCTGGAAGGTAGTCAGGTGGTAGGAACTCTCCCTTCCTGGGGGCGGGCCTTTGTTGTTGCTTTTGTTCTCAGGCCTTCAACAGCTTGGATGAGCCTGGCCCACTCCCATTAGAGAGGGCAATCTGCTTTACTCAGATTATCAATTTAAATGTTAATTTTACCCAAAACACTCACAGAAATGCACAGAATTATGTTTGACCAAATATCTGGACACCCTGTGGTCCAGTCAATTTGATACATAAAGTTAGCCATCACACCTGGGAACTCTTTTTCCTGAAAGAAAAGAGTTCATGAACTAAAGACAAAGGGATATTTACCCTTTGGGTCTAGTTTTTTAAAACATCATGCAGACTGCCACTTATTTTTTATTAGTATCTATCTATCTATCTATCTATCTATCTATCTATCTATCTATCTATTTATCTATCTATTAGATGTCTAGTTTCCCTAAAAAGATTTTATTTACTTATTTTTTTTAAGATCTTATTTATTTATTTATTCTAGACACAGGAAGAGAGAGAGGAATGCAGGGGGAGGAGCAGAAGGAGAGGGACAAGCAGACTCTCCGCTGAGCACAGAGTCCTAGGCAGGGCTCAATCCCAGGACCCAGGAACATGACTCGTGCAGAAATGAAGAGTCAGAGGCTTAACCCACTGAGCCTTGCAGGCACCCCTCCCTAAGAGGATTTTAGTAGACCATCCAGATTCACTAGCATTACAATTGCCAGTGTTAGTTCAGGGTGTTACACAGATAACTGATGCTCATTAAATAAAAGCATGTTCAATTCCAGTTCAGAAGATATTATCTAACCTAATTCCAAGAGGCCAGCCTATCCAAAGACTAACAACACCGCTGCATTATTCATATGTTTGCAACTTATTTACTTTAAGGTCTCATGTACATCTAATTTGTGTTATTTAATGTGTATCAGAAATCCACACACAGGCACACATACACACACTTAAACCATGCAATGAATTTTAAAGTAAAATTCCCCTGTAGAATTTTCCATGTCTCTGTGTTACGCCTTTATGCCCATTTTCCTTTTTTCCCCAATTTATCTAAATGGCATTTGAAAACTAACTTCAGAAACTTGGTAAGCGTTCCTAAGATTTTTGGCTATTCTTTCCTTTATTTTCTAATGTAAAAGACAAGCAGCTGAGAGAAAGCAGAACCAAATTTGGCTGGCCCTGATACAAATTTCAACTATTTATATTCCACAGCTACCAACCAAACTTACTGTTAAGAAAATATTAACCTTAGCCACAATCTCAATTTTATCATATCAGCAAACCTTGGAAACTCTGAAATCAAAACTAATTACACCAAGAGTTCAAACTTGTTTAGCGGGCATGTGAATTTATAAAATAACAAAGTCACAGGATAATCCTCACTTTTCCAATTCTTTTCTGGAAAATGCATTATAAGCACACTGTATTTTCCCACAGGAACCTAAAATTGAGAATGCATTCCTGCTCAGTTACTCACCATCAAATAAGTCATGGTTGTGAGGAGCAACACATGGTAAAAGCAAAGATAAAATGACAAACCTGTAATAAACTTATTAATAAAATTATTTTAGAAGTGCTATAGGATTGGGAAAATGTTTTTTCAATATTTTTTGAGATTTTATTAAAAAATTCTCTAAAATGTTGACAAGTAATTTAAAATATTAAAAAAATCCACAACAACAATCTAGCCATAAACAACACTCTGGTGGTCACAGAAAACATGGATACAGACCTCATATAGGGCATCAGTCCCTAAGCTTCCTTGCAGTTCAACCTTGGGCTTGAACAAACAAACTGATACCCAGAGAAGTTAAATAACTTGTCCTAGAACACACAGCAAGTCGGAATAAGAGTTGGGACTAAAAATCAGTCCTTTTGAATTTAGCTAATGTTCTTTCTATGTCAGAGAAGGAACAGTTGGAGATGGACTTTTAAAAATGGGCAAGACTGTGGGAAGAGAGAGGGCATCCTGCCCCAAGTATCCTGCAATCAGTGAAACCAGCCAGTTCCCAGTGTGAGCAGGAAAGTAGTTGGGACTGCAAGCAGTGACAACCTACTGAGTTCTCTCTTCCACAGGACACTGGCAAGCAGGGTAAGGGCATGGAATTCCTATCTCTGCTCCAGACTCCTGTCACGTGGCCTTTTAAATTCATTTATTCAAACGTCTTTGTTTAATGGCTGCTATATTCTACATTTCTATGGGAAATATAAATGTAACATTTTTTCTGACATCCAGAAATGGAAAAAATTTAAAAAGTAAAGCTAACACATTTGACATAGATAAAATGAAGATGCTAACTACACAGCGACAGAACAGTTCGATAGTGAGGCTGATTGCCTTAGAATTGATCTCGGCTTGGGGACTGATCGGAATGAGGCAGGCAGCTTAAAAACTACTAAAGACTTGTTTTACTAAAGACTTGTTTCTGATCAATTTTCTTGTAGCAAGCAGAAACATTTAAAATTATGCTGTTAACCTTACTCTATGCTCAATGTTATGTTTACCCTCTTAAAATTTAGACATTGCAGCATTTAAATATTTGAAGGCATCATTAAGGACTTCAGAGGTTGAAGAGAGGTCCCTTCTTATCTCCTTGTTCTATCTTTAGGCCTCTTGTTTTCTATATCAACTTTACACATAAGGGGAGCTTTAAAAGAAAAAAAAAATTCAAGATGGATTTATTCAAGGAGAGGCAGGGAGGTCCCTAAGTCATATACAAACTGTTGGGCAACATAGACTTTCTTTAGCTGGGAGGTCTGCCTCCTTTTGTCTACCCTTTCAAGCCTGGAAAAGTTTTGTTGGATGAACATCCTATGGACATTGTAGGCTAAGCAGGTAAAGGTGCTGAGAAATGAAGTTCAGGTGTCAGTCAGGCAGACCTGAATGAGCAAGAGTACCTAAAATACTAAACAAAATAGAAAATTATGTCTGGTACTGGTTCCTAGTTGACAACTAAAATTATTCAGATTTCCTGCTATATACTCCAAACACCCTCTATTTTTAACCAGAAAAAAAAAAACAAACCAAAACAAAACTTTAACAGGAAATTTTTTTTTCTATTTTTAACAGAGTTTTCTACTGTAATACATCATTTATTTCATAATTATTGAGTTTGTGCTACTATCTACTCATGTGTTGGTTTTAGATTAACATGGACATATAGTAATTTTCTTTTTTTTTAGATGAATGGCCAATAATTTCATTTATATTTTTCTGATGTTTGAGGAATATCTAGTTTCTCTAATGCAAATCTTAGGTTTGCATATGAATTAACAACATGCCATATCCTATGATATATACATAGTCCTGAAATGTTCTCCTTTGGTGATCTTTTCTCTGTCTGGTATTCCAATATAACATAGTGATTTGGATCCTGGCTCCGCCACTTGCTAGCTGTGTGACCTCAGACCAGTTACTTAGCCTCCATGGGCCTCAGTTTCTTCAGCTGAAAATGGGAATGATAGCAGTAATACCTTCTTATAAATTATGAATTAACATTATAAAACATATAATGAATTAACATTATAAAACATATGAACAGTGCCAGACACATAGTAAGTGCTACATACATGTTTGTTAAATGAATAAAATACTTTTCCATCATCTAAATATATACGTAAATACCTATGCAACACCAGATTGGTTTCAACTGAGAGATTAACTTCTTTTCTTCTCTGGTCCTCATTTTTCTTCTTCTTCTCCTGCTTCTATTAGGCTTCAGAAGAACAAAATAAGAAATCACCTGGGAAGACTGACTTTGTGTATGCCACCTTTTCAAACCTGAGATTACAAATTGTAGCTTTTTTTTTTTTTTTTTTTTTCCTTGACTTTGTTCCTTATAGTACAACGGGCTTTTCTTTAGGCTGACTTGCCTCATGGTGGCAAAATGCCTTTTGGAGGCTCAAGGCTCCCTATAGTGGAGCATATAGAAGATGAGGGGTAGTCTATTTTGCTTTTAAAAGCAAAGAAGTTTCTTGCCAGAAAAATCCAGAAAACCTTCCTTTATGACTTCCTGGTCCATATTAGGTTACAAGATAATTTCTGAATCAATTTTTGAGGCTAGGGGACTACCATGAACTATTTGGCTTAACCGAACTGATCTTTACTGTGGAGGATGGGATGACATTTAGATAAATGAGGCCCAATTCTGGTGCTAGGGTCCATCAACTTCCCTTTAAACCATTGGTGATGGTGTGAGGCGTAGATGCCTGAACAAGAGTGGAATTGTGTTAGAAAGATGGAGTAGGAGGAGATACTAGTAGATAACCATGATGTCTACTACATAGGTTATGTTCTCTATAGCAGGAGACCGGAAATGCATCACTGTCAGTAATAGATGTCTAAATGAGGAAGCAGTTATGGCCAGGGCACCTTCCAATTCCACAAGTGGTATTTTAAGTTATATACATAATTTTTAGGGTTTTTGTGGTTATTAAGAACAGGCATAATCAAGACTACCTAAGCAACCTTGTCTGTCCATGGTACTGACTCGGGCACCAGGGTCACACAAATCTAACTGCAGTTTTTGGGCTTATTATTATTATTTTTTTAATTAACATAGTATTAAATGTGTTTCTTTGTATTTTGAAATAATTTTAAATTTGTAGGAAATTTGCAGGAGTAGTGCAATGAACTTTTTTCTCTGAACCACTTGAAAGTAAGTTACTGACATGATGCCTGTTACACTCCAATACTTAATGTGTAATTCCAAAAGCAAGGACGTATTACTACCCAAACATCATATAATTGTCAAAGTCTGGAAATTAATATTCTTCTATTACTTCTGGCTTGTTGCTGAGCCCATTCATGTTTTGACAATTGTCCCAATAATATGATTTATAGCAAAAAAGATCCAGTCAAGGATCTTGCATTGCATTTAGTTGTTGTTTCTCTTTAATCTCCGTCAGCCTTGAATCTCAGTCATCCATGACCTTTATGGACCAGTTTTTTGATAGAATACCCTCAATTTGGGTATATCTTATGTTTCCTCATGATTTGATTCAGATTGTGTATATGTGACAGGAATGTCACGGAATCACAGAAGTGACAGTGCTTTTTTTTATTGCATCCTATCAGGTAGTCTGTGATTTTAGTTTGTTCCATTATTGGTGATGTTTACTTTGAATCCTTGATTAAAATGGTATCTGTCAGGTTTCTTCACTGGAAGTTACTCGATTCTCTTTATAATTAATAAGAATTTGAGAAGAGTTTATGTGCAGAGGTAGACTGGACTTTAGGCCTAGCTTAATGGAAGTTTTTTTTTTTTTCTTTTTACAATTTCTTTGATTCTTTTAATATGCAATTATATAAATGTCCCATTCTCTGTCAAACTTTCACCCATTAGTTTCAGTACCCATTGATATATTTTGACTGAATTCATTGTGTTGTAATGGTAATGGTTGCCAAATATTTGATTTTTCTAATTTAGGTATTCCTTCTATATTTATTAGTTGCCCTTCTAGTGTAAGATTTGTATTTATTTATTTGTTTATCTCTTTACATTGATATGGGCTCACAAATACATATTTTTTAAAATGGACTGTAATGTGTTGTGATCATTTATTTTGATGCTCACATTGTTCTTCATATGGTCAATGGAAGTTCCTTCATACTGGCTTCTGTGTTAGTTTGGCACATCCTTTTCATTCATTGAGTACTTTATTACTTTCCAATACGAAAGGATGTTCCAGACTCATCTGGTACTTTCCAACTCCAGACCCAGAGTCAAACTTTCTCTAATGGGCCCTGCTTCTTTTAATGGAGAATGGTATTTAGAAACCAAGATTTGGCTGCTGGTTATGCTCCTTGTTATTGGGTGACCCTCTCCCCAGGATCTCTCAGTAGTCAGAGGAAGAGAAAATATTTGATTTCAATATTCTGTTTCTCAATTCAGTGTACCCCAAATCTAATTTTAGCTTTGTTGGAGGGATACTTCTCTTAATCGTGTAGAAGATATTGGATTACACACATGAAATGTCCAACTGTATTAGTTTCCAATGTCTGCTGTAACAAATTACCAGAAACTTGGTGGTTTAAAGGAACACAAATGCGTTCTAATGTTGTAATAAAGGTCAGAAGTCTGAAATCAGTTTCACTGGACTAAAGTCAAGATGTTGGGAGGGCTGATTTCTTCTTGAGGCTGTGAGGCAGAGTTTGTTGCTGTTTTCCAGAGGCCGTCTGTATTCCCTGGCTGGTAGATCCTTCTTCCATCTTCAGAGCTCATCCCTCCAATCTCTGCTTTTCTCTCCCAGTCTCTGCAAATGGTTTTCTCTCTTTCTGACTCTACCACCTGCTTCACTCTTTTTAGGACTCTTGTGATTACCCTGGTTTTACCTAGATAACTGCCTCATCTCAAAATTCTTAATTTAATTCTACCTCAAAGGCCCTTTTTCCATGTAAAGTGACATAGTCACAAGTTCCAGGAATTACGACAAGACCATTTTTGGAGCTGCTACCCCACCAACACTCAGCTGGTCTCTTTGCATTTTCTAACTATTTGTTTAGCACAAATTTCACTTTTGGATTGTATTAATCAGGACACTTGGATCTGCAGGTGTTATGAAACAACAACAACAATTTGGTGTGGGCAAGAAAAAGGGGGGCTTTATTGGCTTCCATAAAGGAAAGTTGCAGGCCTGTATTCTGCCCTGATGGATCCAAGGAGTCCCAGATGTTGACAGCATCTTTCTCTCTGTCCTTCATCTCTGCTTTCCCTTGTGTGTCTTCTCAGCCTGGCTCTCATCTCCTATCGCAAGATGGCCTCTAGTAGCTCCAGGATTTATTCTTCCATTTTGGAACTCCAGGACATAGAGAGATTTTTTTTCTCCTTAGTGACAATAAAATCTCATTAGTGAGTTTCATTGATCTAGCTTTAATGGGACTCTGTAAATCAAAATGTTAGCTGCTGTTACTGAAACCACAACCATTTTATATATTTTTAGTTTATTTACCACTTGATGTAGTATTTTTTTTTAAAGATTTTATTTATTTATTTTGACAGAGAGAAAGACACAGTGAGAGAGGGAACACAAGCAGGGGGAGTGGGAGAGGAAGAAGCAGGCTTCCCGTGGAGCAGGGAGCCCGATGCGAGGCTCGATCCCAGGACTCTGGGATCGTGACCTGAGCCGAAGGCAGACGCTTAACGACCGAGCCACCCAGGCACCCCCCACTTGATGTAGTATTAATTTGCTTATTCATTTGTTTTTTCTCAACTTCTATCTTCCTCCTCCTTTTTTACTTCCTTTCCTTTTAAATATTCTTATTTCAAAAAGAATTAGACAGTATATCTATGATTCTTATTAAGTGTCTCTTAACTTCTTTTACTTGTTTTTGGAGATAAAATAATTTAGTAAGAAAACATAATCTTAAGATTTTTTTGTGGTTGATAACTATTGTTTAACAATTATTGACTAATTTAATTAATTATTACATTAATACATTTGTTTTTCTTAAAATGATTTTTATAATAATGCATTTAAATTGTTTGAAGTTCCTTTCCTATGTGTTAGTGAGGCCTGAGGTGAGAACAGAATGCATGGTGTTAAAGATACTTAGACATTTAAAAATATATAAAACATTTATTTACATTGAAGAGGTTAAAACCTGCATATGCTGTTAGCATTTTCTGTGGTGTTGATTTTCTTTGGGTTTTGTGTTGCTACTTTCTTTTGTTTCTATAACTGAAAGTTTTATGAGGTGTAGATAGACTTGGGCCACGTACTGATTTGAATAGGTAATGTACGCTGTCTTTACTGGTAGCTCTTTTTCAAAATTTTCTAGTACCAAATATCTTGTTTATTTCCAGAAATAAGGACATGTCAAATTCAAACAAAACCAAGCTTACTTGAATATTAAGACACACTTTAAAAAAATGGAAGTTTTTATAAGGCAAGCTTTATTAACTTCTAATATTTTTTTTTTTAAATTTCAAACTCTTATTGTACTTTTAGTTGGAACTAGATCTTATAAGCGTTTAATGCCTCTTTCATCAGAATTTATACTCCTTTGAGGGAGAGAGAAGGAGAAATGGGCACAAAAATGGAGCTTGATCAATACTTTTAGATTGATAATCACATTATAAAGCTGGAGTCTGTTACTTAACAATCCCTCTTTAATTGAAGCACCATAATAAAAACTTGTCTTTTTCATATTGTGGATATATCAATTGCTATTTTACAGACTCTGACTGTCTAATACTTGTAGCCTATAGATGCGGTTATATTTTGCATAATAAAAATAATTCTTTTGGTTTAGTGTAGAAGCATTATATTGAGACAGTCGGACACAGAGAGAGTGTACAATCATGGAGCAACTTAGTTTTTATCTCCAGTATTTTTAAAAACTTTTCTATGGAGTCAATTCTCTTCTTGCCCTGTGGATAAACTTAAAGCTAGTTTCATGACTTTTCAGGTTACTTTTAGATCCATTTAGTCCCACGGACAAATATTTATTTTCATGAAATAGAATTTTCATGACTTTTCAGGTTACTTTTAGGTCCATTTAATCCCACGGACAAATATTTATTTCATGAAATAGAATTTTCAAGTTCACTAAAGCTAGAGATTCTCCCCTTCCCTAGGTTGTGAGACCAGCTGTGGAAAGAGGGGGCTAATTAGCTTCTTTTTTTATTTCCTCAGAGAGTGCTTCTTCTCCTTTCTCACTCTGGAGACTGCCACTCTGCTCCTCCTCTAGAGTTGAAAGAGGTGTGGGGAGAGCAGATATATTTATTGACACTACTTGTCTGGCACTGATATTTGTTAGTTTCCTCTAGCCATGTCAGGGGTGTAATGTCAAGTCTTACTGGCGAAAGTGTTTTTGTGTGTTCTTTGGAGACCACCACACCTTCCCTCCTCCATTGTTGGAGATCTCGCACCCATTATTTCCTTCATGCTAGTGAATACATTTTCTGGGTGACTGTTTATAGTTCCTCCATCAGCTCTTAGGAGTCTAGAAGGTTTACTCACTGCTGGGTTATCTCATGTGGGAGGGCAGTCTTCTTGGGCAGGACAACACCCTGGCCATTCGTCTCTTGCGTCAGGAACACATCAAGCTCACTGGAACAATTTCTCTTGACTCTGCCCTCAGAGCGATGTTAGCCATGGTCTGCCGTTAGGCAGATTCATCAGGTGTGGTTCTGATGTCAGACAGCTGTGATCCCCAGACTTCAGAGAAAATATGTCAAGCTTTCTGACTAGATCATCAATGCCCCTTTCCACAATAAAGCTTCCAAAGTAGCTACAAGAAATCCGTAGGAGAGGAGAAAGATGAACTTTACCTATATAAGTAAATATTTTTTGTATGAAGTTGTCTGCTCAAGTTTCCAGGCATTTGCAAAATGAGTGCTTGATCAAGTTCATTCAACTCAACAATTAGCCCTTATTGGTACTGCAGTTTCATTCATCAACAGTTTGTAAATAACAATAGCCAGTTTATAAATATTATGCAAATCATAAAATGCTCACTTATTATCAATAGTTTGTTAATGGACTACAAAGAAGCCAGAAAAAAATATTATCATTTCAACAATTACTTCAGTAAAAGGGACAAATTATAAATATTATAGGCATACAAGTATTAATATACACTTGACTCTGAAATCAAGACAATAGCTTTTTCTTTTTTTTAAAAAAGATTTTATTTATTTATTTGAGAGAGAGAGAGAGCATGGGGGGGGAGGGTCAGAGGGAGAAGCAGACTCCCCGCTGAGCAGGGAGCCCAAAGCGGGACTGGATCCCGGGACTCCAGGATCAGGACCTGAGCCGAAAGCAGTCGCCCAACCAACTGAGCCATCCAGGCGCCCCACAATAGATTTTTCTTAAAAATAAAAATATAATCCTTAGTTTGGTATGCTGTGAGATTTATACATTATTTCTAGAATTTATCATTTTGCATCATTTTCATGTACATACCTTTAAGGCCAGCCATTCTACCTGTAGAAATTTATCCTTAAAAATAGATAAGTATGCTGTGTGTGTTTATGTGTATGTCATTTACTGCATTTTTTTTTTTTTTACTATAGGAAATCAGAAAATACCTAAATGTTCATTGGTAGGTATTGGTTAAATAAATCAGGATAAATCTATATAATACTTTACAACCACTAATAATTGATGTATATCCTTATTGATTCACACTTAAATAGTTTCCCCAAATATTGTTAATTGGGGAAATAGTCTACAAACTGATGTGGATAGTATTATTCCATTATTGTAAAAAAGAAGATAAATATTTTTATATATGTCTGGAGAATTCTGGAAGAATATGCATTAAATTTTTGTAGTGGTTACTTCCAGGGATGGGATTCACATATTCATATATATTTCTTTAAATGGGCCTGAGCATTACACTAGAAACTGGGGATACAAAAGAGAAAAAAGATGAAATTGTTGCCCTCACACAGTTTATGTTCTAGACAGTAAATGAATAAATATAAACTAAATAAAGTTTTTATGGACTGAGACAGAGTATTTTCTATAGGCAATAGCTATATCTCCTAAATTGTGATATATTTTTATTTTCATTTATTTCAAAATACCTTATTGTTTCCCCTTTGAATATTCTTTGACTCAAGGGTTATTTAGAACTGTGCTATTTAATTTCCTAATAATCGGAGATTTTCAGATATATTTCTGTTATTGAATTGAATTGAATTCAAATTGAATTCCACTGTGGTCATAGAATATACTTTGTATAACTTGATTTACAGCTTTTTAAAATGAGTAGTACATTGGAATTAATCTTATTGATTCAGCCTATTTTCCCCTTAAAACCTTCCTTAACTGTTCTGGCTTTCCTGACAGCCTGCTTTCTTCTCTTAAATCATCAATAAATATTTATTTTTTTCCCCAGTGCGCATTCATCCAAGTTAATGGCTGTATGTTCCACTGGGGGAAGGACTGGGGGAATCGTCATGGTTTATAATGCAAGACTTTGTTTCTAGGGGTCTGGCTATCTTTTCAGGCCAATGGATTCCAGTTCTAGACCTGCAAATCAGCTCAGGTCCAGGAACTGAGCAAAGAATTGTACACTTTTATTGGAGTGATCACCTTAAGTATAATGTCTTACTCCTCACTCTTGCTCCCCTGGCCTCCTGGTTCCATGTTAAGCAGCACCTAGGTTGGCTAGTGGTCAATTTTGCTTGTTGGGATACTGAGTTCTCTAAAACTGACTCAACTCATTGCAGGTCCAGAGGCCTCTGTTGCCCCTCTGACTTTGCTGGTCCTAAGAGTAATTATAGCTGCCTGAACATCACTCTGCCTGTCCTCAACTACTTCAGGATCTCTGAAGATATTAATGAGCCCAGTTCTGGGAACGCATCTCCTGCCATTATACTTGGTGTGCCAAGGAGAACCACCACTGAACTTCTCAGTGATGCTGGTTGTCTCTCTCCAGCACATTCTGATGGCATTTGTGAATGGTTGGTACTCTGGGCTCTTCCATGGAACATAATCCTGTAATCCTTTTTTCTGGCCTCAAATATTATTCCTCTTCTACCAGTCTATCTATTCCTTTGTCTACTTTCTGCTAGGAGAAATCAGGCATTTCTACTTTGGTGACAGTAGCCATCATTTTTTTCCAGGCCTCTTAGAACCGTCTGAGCCGTGAATTGGCCATTCCCTAGAAGTTATAAGGTGCTAAGTCCCATGTCCCAAGAAAATGTCCTCAAATCAATGAATTCTTGCTCATATACCTTCCTGGCTTGATCAAATACCCTCAAATTTCAATCCTAGAAGTTCTACCTTAGCTCTTGCTGGTCAATGCTGAGAAATTCTTGCAACTCTTGAGGCATATCATTTCTTTCCTCTCTTATCAGATCCATTATGTTCCCAGTCAGGTTCTGTTGGGTTTAGGCCTTGGTCGTTATCAGCCTTGCAGGTCAAATGGGAAGTTCCTGAGAGGAACACGAAATGCCTTGTGAGGAGGAAGCCTCTACAGCATCTTCCAACAAAGCACAAGTGATAGATTTTAATAGGGAAGGGTGTACCATTTGTGTAAATTCATAGGTTTCAGGGGTTGCAGCCTCAGGGGCATCTACTCAGATGGCCCTGTCTCATGTTTAAGGATCCCGGGTTTCCCCACCAGGAATCTGGCTTTTATACAATGCCCTTGTATTGGCTGAGCATTCAAACATCTCTGGGATTCTGAGACTAACAACTAGGTCTTTAGCTTACGTTCAGCTGTGTCTGCCCTTCTGTCTGAGATAGGGACATCCTGTGGGTTATTAGAGAGGACACAGTGCTTTCACATTTAACCATTGACAGCTTGTGACAAGCCCTCAGTCTCTCATTAGACTTCTGTAGTGTGTCAGAACAACTTAGCAATGAGTAGGATTGTTTTTCAAATGTGCACCATTGCACATGGCATAGCATTCTCTTCCACTGGGACATTTTCCCAGCTTACTACTGTTGAAATTTTAACATTTGTGCTGCCACCTGTGTTAAGGACAATCTGTGTCTCCCTACTAACCAGGATGACATCCTATTCAATTGCCAGGTAGTAGGTAACTAGTCCAAATATTTTTTAAATTTATTTTTAATTTAATTTAATTATTATTATTATTATTATTATTATTATTATTATTATTATTATTTTAGAGAGAGAGCATGCATGCATGGGGTGTGTGGTGGGGGGCAGAGGGAGAGAGAAAATCTTAAGCAGTCTCAATGCCCAACATGGAGCCCGACCCAGGTCGATCTCATGACTGTGAGGTTATGCAGGAGCCCTAAAATCTTGGTCTGACTGCCTTTACCTTGGTTTACTTTTTGTACAGGCGGGTTGATTTGGGTCATTTAAGAAACAGTTGCCAAGATAGGGTTAAAAGTAGAAGAAATTAATTAACTATGGAGATGCCTGACGTCTGTCATGGCCTCAACACTAATGGGACAGTTTCAGAGTGCAGCAACTGGGGTCCTCAGTGATGTGAAGGCCTTAGACTCCCTGCAGTCAGATCTGAGAGGCATATTCTCATGTCCACCTCACATGCCAAATGCTAGAAGAAACAAGTTCTGAATCTATTTTTATTTTGAAATCTACATAGGTGATATTAATTATGTGTCTAATTTAGAAACAATGGTGGAATAGAATAAAAAAGGTAGGTTCAAATATGGAAAAAATTAATCTTGGGTGACATCAATATTTTAGGAGTGGTAAATTGGGAATCACTTGGAAAAAAGAAGTGGCCAGAAAAGTCAGAATAAAACCAGATAAAAAGGCATCCAGCTACTCCTCTTCATCTCCACCACCACCAACCCACTCTAAAGCACTATCATCTTTTACTTTAACTATTATAATAACCTCCTATGTGGTCTGTGCACACATTTCACTCCACCAATTTTTTTTTTTTGGTTACTACAGCCAGAGAAGTCTTTAAAAGAACAAATTAGATTAATATCCCTCCTCAATTTTTATCCTTTCTTCTTAGGATAAAATCTAAAGTCTTAAAAATGGTCTTCATGACCTAGTTTCTACCCATCTTTCCAGCTCCTCTGGTATGCTTGCCCACACTATCTATATTCCATTCACAATGGCTGTCCTTTAAATCTTTGAACTACTTCCCTTGTGCCTTGGAATTTTTATATATATTGCTTTTGTTTTAAAGCTTTCTGTTCCTCTTAATCAATCCTTCCCTAACACAAAAGGCAAGGAAGGATAGAGTGTCAAGAAGATGATAGCAATCCATTTTGTCAAAGGCCTCACCAAAGTCCAGTGATGCCAAATTGAAAAACTCCCATTGGGATTGTGGATAAAAATGTCACTGATTAAATCAGTGACCGTTACTTCAAAGGCGTGGCAGAGGGGCAAGACACAGTGGAGTGGGTTGAAGGGTGACTTAGAGGTCCAAAAGTGGACACAATGATTATAGGCTGCTTTTGGAAAGTCTAAGGACAGAAGCAGAGAATATTGTCTATCTAAGTAGGACATAGGGTCAAGAAACATTTGGCTTATTTGTTTGCGATTTGAGAGAGCTGAGGAGACGCTGAATATAGCTTCTTCTAGGAATGCTGCAGACTTGGTTTTGCAGGGTCGCCTCCAGAATACAACAGACACTAAATCCTGCAGATGGGAGGGGAAGCCTTCTCATCAACTCATCTCCTTAGAATTGTCTCCTTGTTTTTTATCTCTGTTTTCCATGAGCATTTAGCAATCTGAGCTCCACTTTTGACAGAATTGATGACTTTTATGTTTCCCCTGGGTTCCTTCTTTTTCAGTGGCTTGTCCTATGATTCCTTCCACTTGTCCTAGGGATGTAACATATACTTAGCATGTTCATGCCAAGAGAGAATTTAGAATATGAATTAATGCCAATAACAATGTCCCTCTAACAGCCCATGGGTGGGAATGGAACCTAGAGTGTGCCTGTCATAATACCCCATTTCCCTCAGCTATAGTGTTTGACTTTAAAAAAAAAAAAAAAAAAAAAAAGAGCCTTGAATGGCCCAAGCTAGGCCAATATAAAGTGTATGAGAGAAAAGAGCTTTCCTTTTCCTCTTAGATCATGTTAAGTAAGGACCTCTGTCCTCTGTGTCAGAGAAAAGTAATGAAGTAAATGCACAAAGAAAGGTAGAGCTCGGAGACTGGATGTTGGAGGGGACAAGAGTAGAGAACAAGTAAGGAAGAACAGATGACAATGTTTGAATTCTTGAAGAGCCTGAGACCAGCTCCATCCATAAATGTTCTAACCGGATGTTTTAATCAAAAAAGTTCCCTTTTCTACTTAAGTATCCTTGAGTTGATTATTTTTCACTCACATTTGAAATGTTTCTGATTAATGCAGTTTGGAATCAGAACAAGAGGTCTAATCTGAGGCCATTAGGCCTGCTGTTCTCCAAATGACATGGGCTGCACCTGCCACATGATGAGAGACATCCTTTGGAGCAATGTCCTTTGGAAGTGAACTTACACATCCATCTTCTTTGACTCTACACCTTAAGTTTTTGGTAGGACACTTCCCTCTGCCAACATGTTTTTCTTCAAATAGAGGATAGTATGTTTAGTCATGACCCCTGTTATTTTGAAGGATCTTGTTTTTCCCTGAGTCTCTTTAGACACACATTTCTGAAACATTTATTAGGTTCATCTGTAGGTGTCATTTTTCCTTTATTTTGCTTTGCTATGGATTATAAGCCATATCATTTTCTTAGTAACAACCTACTTTAGAAAAACAACAGCATCAAAGGTATTATGCACTATAGGTTAACATGCTAAAAAAAGTCTCAGAATTCTACAGTTATGATAGTAAATTTCATTCTTAAGGTGTTCATTCTTCTAAATTTCATTCCCATTAGATCATTTTGTGTCACTGCTTTGGGAACATCTAGCAGAGTCCTCTGTGGTATCTACTATCTCTACTCAAAATAATCTTTCCTATGGCTGAATTTTATTAAGGTTCTTTAGTCTTTTGTAATATAAAATTAGATGTCTCAAGTAAAGAAGCCCAACCAAAAATGATGCTTTTAAAGAGACTGATGGAATAAAGAATACATTTCTTCTAAATTATGCCACAAATCTCTTCCTTGGAGTCTTAGAAAGCCACTGGCAGAGCCCGAGAGTAATGGATGTTGGGTTTGGGACCCACTTGTTTCACTCTTTGCCAGGAGCTGAAGCTCTACTGAAGATTTCAAGCAGGCACTTGATCGTAGCTAAACTTCAGAAAGTGATACCAATGCGGGAGAAAGGAGGGAGAAAGATTTCTTATTTCCTTTTTACCCACGAACAACCCTCTGCCCTATTTCCACTCACTTCTTATTAAATGAGACGATAATGAGATAATATATGTGAAAGGGCTGTGTATAATGTTAAATGCCCGTTTAAAAAGACATTACTCCTTATTTCAATACCATAAGCCCTTCTTCACTCTAGTAGCTTTTCTCTGATTATGATTCTCTGGTATGCTGGAGTCGAGAGAGGATCAGATTTAGAGGAGAGAGACCTGAGTTTCAGTCTTGGGTCTTCTCTAGGTTTCACAACTTCTCTCCAGTCTTGGTTTTTTGTTTTTGTCTTTGTAAGTGAGAGAAGATTATGACTGTGTCCCCTCTCCAAACAAAATGAGAAAGGCGTATCTACAAATGCATGGTTTTAGAGAGAAAGACTTAGAACAATGTACACATGGGCTCAGAGGTCTGATTTTTCACTGATAATCATAGAACAACATTCATGCAAACATATATACTTACACATACATACGCAAATGCACACATACACGTAGGCATGCACTATCTTTCCAACACATTTTTACCACTGCTTATTCAGAATGACGAGAAGAAGTAATTTCAGATTTGATCCATCTCAAGAAACACTTTTAAGGCTCTTTTGCAGGTGGCCAGGAAACTTGCTTCGACTTCTCTGACTCATATCATATTGATCACTTGATATCCTGGGAACTTAATACCTGGATACATGGGTATTGGGATGGGATTCCTTTAATAAATATCCACCAGTCCAGTTCAGTATGAACCATTGAGTGTAGTTGATAAACAGAAGAGTCAGGGAGTGAGACATTTGACTCTTTCTTTTGAGAAAAGCTGCATAAGCAGCTGACACTTGACAGGCCCACACTCCCCTGGCACCTAACATGTCGAAATCACCTCAGTGGCACCTTCACTTTGCTTCCTTCTCCTTCTTCACAGGAAACTTCAGCCTCTGTTCACTGGTGGCGGAACATACTTGTAATTTCTGCTAATGAAACAATGACATGTTTCCCATTTGTTCTGCAACATGCTGACACTTTTCATATATATATATATATATATACATATATATATACACACACACACACACACATACATATACAATTTGACAATAGCTGTTAAAGTTACAACTATATTTTAATATATAATGCCTCACACTATTTCACATGATTACAGAGAGGCTGGAATTCCATATGGTCCGAGGAAGTGTTGTTTGTTCATCTTGCCTTGACTTGGCAAGAGTAGGTAGAGGCTGTTGTTCACCTCAGATTTTTTTTTTCCTTTGTAAAATGAAAAGGTGAGACTACACGGCTTCTAAGGTTTCTTTCAGTTATAATAATCTATGAATTTACAAATAATAGATGGAATGTGCCAGTAAGTGACATTAGTGGTGAAGTGGAGTGAAGGGAAACCAGGCTGATTGCATTTTCAAGGTTTAAAAAATTGCTCTGGACCTGGGCTTCCAGGGATATCTAGGTACGTATTACATATGAAATAAGTTGTTTCTGAAAAAATGAGAAATACCTTAGTAATTATGTTATTAAAATTTTATTCACTTTTGATACTGAATTTCATCTTCTAGATCATGAAGATGTATCTATATATGCCTGTCTGTCTCTCTCTCTATATATACCTTCATATACATATATATGTATATGTAACTACCATGTAGAAGAAAGATTAAGGCATTATCAGTTAACAAGTTTAATTTGCTTTAAAACATCAATATCGAAATTAATATTTTTATCTGGTACTCTTACCGTCCATGTATATTTTTCAAAAAGTAAAGCAACTGCTCTGGAAGTTGTAGACTCAAGTTGCTCAAGATGTGACAGGAACAGTAAATGAAGTTTTAGGAAGGCAGTTGAAGGATTCTACGTAAAAAGGCATAGGTCAGATTAAGTAGATACCTTCACCTTCTCTCCTGTCAGTATTATCACGGTTAAAAAAATAATGCCTCAAAATTGCCAGCAGAGGTCCTCAGTCTCATAGTGTATCAAGTCTATTTATTGAAAAATCTCTTTTCCCTATGATATTAACCGTGGTTGCAAGGACTCCTTTGCTTACTTCAGATAATGAATGGCCTACGAGCTTAAACTATTAATCAAAAAAGATATATTTAAGTTAAAAATACAGTTAATATGTACAACAGTGTATAATGTGTTGGAAAGCATTCTACAGATACCAAAGAACTAGAAAGTAAAAGTGCAAGTTATATGTTTTTGAATTGGGGGTTTTTAGAGAAATTTAGCAGATGAAGGTTAAGAATGGTGATCTGCTTTGTTCTTTCCTCAGTTCGAACTATTGTTCTATTTCTGGGAGTAAAAGAAAACAAAAGGATTCATATAGGAACTTATTTAGGTAAAAATTCTGAATTGTCTGTGTTTTTTCATTAAAGATGAATTTTAAGAAGGAAATAAAATAATCAGAAATAGAAATAGCTAGTGGGAGGGTACTGCTATCTGAAATAATTAGATAAAGCTGTTTGAATTGCCAATCTTCCTTATCCCTTTCTTTTTGTCTTCACAAAGGACACAAGAATTATTACTGTAAATTCTCTTAAAAAGAAATGGTAACTAGAGTGGCCACCAGACAAACTTGGGCATCTCTGTTGGTAGAGCTTACTGGTTTCCTGGTGTTGTGTTAGTATTAGTTGACAATATGGGCAAAATATCAAAACCCCACATTTGACAGGAAGACAAAAATCGATTTTTGATATAATGGCCAAGGCTCTGTCTCTCTGGGCTGAGGCCATGTGATATCTGAAGGTGTGGTTTTGTTTGCATAGGGCATGGGTATCAAAGAGGGCAGGCCAAGGGGTGAGACTCCAGGACCTGACATGCACCCAAATGCGAGGCACATGGGGTAGGTTATTATCTCAGGGCTAAGAAGCAATATAATGGTAGTCAGATAAAGAGGAAGGAAAGATCCCAGGAAGTGAAATTATAATAATCTCAAAGTGAAAAATAGAGAAACATACTTCTAAACAACTGTCTTCTCACTTAAAAAAAATCTTTTTGAGGCTGTTTGCTTATTTTCTTTTCTAATATTTCTCTGCTTTCTACCTTTTTTTTTTTTTTTTTTTTTTTTGGTCCTTTGCTGCCTTTTGAATTTTAGTTTTTTTAAGTCAAAAAGAGAAAAGCTAATGATGGGAATATGGGGAAAAATTCTTGGTTTTTCTTAGGGGTTATCTAGGAGACTCTAAATATTTATGAAAACTAAGCAGTCCTTTAAGAATTTTTTTTTTTTTAAAGCTTCTACAGACAAAGCAGGTGGCACTTAGTTAAATTCTTGGTAGCTTTTAGAGCACATAAACATCTTTGGAGAAGGACTTGTTTCTTTTACTTACTTCCATACCTCAACCAGCAAGAAATAACGAGGGGAAGGAATAAGCAAAGAGAATGCTGTTGTCATTTTTAACCTGTCTGTTGAGTGTGACTGTTCATTTTCTTTCTAAAAAGCAGGCTCTCAGATATTCTCAGGGCTACCCAGAATGATTTGAGTAACTAATTTTCACAAACACAACAATATAATAGGCTTATGTATGCACAGAGATCTTTGGGGTCAGTTATCAAAGGCTTTGGTTTTATATAGAGATCTCTGTGGTATACGTAGTGTTTTATTTATTCAAATGCTGTATGTACACAATATGGCATTTTCCCACTGCATTAAAAATGCTGTTCAGGTGTCTATATTTTATTAATTTTTATGCCTTCTTTTCTCACAAAACTCTTTATGTGCTACTGTTTATCTGAGGCATTCCATTTTACCGAATGTTCTTATGAACAATATTTAAACTTCTGAATAGCAGTAACTATCTCTGAAATATTTGTTGACCAAGTGAAAAATATAAGGTGAAACCTTTATATAACATATTGCAGAGTTACACAAACTCATAAACATGTCTGTTTAATACACAAATTCGTTCTTAGAGTATGTCCAACCATATTATAGAACCCTTAAAATATTTCATGAGATCCAGAAACTTATGTATTATTTTATAATTAGATTCATTTACATTCTTAAATTCTCTTCAGCTAGGAAGGGAATCTATAAATTTCATGACTTACCTGGTAGATTTTACTTCAATTCTTTGGCTGTTATCCTAGTCTGTTTGGATGTTTTTCTGTGCCTTGGTAAAGGTGAGAGAATTAGATTTTATTGTTCTCAGTTTTCTCTCTTCAAGTAACAACAGATATCTTAAATCTTATGGGTTAAAAAATTTTATCCCTTTCTTACCAACTAAATTCAAATCAAATAAATCATACTACTCATTTATGAATCAAACCTGAGGTATTTATTGCTCAAGAGTCATGGATGCCCTTTTCTCTGTATTTCTTAGTCATTGGGCTTCTAATCTAGCATGGTGTCTAATATTCTTCCTTAGGGGAAACGAAAAGCCAGGGGACCTGGCCAGTGTCCCTCAGGGACTAGCACTGGACAAGCACTAAACATTGGCCAGAGTGTGAGAAAAGCTGCTTATAGTTCCTTCCTTACACAAGCTAATGTTATAAGACACATCCAGAAGGGAGTCAAATGGAAATTCTGAAATTAGTTTTGAGGGGTGAGTTTTAGAAGCATTATTTTCTTTTAGTGCTTGAAAATTTAATCAGTAATACCCAGAGTACAACCATTTGTTTTCACATATTTCGAAGCCATTTTATACTCATTTACTCCTGTTTAGTTCCTAGCTGATGAGTTACTCACAACCCTTAATCTTTCTCACCTCGTTAGTTTTCAATTTTGCACATCAAATATCTTCAAAGATGACTGCTGCTTTTCTATAGAGAAATGCTGATGTGCTCAGGCTAAGTTACAGCAAAGAGTTGAAGGAGGAAGGAGACAGAGGGAAAAGCAATAGGCAACCTCTTCATCAAGGCCACTTAACTGGCAGAGGTGGATTGGTTCCTAAATCCCCACGCTGGTGTTAAATGTTGGCATTCTAGAGAGAGAGTGATGATGGTAGTGTTGGGACAATTTGATCTTCTGATTATATTAAAAATAGAAATAATTTTTATTTTTCTTTTTTTTAAAGATTTTGTTTATTTATTTGACAGAGGGAGACACAGCGAGAGAGGGAACACAAGCAGGGGGAGTGGGAGAGGGAGAAGCAGGCTTCCTGCTGAGCGGGGAGCCTGATGTGGGACTCGATCCCAGGACCCTGGGATCATGACCTGAGCTGAAGGCAGATGCTTAATGACTGAGCCACCAAGGTGCCACTAGAAATAATTTTTAAAATGAAGTTTAAGTTTTGAATTTTCACATTAATATTGATTACTGGTTCCCATCATATTATGTGGGCAGAAGCATTATTCGGAAATTGAACCAAACCAAACCAAAGTGAAACCACAGAAAACTTACAGCATTTTGTGATTGTGTTAAGAACTTTTACACTGAGATAGAGACAAACATCCTGGGCCAGTATATAGTCCAGATTATTATTATTATTATCATGAATCATTTTTATGTCATTCTGTCAGTAACTCAACACAGGTATGTGTCCAAATAGACTGTCTTATTATTTTTTTAAAAGATTTTATTTATTTATTTATTTTGAGAGAGAGAGAGCGTGAGTGAGGGGAGGGGCAGAGGGAGAAGGGGAGGGAGAGCAGACTCCCCACTCAGTAGCGAGCCAGACTTGGGGCTCGATCCCAGGACCCTGGGATCATGATCTGAGCCGAAGGCAGTCGCTTAACTGACTGAGCCACCCAGACACCCTGTCTTTTTATTTTGGTAAAGGGACAACTTGTAGATCTCCTGCTCCTAAAATTATTTTTGCATTTTGGGTATTTATTATTTCTATTTTGTGAACAAATATGGGAATTATAATGTCTTTTCA
This sequence comes from Mirounga leonina, assembly GCF_011800145.1. NCBI lineage: Eukaryota > Metazoa > Chordata > Mammalia > Carnivora > Phocidae > Mirounga > Mirounga leonina. The sequence goes on from NW_023270426.1 coordinate 66,959,166, forward strand.
ATGCTATACTAACTTTGCCAGGATGGAAAAACTGTTAAATCAAGGAAGGATTAAATTTAACATTTGTTAACAAAATTAACATTTGTTAAATAAGCATCAAATTAGATATGGTGGCATAGTGGATGAGCTGACTGGTATGTATCCTATTCCTTCTGTTTTTTGCGTGTTTGCTGTTTTTTTTTTTTTTTTTTTTTTTTTTTTTTGATTTTTTTTTCTTTTTTTTTTTGGGCCAAAGGGGGGGGAAAAATTGGTTTTTTTTTTTTTTTTAATTTTTTTTTTTTTTTTTTTGGTGGTGGTGATAAGGGAATCTGGGAGGTAGCTGATCTGCCTTATGATCTGACTGTTCTGGGCTGTGATAGAAGGTGGATAGTTAGAGAGGAAACAAAAACTTCCTAAAAAGAAGGTTGTGGTGCCCATGAGAGATGGGAAACCCATACATTATCTGTCTGTATGTTTGCCTCTGTCCACAGTTTTGCCCATCTACCTTTATCAAATATCTGAGTAATTAATTGGAGCAGAATATTGAAATAGATCTAGTTTCTATATTGTTCTATAATGCTGAAGCTTAAAAAATAGAGTTGACAGGGGGTTTGTGGAAAAGGATATATTTGTTTATAAACTCTTTTCTTTAAGCTTCCCTATTCTTTTCATTTTAGAAAATAGCATGATAGGGGCACCTGGGTGGCTCAGTCGTTAAGTGTCTGCCTTTGGCTTGGGTCATGATCCCAGGGTCCTGGGATCGAGCCCCGCATCGGGCTCCCTGCTTGGTGGGAAGCCTGCTTCTCCCTCTCCCACTCCCCCTGCTTGTGTTCCCTCTCTTGCTGTGTCTCTTAATGTCAAATAAATAAAATCTTTTAAAAAAATAGCATGATAAATATTTTCTCACATGCTTATTATTTTCTGTCATTTAAATGTTGTCTCTAATATACAAAAATATTTTACCTAGAATTTCATTCATTATGAATTTACATTAATTTGAAGAGGGATTTAGCTGAAATTTACCTTTATGTTCTTAATGAAAAAAAGTTTGCTAAGAAAATTAATAGTAAGTGACATTTGAATGGTACATCTTCCTAATTAGGTAAACTAATTATTTTCAGCCAGTTTAGAAATGCTCTAAACATATAGTGTAATTGCTATTTATGAAATAAATATCTAAATTACATTTCAGGTACATCAGTAATTTAATTAAAGTCATTCTCAACTATTCATTAAAATAAGACTTTAATGTTGGTTAGCTCAATTAATATACACAACTGGGATAATAAAGCTGTGTATTTAAATTTATTTTATATTTATAATTGGATATATAATAAACAGTTTTCATTAGATAAGATAGTTTTTTTTTTACAATTAATAGAAACTTGATAAAGTCTTACAGTTTCAGGTTTTTCATAAGACACTAAAGGGCAAGGAAGATTTTGAAACAGTTAAAAGATCAATTTATTTTTTCATTAAACTCCTTATAGTTAAAAAGATTACAAGTTACTTTTACACACTGAAGTAGAATCTTACCAAAATATATTTTTTTAAATCCCTAGAGATTACGGTATTGATCATATAAGCATTCTAAAATAATGGCTGGAAATGTGGGTACTTTGCTTATTTTTAACAGAAAACACTGTACAGTGTAAAAATAGTAGCAACAGTGCAGTAGTACAAAAACAGTATTAATTAATACAGACTAGTATTAATTAGTCTTGTGATTGGGTCACTAAGCATGAATGAGTCTTAATTTCCTAATCCACAATATGGAGAATTTGGATTGAATGATCTGTAGGGTTACTTATAATTCCAAAATAATATATATCTATAGTATTGCTATCATGTAGCCTCAAAGAACAGCAGTATCATGTAATTTTGTATTTATTTAAAACATCAAGACTTTTGAGATATGAGTTTATTCATGAAATTAGTTTAGTAGATCAAAACATTTCATTTTGAGGAAACCACTGAACTTTCACGATTGTTACCACCGAAGGAAAAGCTACTTTATTTCCTGGTGGCATAAATGACAGACCATCTGAAGTTTGATTCTGTTGTTGGCACTCATTTTGGGGACATCTGAAGAAACCAGAGTGGCTTCTTACTTGCAGTTGGTATTATTGATGGTATCAAGGATGTAATCTGTTATTTGAAGTGAGTTTTTTTATTATTATTATATTATGTTAATCACCATACATTACATCATTAGTTTTTGATGTAGTGTTCCATGGTTCATTGTTTGCGTATAACACCCAGTGCTCCATGCAGTACGTGCCCTCTTTAATACCCACCACCAGGCTAACCCATCCCCCCACCCCCCTCCCCTCTAGAACGCTCAGTTTGTTTCTCAGAGTCCATAGTCTCTCATGGTTCCTCTCCCCCTCGGATTTCCCCCTCTTCATTCGAGATATTCAATACTTTCCTTGCGGCATGCAACATTTTAAAAACCTTGCTTGGAAGAGAAGTTTATATTCTATACGGGAACTAGTGATCCTTTTGAGATGGAATTACACTAGTGTTGTCATAGCAACACAGAATTCCATGCTCCTGCTTTCTACAAGGTATATTGCTCCGAGTCTGGATGTTTTGAAGTGTTTCATTCATTGGTGGCAGTGTGTGGTTATTGGCACCAAGAAAATAGATCAGCCAGATGACATCTTTGGTGTCTGTCAACTTAAAATACATTGAGCATTTCAAAGAAGGTGATTACAGTGTCTCTTTTAAGAGGGAGGTGAGATACTAACTTTTATTTTCTATATTAATTAATGTATTTGGTGCTAGTGGCTATATCAAGCGACCACCACTTGCCAGTGACTTAGCACAACAAGGGATTTTTTTTCTTGCTCACGGCAGATGTGAACAGGGCAGATCTGTTCCAGAGGGTGACTTGACTTTGTGGACCCCAAGAGACTATTGTGAGTGCGCCACTGTATCTCTTTCATCTGCCTAGCTAAGAAGGAAGGAGAGAAAACACGCAGAATTGTACAGGTTGTTTTATAGCTAGTTTTGGAAGTGACATCCATCAATTCTGCCCACATTCCACTGACCAGAACCCAATCACGTAGACGTCACTAACTGCAAGAAAGGGAGGGGTATGGTATGCAGTCTTACTGAGGCCCAGAAAGAGAAACGGGACTGACAAGCAGCCTGTCTCTGCCATTGTGAATTTTTGTTTACAAATGTTTTATGTTTAACTAGAATATCTTTGGAGAAATTTAGATCTCTATTTAAAATTCACTTTGAATCATGAAGAGGTGGTAGCTGATATATTTAATTAAAATTTATCCTTGTTGCTTTTTTTGTGAAAGATTTATTCACTTTTCCTTTCCTTTACGATTTAGGCTATTCTGAATTTAACTGTTAAATTCTTTTTTTTTTTTTTAAGATTTTATTTATTTGAGAGAGAGAGTGAGCAAGAGAGCACAAACAGGGGGAGTGGCAGGCAGAGGGAGAGGGAGAAGCAGGTTCCCCGCTGAACAAGGAGCCCGACGTGCGGCTCAATCCCAGGACCTTGAGATCTTGCCCTGAGCCGAAGGCAGATGCTTAACTGAATGAGCCACCCAGGCGCCCCTAAGTTCTGATTTTTATATGTATTGCTACCTTACAATCTCACTTTAATTATCAAACTCTTTGCTTCTGTTGGAAAGAACTCTGTAACTTACAAAGTAATAATCGTAACAGGACTTTTATAATTCCTTAGAGGCCAGATGAACTTCATTTGGAGTAATTTAAAGTAAATTATTTTGTTCTGAAATACCACATTTAGTTTACTTATCTGATAATACAGAAAAAAATTTTCTTTTTTTTGAGAGAGAGAGTGTACGAGCGACTGCTGTGGGGGGAGGGGCAGAGGGAGAGAGAGAATCCCAAACAGACTCAACCCTTGAAGCCTGATGTGGGGCTCAATTCCATGACCCTGCAATCACAACCCCAGCCAAAATCGATGGTGCCCGGGTGGCTCAGTCATTAAGTGTCTGCCTTCAGCTCAGGTCATGATCCCAGGGTCCTGGGATCGAGCCCCACATTGGGCTCCCTGCTCCGTGGGAAGCCTGCTTCTCCCTCTCCCACTCCCCCTGCTTGTGTTCACTCTCTCGCTGTGTCTCCCTCTGTCAAATAAATAAACAAAATCTTAAAAAAAAAAAAAAAAATCCCAGCCAAAATCAAGAGTCTGATGCCTAACTAACTGAGCCACCCAGGCACCCCTCCCCCCCCACAAAATGTTCTTAATAATGTCTTTGCTGTTCCTTATATGTGCAGTGAGTGTACAGTCATGTGTGACCAATTAAAGGTGTCCACAAATTCTTTGACACTTCTCCACAGAAAAGTGGAGTCTGTTCTTCTCATTGAATTTTGGTGAGCTCTGGGAAGTCTTTGACAATAGAATATGGAAGGGTTGATCCTGTGCCAGTTTTCAGGCCTAGATCTTTTTTTTTTTTTTTAAGATTTTTATTTATTTATTTGACAGAGAGAGACACAGTGAGAGAGGGAACACAAGCAGGGGGAGGGGGAGAGGGAGAAGCAGGCTTCCAGTCGAGCAGGGAGCCCGAGATGCGGGGCTCGATCCCACGACCCTGAGATCATGACCTGAGCCAAAGGCAGTCGCTTAACTGACTGAGCCACCCAGGCACCCTTCAGGCCTAGATCTTAAAAGAATGGAAGCTTCCCCTTTTGGGCTCTTGGAATAGATACTCTTGGAATGAAGCCATGGTACTGTAAAGCTTAAGCCACATGTACAGGGCATGTATAGGAGTTCTAAATAACAGCTTCAGTTGATCTCCCAGCCTACAGCCAGTATCAGTTTTCAGCCATGTGAGTCAGCCATCTTGGACGTTGGTCCAATCGATCCTTTAGATGACCTTAGCCCCAGGTGCTTTCTGGATGTAATCAATGAACTACTTCAAGCAAAAACTGTTTGTCTCTTCCAGTCAAGTCAGAAATATGAGACATGGTAATATATTGTTTTATTTGATGATAAAAACCTTGAACATCATATTTTTCTTTATTAAGATTTTAGTCCTAAAAAGCTTCTAATACCATCAGAAGTTTTTACCAACCTTTGGATATTATTGAACAGTCTTTGGATTTTGGGAAGTGAACATGAATCATATTACTTTCTATTTATTTATCTATCTATCTATCTATCTATCTATCTATCTATCTATCTATCTATCATCTATTTATGTTAATTGCAGTGTAGCTTCCAGCTGGGACAAGTGGGTGGATTAATATTTGAGGCTGAGTGACATTGCCAAGGACTGAGTGACATTGCCAAGGACTGATATATTTCTCAAGGTTGGCAGCAGGCAATATTCTTACAGTTTTCTGGGTCACTGTCATAAACCAGAATTCTAAGAACATAATAATTTAGCTTAAGGGAACATGAAGCTCAATAGTTTGTCCCTGCTAGCAGTGTCAAAGTATAGTTGGTGGGAAAGCATTGTGCTCAGGGAAAAATGCACACTTGAACCTGTGCAAGAAATAGGGAGTGCAAATATTACTAGTCAAATAATGTGAATATAGGCAGGTCAAGCTGTATGTAGATTATAATGATTTATACTCTCTATATCATCCTTATATTGCATGACTAGAAATAGCCAGTAAGGATCAGATTACCTTAAGTACTTCTCTCAGATAAGAGTCTAAATCCTGAAATACAAGCACCGCAGATCAGTCATTTGAGTTGTTCTTTTTCCCCAAGACCTCCATTAAAGTGTGAATATTCTTTGGAGAATATCACTTGAACGAATTCATGCTTGGGTATTAAGGTTTTGCAGATAAAATCTTTCCTCTATGGGGAGAAGAGTTTTCAAAGCATTGGTGTTTTTATTTAAAGAGCCTTTCAAGAAAGAGTTGGTGTTGTTCTTGGGAAGATGTTGAGAATTGAAATAGAGAAAACGAAGAGATGCTATATATTGTGTACTTCATAGTTTTATCTGAGCTTATGCTAAATGAACTGCGTACTTACAATTCTATATATGCTGCATTCTGCTGGTCTTCTTTGAAGTCATATATTGTACATATTTTAGAAAATAGTAATATAGTAAGTCAACAGCATTTATTAAAACCTATTATTAAATAGCAAGCATTCCTTTTATCAGTTTTATTCCAGGGTATATGTAAACTTTCAGAAAATGCCATTGTGAATCCTGAACAGAACATGATAGCACTGGGGCGCCTGGGTGGCTCAGTTGGTTAAGCGACTGCCTTCGGCTCAGATCATGATCCTGGAGTCCCGGGATCGAGTTCCTCATCGGGCTCCCTGCTCGGCAGGGAGCCTGCTTCTCCCTCTGACCCTCCCCCCTCTCATGTACTCGCTCTCTCTCATTCTCTCTCTCTCAAATAAGTAAATAAAAAATCTTAAAAAAAAAAAAAGAACATGATAGCACTTTCCTCATCAGGCACGTGTTTAGAATTATGATTCTTTTGGTAGTTTGTATAAATGGAATAATAACCTAAGAGAACAGTTTGTCTAGATAGTATAGCTAAAGTAATTTCACTGGCAGACTTTCCTTCCTCCTACTATTCCATTCTTTGGGGAGCATATAGCCATCTAGCTAGAGACTACATTTCCCAGAATTCTTTTGGTTGAGAGTTCCTACATGACTAAGATATCACCAGTGGGATGGGAATAGATGTGATGTGGACAACTTCTGCCTTGTTTGCTTAAAAATTAAAAAGATTCCAGATTTCCTCTCTTTGGCCCCTTGTTTTAAGTATGAACATAATGTGTTTTTATCCAGTTTCAAGCGTGTAGATGAAAATAATACCTTAGGGGAGTGGTGGAGCACTAGATAAAAGGGTCCTATAATCCCAAAGGACCTTGTGGATCAGAGCTACCCCAGCAACCCTGAATGCTTCCCTTGGGATTATTATATGAGAAAGAAGTAAACTATATCTTATATAACCATGGGTTTTAAAAAATCTCATTGTTAAAGTACCTTAGCCTTTAGTGCAACTAATATACCTCACCTGTTATGATTAAAACAAATATTCTCCTCTGTGAAAGAGCTCAACATATAGCCTAGTGTATATGGTTGCCAATTGCCTCAGTAAATCAATGATGTTAAAAAAAAAAGTTCTGAAAATGATGCACTAGGTTCAGAATGTAGACTCAGTGAGAAGGATGAGCATTCAGGATGTAGACCCAGTGGGAAGGCATCAAATTTCTTCCTGAATATTCCTTACTTTTATTGTTCACTTGTTTTTTTTTTTTAAACTTAGACTTCTATAGCTGCTTAATAAGTATCTCTTTCATTCACTTATTGTGTCCTTACTTTGTTCTAAGTACCAGAGAAATCAAAGAAGTATTGGCTCTGATTTCAAGAAGCTCACTCATGTCCTTGTCTATTTTGAAATATCATCTCCCAGAACTAAGAACAATGCCTACCATGTAGGGTATTTGATGAATATTTGAAGACTGAATGAATATAATTGATGAGAAAAGATCTATACAGAAAAGCTTACCAATACAAGATAGTATTGGAATAACAAGTGGCCTTGAAATAAGAGAGTCATCAGTAGAGTAGCAGCTCTGAAGGCTGTATGAGATTTAGCTGGAGAGAGTTTATGTTGGTTTGTAGAGACAGGAAGAAGTAGTGTGCACAAAGTTAAAAGCAATGTAGATAATCTCTGTCCAATAGAACTTCTTCAATGACGGAAGAATTCTATAATGGCAGTCTGTATGGTACCCAGTAGCCATATGTATATATTTAATTATATAAAAATTAATGGTATATAATTTCAGTTAATTATAATGAGCATTTAAATAGCCACATGTGGCTAAGGGCTACCATATTGAGGGCGAGTTATAGATAATTCAAACATAAGGTTGTATAAAGAAAAATTTAGATATAAGAATGAGCTGGCTAGGTTTTGGGCTTAGCGAGTGTCTGGACTCACTAACTAAAGTGCCTGATGTAGAGTACTGAAGTATAAAATCTAAAATAAGGCTGAAGAAAGGTATATGTCTTCATGTCCCACCTGGAAACGGCTAAGTTTGCATTGGATTTGTCATAGCATTGCTCTAGCTATGCGCACATGCACGGCCTTGAAATGAGAGCTAGTTATTGAAAGGTATTGAGAAAATTAAAGGAGGCAGTCAAGATTTTTCAACTGAAGTCTATGTTTTTTTCCCTTTTATATCCTAGTTACCGGCTTTTTAAAAAGAGTATAATTCTGAGATTATGTGGATCAAGACATCCAAATTCCCATTACGTAAGTTTTTCTCAAGTTACTTATTTCATGCAAAGCCATGGCATGCTAGCTAAATAATGAAATTCTTTATTTCATGGAAAGCCAGGGACAGCATTCTTTGAATCTAAATATTTTCCAGGAAATTATGATTTGTGAAAATAAAATCTAAAATATTTTCCTTAAGTCTACTGTAATTTATTGAAAGTTGTACATTATTTGTATTGACTTGCTCCAAATTTTAATCCACAATAAGTGCTGATAGTTAAAATTTAGTGAGCACGGTTGTGAAATATATTATAGTATGTCCAATTTTGTACAATTATGTGAGAAAGAGAATAAATGAGAAAGCAAGATGGAAATGAAGAAAGGAAAGCTGAGAAAACAGGACAGAGGACACATTTACTGACTTCCCTGTTGGAGTATCTACTTATGTTGAATATTTGAGTCCAATTTCTTTATTCTTGAGATGCATGCAAGTGAAATGCAATAGCAGCAAGACCTCTCTAAACTGACAAGTATCAGAACGTGATAAATCTCTCTCCCAGGTGTCATGGTGTACTGCATAGTATAAGCAATGCACAGTTTCTGTGATATGGGAAAATAGAAGTGGTTGGGAAAATAGAATATTTTTCCTTCCAGATATCAAGGTCATTTTATGAGATGTAAAGACAGAATTGTTTCTGGGAGGCATTCTGCTCAGTCCCAGAGAGCTTTTATCGATCTACTGTAAAAAGCCAATTTCTACTTTCATATGTGTAGAACTCCTATTGAGGTCAAAGGTAAAGAACACACCTGGATCCAAAAGAGATGTTTTAGCTTGAATTTTCTAAAATAAATTTCAGCTGGAAAAAAAGTTTTTATGAAATATTAAGCCCAGAAGATTCATTCTATACACAGTGATATCTCTGTAATGTGTCTTTCCTCTGCAGGAGACTTGATCCACTCTATATTTGTTTCCGATTGCTCTGACTATCTATCTCACTTCCAAAGATTACCTTTATTCCCCTACTCAGCCATTTAAGGGAAAAGACAGAAAAGAAAAGGTCTAAAACAAGGACTGCTGGAAACTTGAGTTTTTAATTTGCAGCTATTTGTTTTACTATTAAGTAGTAACAGTTGAGTGGTTTGGGGCAAGCGGCATTAAACTCTTTGATATTCAGATTTAGCAGTTTTAGATTGGGCATAATGATCCCTGTCAATTGTTGATGAAAGAATTCAAGAGGGATTTTTGTGTTGCTGTTTTTAAATTGGAAACATTCATGATTTAAGCCCAATGAGCTTCTATGCCCTTCTATTTGCAATCTTGCTTTCATTTGTATTAGACCAGTTATTGGGTACTTACTGTGTTAAAGATATTCTTCAGGTTCAACGGTAAAGAAGAGTTTTGTGATTGGAGTAAAATGAGTTTTTAAAAGAAATTCTAAAAAAGATTTTTTGTTTATTGAGTAATTTTATTTTTTGATGAAACATATTTCTAAATTTTTAATTGATTTCTGACAAAGAAATTTATTCCCCACCTTGCTGGAACATTTGTATTTCTTTTGAATATAAAGAATTTAATCCTATGGCTCCGGAAATCTTGATAACTGATTTCCTTAGCAGATAGTCCATCCCTGACTTCTGAGGCCATCCGTTCCCAAATCTGGACCTGTAGAAAAGCTGTGGACATCCTCACAACAATTTCATGTTGTAGTAGTTGAATTACTCTCTCTTGGGGATAGTAATGACCTCTTTAATCTAAGCCTTCTGAGAAGTTTGCTGGGACTCTGTATATCAGGGCTGGAGGCAAAGGGACTTCTTGGAATTTCTGATTTAGTTTGGAACTGCAGCATTATGTGCAGAATCAAGGGTCCATCTGAAAGCCTGGCCAGGGGTGTGATTTATGGCTATCATTATTCACCTTATTATTTCCTCTTTCCTAAACACAAGTTGGACCTAACTGAATCTAAAGTATATCCCACCATAATCTTGCTCCACTAGTCTTCTTCCATTAGCAAGATATCACTGACAATGCCTCTTCCCAGTGTTAAATAAGGGGTCCTTTTGTCAGGGAGGGTATATATGTGTAATGTAAATTTATACCTTCTTTCTTCAGGTTACTAGCTGTTTTCCTCTCCATTGATCTATGCCATGTAACCTCCTAAAGTCCATATTAGTCAAAGTTTTGAAAGACTTAAAACAAGCCAAAACTTCCCTGTGTTCTTTATTCTTCTGCCCACATTTCCATGTGAATATTTGATGTCCCTATATATATCGTTAAAGGAGAATAACTACAAGGTCATTTTAAGAAAAAGAACAGGCTAATTTTTTACAAAGATATTTAATTTTTTCAAAATGTAAATTCTCAAAAATACACAGAAGAGGAGAGCCTAGTATAATGAACCTACACCCCTCTTCAAAAATTTTCAACTTTTGCTAAATGTTTTATCACCTTTTATCTTGTTGGTCTATTTTAAAGTTAATCTGAAACATCATACCATTCTACATATAAATACACTGCTCTACATTTCTAACATATAAAGAGAAATTTAAAATGTAGTTATCATATAGTAATCATTTCGAACAGATTTAACACTAATTCCTTCAAATCATTTATATCTAAATGATATCATTAAGATATCAAATCATTATATCTATATCATTTATAACTGTTCTTAAGTTTTAGTTTGTTGTTCTCTAGTCCTTAAGTTTTTCTGATGACCACAGTGATGTCATTTTGAAATCAAGGTTAAAAAAGGTCCATAGTTACATTTAGTTATGTCTCTAAAGTCTCTTACTGTACTAAAGTCTTCCCTTATATATCACTTTTTTTTTTTAATAATTGATTTGTTGGAGAAACCAGTTAAATGTTCACATTTGTAGTAGAATGTTCCACATTCTGGATTTGACTGATTGTTTCCTTGTCGTGTTATTAAATCTCTGCTTTCTTCCCTGTTTCCTGTTCACTAGTCATTAGAACCAGAGGCAGTAAGAGACTCAGATCCAAACTGTGAGGGAAGAATACTTCATAGTGGCTACTGTGTGCTTCATAATACATCACAACATGAAGTCTGGTCTCCTTTGTTGATTAATGATTAATGACACTCAGATTTGTCAGTTCGTTTAGGTGGAGTTGGCCTAAACCCTCCATTTTACAGAAGACCTTAAACGATAAGATACTGTAGTTACAAGATACCTTGTAGTTTTAGCACCTATTGTTAGTTATTGTCCTGATTCATCATTTAATTGTGGTTGTAATTTATTATTTTTTTATTTAAAGATTTATTTATTTATTTGAGAGAGAGAGAAAATCTCAAGCAGATCTCCTGCTGAGAGGGGGGCCCTAAGCAGGTCTTGATCTGACCCTGAGATCATGACCTGAACTGAAACCAAGAGTCCAACACTCAAACGACTGAGCCACCCAGGCACCCTATTAAAAGCTTTAAAAAAAATAAATCCTAAACTTATAGAAAAGTTGGAAGTACAGTACAGAAAGAAGATTATTTCTTTCTGTCTTTCAAAGTTTGCTAAATGATGTGATGCCCAACCATTCCCTAATACTTTAGTGTGTTATTTCCAGCAACAAGGACATTCTCCTACATAATCACAACTGAAACATCAAAATCAGCAAAATAATATTGATACATTAGTATCATCTAATCTCAGACCTCATTCAAATTTTGCCAACTATTCCAGTAATGTCCTTCATAACAAAAGGATCCAGTTCAGAATCATGCGTTGTCTTTAAGCTTCTTTGATCTGGAACAGTTTCTTAGTCATTCTTTGATTTTCATGGCCTTGGCTTTCTTGGAGATTATAGGCCACTTATTTTGTTGTATGTCCTTCAACTTGTGTTTGACTGGTATTTCCTGGTGAGTAGATTCAGGTTATGCATCTTTGGTAGAAATACTACAAAAGTGATGTTGTTCTTGTTATATCCTATCCGGTGACTCATGATTTTGATTTGTCCCATTGCTGATGATGTTCTCTTTCATCATTTGATTGAGAAAGATGGGGTTTGTAGTTTCTCCACTGTAAAGTTACTCTTTAACCCTTTGCAATTACTTAATATTTTATGAGAGGTACTTTGAAACTATTTAAATATTATACTCTTTCATGAAATTTTAAATGTATTTATTAAGTGATGGCAATATGGACTCATACATAATCTCTTATTTTACTCAATGAGTTATAACCATTAATATTACTTTTAATTTTTATAATCAAATCCATTTGACCAGAGTTCCTTGAAAATTGGCCCTGTGTCCTTTTGACATGTCCGCATTATTTTTTGAGTACTTACCTACTTTTTGATATAAGATGATCCAGGCATACCATGACCTTTCATTGCTCAGATTTGGAAGCAGCTATTTCTCCTAGGATCTCTGGTTCCTTTTTGTGGAGATTAGTATTTAAAAATCAAGATTGGACACTGGGTCTGCTCAATGCTATTGGAACATCACTGTTCCCAGGTCCTCTCAGTGGACAAAGCTACATACCTACATAGATGTATACACACATATTTGCCTCAATATTTATTTCTCTTTATATCTGAATATATTGAAAATCACTCTAATACTTCTACTGTCACCTAACATCACAGGATTTATTCTAGTTTTCTCCATAACTCTTTTCTCTGAGAGAGATTTTTTTTTAAACTTTTTTGATTACTTCTCCTTATGTGCCCAGTTGCTCATTACTCCCATAACCCTTTTTTGGGCAGATGCTTCTCCCAAAGCTTGAGCTCTGACATTTTGGCCAGTTTGAGATTCTGCATGGACATCTTCTTTACCCTGTCCCATTTCTGACAGCCCTTTTCAAGCCATCCCTCCAAAGGACAACTTTCTCAATCTGCTTGAGTCTGATACCCCATGACTTACCATCCTTGGTGTTGAAGCTGCCCTCATAACCGTTCATGCTCTCACTCCCCATAGTGACCTACCCCAGTGGGTGGATATCCTCTGACTCTGTTCAGGCTCTAATATTCCCACTGTGTAAGGATGTCCTCCTCATTCTGCTCAGACTCTGTTGTCCCTGCTGTGTGAGGATGTCCTCTTCACTCTACTTAGACTCTGACATCCCCACCATGTGACGATGGATTCTCAGGCTTGGACTCCCTATAACAGGTGACTCATTTGCATGTAGTTTGAGTTCTGACACTCCAAATACAGCAGCCCTCTTATGCAAACATTATCCTTATTGTGGTGGACAGACTCTTAAGGTAGCCCCATGATCTATGCCTCCTTGTGTCTATTTCCTTGTATGACCCCTCGCTTCTTGAGTGTGGGTGGGACCTGTGACTTGCTTCAAACTAATAGAATATGGCAAAGATGATGGGATATATATAATTATGTGAATATGAGTACATAATTACACTGTTTAAGATTGTAGGGCCATCCTGATGGGGTCTCAGCCCTTGCTGGCTCTAAGGAAGCAAGTGTCCATGTTGGGGAACCCTGTGTGAAAATGAATGGTGGAAAACCTCTAGGAGCTGATGATGGCTTCCTGTCAATAGCCAGCAAGAAATTGATGCCTTCACACTGTTAGAGAGAACTGAATTCTGCCAACAACTTGAGTGAGATGAGTGTGGATCTTTCTCACGTCAGATAAGACCACAGCTCCTGCTGAAAGCTTGATGTCTGTCGACCTTGTGAGACCCTAAACAGAAGACCCAGTTAAACTGTGCCTGGACTCCTGATGCACAGCAACTGTGAGATAATAGATGTGTGGTTTTAAGTCTCTCAGTTTTTTTTTTTAAGATTTTATTTATTTATTTGAGAGAGAGAGAATGAGAGACAGAGAGCATGAGAGGGAGGAGGGTCAGAGGGAGAAGCAGACCCCCTGCTGAGCAGGGAGCCCGATGCGGGACTCGATCCCGGGACTCCAGGATCATGACCTGAGCCGAAGGCAGTCACTTAACCAACTGAGCCACCCAGGCGCCCTTAAGTCTCTCAGTTTAAGGTCATTGTTATATAGCAGTAGACAATGAAAACACTTAACCTGCTTAGGACATTCCACTCAGGAACAGCCTGCGTCTCCCCCTGTCCTCAAGTCTGGGTGCCTACTTGCAATGGCCAAACTAATGACTCTAGGATTGAATTGTTTGGTAAGGAAAGAGAGGATGACGTGAGAAGAAAGAGAAGGAGAGGGGAAGTGGAAGGAAAAGGGGAAGGGAAGGAAAGGCAGGAGAAATAATAAGAATGATGACTTTCTAATTTGGTTATTCCTTCTGTATTTTTTACCTGGAAGTTTCCTTTAAATAAAAGTATTACCTCAACTACCTTGCTCTGAAGAATTATATTTGTACAGGAAAAGAAGAATGATGCTTAATTTTCCCCTTAATTTTTTAGTGTTCAGAATAAGGAGTTGGTGCCCTAGCAATATCTAATAGTGATCAATGAGTTTCCTTAGAAAAATATAATTATGAAATCATGAAATTTTGTTTTCATAATTGAATTTGATGTGTTTCAATTTATTGGTGGTGTTATTCCTTTTGATGTTCAAATTGTCCTATTTTGAGGTTATTGTGAATTCATTTATGTTGACTTCTGTGTCCTTTTGTTATTGACCCCATTCGTCTTTGATAGCTTTTTACTTTCTGACACGGCAAAATGATCCGATCTGTGGTGTATACTTATGTTCTAGATATGGAATAATCAAAGAAGCCTACTTAGAAATGTTATTTAAAAATCATGATCTGGGAACTAGAGGGATTACTACTACTGGGTAATCATTGTTTGTTTCTAGGCCTTTTCAGTGGATAGAGTGTGAAAACATATAAAGTTTATTTTTTAAGAGTAAAAAAATTGTAAATTCATACTGATTTTTTTAATTCAGATTTAGAATTTACAAGTTCCAAGAGTTAGCTAAAGTTGAAGCTAAGGGCATAATCCTCCAGTCTGAAGGCCACATCTACTCAAGGCTTCTGATACCAGCTGCAAGTTTGGGAGTCCCCAGGGCCATCCTGACTTCATATCAGCTGGCTACAACTTTAGAGTCCCCACGGACTCCCTCAGATATGAAAATTAGCTGGAATGAATCACAGAACTCATGAAAGTTCTACATTTATGATTATAGTTTTATTACAGAAAAATGTACAAATCAGAATGGGACAAAGAAAGAGACATGTGGGAGGAATGTGCATCTGGGAGGGTCCCAAGCTTGAAGCTTCCATGTCCCCAGTGGCATGTTACTTTTGCAGCATCAATGTGTGATGATATACACATGCAGTATTGCCAATCAAGGAAGGTTCTGTGTCCAGAGTTTTTTTATTGAGTCTTCATTACCTAGATATGATTGATCAAATTATCACCCACATAGCTGAACTCAATCTGCAGCCCCTTCAGTTCCTTGGTTGTCAAGCTGCTATCACATGGTTCAAAACTCCAACTCATGGTTAGTCTTTCTGATGTTTCTAGCTAACATCTTGAGTCATCTCATTAACATAATCTATCTAGAAACCCACTAGGAGTCTACCAGGTAGCATAAACTACCTTGATACCAAAGACATAGGAAATTCTAAGAGTTTAAAGGTTACTTCCTAGGAGTTGGGCTGATTTCTTTTTTGGGAACATTAATACTTCACTACACAACAAAGTTTTACTTAATGCTTTTGTACCTTTATGCTAAAACTCCTGGTTTATGCTCAGGGATAAGATTATTCCTCGTTTAAGGTATTAAGGAACTAGAAAATACAAGAAGGCTACCCATAAAAATGTCATACCAAAAAAAAAAAATGAGATCACAAATGAGTGTTGTAAGGTATAGTATAATATACAAGGGCTCGATGGGTGTGAATGAGAATGACTATAAGTAGTTTAATGGAAGAGGCAAATTAGAGTAAGTCAAACTGTTGTAATGAGTAGAACCCCAAATGTAAGTTTCAACATAATAGAAGTTTGTTGCTTGTTCATGTAACAGTCCAAGGGGCTTCTTGGTTCCATACAGTTATCAAGAATCCAGGCTGGTGGCAGAAGTTGCAAGTTTAATACATGGCTTCTAAAGTTAATCTGGTTGTCACCATCCTGGTCTCCTGGTTGTAGGAAAGAGCATGAAGCAGTGATTGCAGGATTCTTTATAGGTTATACCCATGAGTGGCTCATACTACCTCACTCACATTCTGTTGGCCAGTCCTCATTCTTGGGGCCCCAACTGGAAGCAAGGGAGGAAGAGAAATTTGGTAAAGATATATTCCCAGTAGGAAGGTAAGAATTAGTTTGGTGGTAAGTTGGCAGTCTCTATCACATAGAGCTTGCATTAAGCTTTGAAGATGAAATATGATTGGAGAGAAAAAAGGGAACATATTTTTGGGGAAGATGGAAAACAGTGAGCAGAGCAGATAAGAGTCAAGTTACACGGTTGTGAAAAAGTAAATTGTTAGGAAGGGCTAGAGGCATGATTTGATAGATTGTTCCTTGATTCACATGGATTTATAAGTACTAGCTTAAAAATTAGTTTCTTCAACTAGACTATTACCTTCTAGCACAGTATCTGTTCCATAGTGGATATCCAATTTTTTTTAAAGATTTTATTTATTTATTTGACAGAGAGAGACACAGTGAGAGAGGGAACAGAAGCAGGGGGAGTGGGAGAGGAAGAAGCAGGCTTTCCCGCTGAGCAGGGAGCCCGATGCGGGGCTCGATCCCAGGACCCTGGGATCATGACCCGAGCCGAAGGCAGACGCTTAACGACTGAGCCACCCAGGTGCCTCTGGATATCCAATTAATGTTATAAAATCAGGATGCTAATTTTGATTAAACAGTTTAATCAGAATAATGTTCCCTTTGAGAAATAACTTATCTGTCATCTTCAGGATGTATCACTTTTAAAAGAGATCTCATCAACTAATACTCTAAAGTGTTATTTATTTATTTTATTTATTTTATTTTTTTAAGCAGAGACTTTAGGTATATTTTAGAATTATGTTATCTGGAACTACCAGCTAACTTTTCATAGTTTTTATTTACTCTTGTGTTTATGTACATTGAATGTATGCCTTTATGAGATGGGTCAAAATGATCTACATGTTAGGGATAGAGATTGAAATAAATTTTATTTACTGAAAACACAGGTATTATACTTATAGTAAAGGGAGATATCTTTAAAACAGACCACAAATGAAGCTATTCAAAAGAAGAAAAATATGGAGAAGATGAAAAAATAGTAAATGATTATAGAAATACATGAGATATAAATATCTTATCCTTTTTTAATTCTTAATCTCTTTAGCTAGAAGATGAAAAATTATTCTGAAGGAAATTACTTTGATTATAGTACTTACCATGATTTTGTGTCTACTGATACGAGTTTTGTTCTTATTTGTACTCAGAGCACAGAATCTAATAATAAAGCATAACAGCACTGATAATTTTTATTCTAAGTACATAGCTTGACTTACTTCCTAAGGATCTGCAAATGTGTAGGTGAAAATGTTGCTGGGGAGAAGAATGGCTGGGAAAAAATCATGTATGTTGCTTGGTCTTTACATCTGATTGAATTTGTTTAGAATGGAGAATTTCAGTTATATGCAAGATCTTGCCTTTGACCATCCAGATCCACACTCTATCCTTTTCTATCACTTACTGTTCCCTGAGAGGCTACATTGGATGGACTGCATTGGTGGGGTTTCTTGTCCTCTGGCTTCAGTTAAGGTTCGGACAGTGGGAGCACTTGCAGTATAGGTCAGAGGGAGAGAGGAAAAATCATTCCTCTAGTTTCTACACAGTGGCATTGTACCATAAAATGAGTGTATCCTTTGTCTAAAATTCACAGCTCCTTTTAGGTAGCCCTCTCTACACAATGCTCTCCCTCCCCCACCTTCTCTTTCTGTGTGTGTGTGTGTGTGTGTGTGTGTGTGTGTCTTTCTCTGTCTTGGTCTCATGGGTTCTAGTAGATACTCTTTATGAACCTCAATGCTTCAGGCCTGCAAGTATTCGCTTTGCCCCCCTGTTACTGGCCCCAGGATACTGCACTACCTTTTATGGCTTCCTTACAACCTGTCCACACCTTTGTAAACAGATCCATTTGTGAAATTCTCCTCACATAACAAATTTGAGACTTCATTATATTTGGGCTAAAACCTGCCTGCAGTAATTGGAACCAGGGATTAGAAGGGATACTGGGAGTGAATTGCTCACTTAGTTTAAGAGAATGTTCTCTCTAGAGGGTGTGGGGCATGGATAATTTTTGGCCTACGATAGCAATATGATCATCTCAGTATTCATAGTAGTGGCATGGGATTAGGTGCAAGTAGAGGGCAAGTCACTGAGAAATCAACTGTGAACTTAGTTGCTATCATGATTATAGAAGTTAGGGTCCTAGAGAGTGTATACATGGAATTGGAGAATTTTAAAGCTTAGAATATGTTATAGAAAAGCCAAACAGCCTCAAAGGCTATTTAGGAGTGCTAAATAGTAGTGACAGGTCAGATACAACTGACAAAGTAGTGGGCCAAGCTGTAAGAGGCACAGAAATTCAGCCCCAACTGTTTTGCATTGTCAGGTCTATTAGTTAAAGTAAGAACAATAAAGGAGAAGCATGGGGACACTAAAATACGGGAAAGAATCATTTGGGCAGACATAGACAAGGTTGACTCAAATCCTCTTATGCTGGCAAAGGCAGAATCTCTCCTTTATCTGAAAGAACTAGCCTTACCCTATAAAAAAGACTTTTGATGACGATATCTGTTGTCTCACAAGGAGATGCTCAATAACATAGGACTTCCTTTCACCAAGGCTGACCCAACAAAAGCTACTGGTATACAGTACCCATCCTGGGCTATTCTCTGGGGTACAAACCAGTTACCTGGTAGAAGGTTGATTGCACGATACTTGCATGTTCATCATGGAGGAGACAAAACTTAGTCGTTCATGATCTGGGCATGGATTTTTATTTCTTGCCTAATGTGCTTCTGCTAACACCACTATTAGTGCATTTATGCTATGGGATAGCATGCTATGGGATGCCTTAGCCATTGCCTTGGTATTCTTCATGACATTGCCTCCAACCAGGGGACACGTTTGACAGGAAAGGAAGTGTAACAATGGGCCAATTTCTATAGAATTGACTGGTTTTATCATGTGCCCCAATGAATAGAAGCAGATGGATTATACATGGAGGAATGGCTTGCTGAAGCTTAGTTACAATTTCAGTTGGGAAGTTCTTTGAGTTCTTCGCTCAATACCTGTTTCATTTGTCTAAACAGGAGCGTGTTGGAGGGGGTTTTAAGTGCCTGGGTCCCAAATAGCAAACTCCACATGGAAATCACACAGTTTTCCTCTTATTGGTGATGATGCTTGGGGGGGAGGGAGTTGAATTGTTTTGGTGACACAAGTATGTAAAGCTGAACATCTTAATCTTGAGGATTTATTCAAGGCTACCTGAAGGTTAACTTAAAATTTAAAGATTATTAACTTTTTTATTTTTTAAAAGATTTTATTTATTTATTTGAGAAAGAGAGAGAGAGAAAGAGAGAGAGAGAGAGAACAAGTTGGGGGGTGAGGCAGAGGGAGAGGGAGAAGCAGAATCCTGGCTGAGCAGGGAGCACAGTGCGGGAGCTTGAGATCCCAGGACTCCAGGTTAGTGACCTGGGCTGAAGGCAGACACTTAACCAACTGAGCCACCCAGGTGCCCCAATTAATAACTTTTTAAAGTTAGTGCTGATTCATACCTTCTAGCCCAATACTCCATAACCCAGACAACTGTGTTGAATTTTATTTATTTCTCATAATAGCTGCACTCATTTTTCTGGTTCTGTCCCTTTTGCTAGAGTTTGTAACATTGAATGGTATTCCACAATCCTGAAAATTATAATTTGGAAAACCTATCTGATCATTTCTGATGATTCTACAAACTTTACTGACTATACAGTTAGGCTGGATCCCTTAATAGCTACTCTTTTACGTACATAAACTTGAAATGCCTGACCACTAATGGTGAAAGCCTAGAGATTTTAAAGGATAACTATACTTATTGCCCTAGACAAAGACCAACACATTCATGGTACATACCAGCAGAAGTTTGCAGCTCTTAGAAACAGTATACTTTTCTGATCATATTTTCCTGGAAGCTCTTCTTACAGCTCATATTTTAGGGATTTTAACAAGTCATTGACCTCTAATTTTGTATTTGTATTCTTTTGGACTAAATTGGTGCTAAGTAGAGTATGTCTAAAGGCCCAAACCAAGAGGCTCCAACAGTCTATAAACAGTATGTGTCTTAATGCAGGGTTCTGATGCCATCCATCAGGCCCTGTAAGTCCCTTGGAACTACTTGTGATTTTTTACAGACATTATGCTCTTATTCCTCTCTCGATTTAGCCTGAAATATTCTTCTCCTTTTTATCCTTCATTTTTCAGGTCCCATTCCATGGAAAACATTCCCTAGTGGTTCAAGTCTGTGACAGGTTTTAATCTAATGTGCCCTTATAGCGTGCATCTACTGTCTATTTTGCACTTGAGTATTTATTCCACTAAATTATGCACTCCTTTAGGGAAGGAACTGTAATTATTTATATTTGTGTTCCTTGTAGTAGTTTAATGCTTATGAATACGGTCTTTGCTATCTGTGAAACCTGGGTTCAAGTTCCAATTTGCCATTCATAAAGTGTGTCACCCTGGATGAACTTATTTATGCTTTTTGAGCCTTTAGTTTCTTCATTTGAGAAATGTGAAAAATAGTATTACTTAATACAAGTATTTTGAAATTGAAATTATATATATATATATATATGTATATATAAAGCACTTAGCTCAGATCCTGGAGGATGTTAGATGCTCAATAATTATTATAAAGTATTCCCAACAGATGTAGAATAAATCTTTCAGTTCCCATACATACTTATTGAACTTGGATACTTAACAAAAATGGAACCATATAATTATCTTGAATCATTGGCCCACAGGAAAAAGTGTTAATCATCAAGCAAGTAAAAATTAAGGTCAATGAGCAAGATCAGACAATTAGTTCATTACCATGCCATTGCAAACATTACCCTACCACCCACACATGTTTTATTACATTTGAGTATGTTACAATATTGCTATGAAATTGCTTTCAAAATACTGAAATTGAGAGTTATTGTAATGGTTAGCTTGCCCTGACTGATAAGAATATTGTTGAAAGAATGGAGTTCAAGCTCATTTTTATGACACAGAGAATTTTTCATGGTCTTTCTCTTTCTTTCCTAACCTAGCTCTCTGCTCCATTCCACATTTTTGGATTCCTGTCATAGGCAGTTTTATCATGAACACACTCATCCAGTAGTTTCCATTTCTCCCAATTTCTGTAGCAGGCACTCGATCCTTTTTCAAGATTCAGATCATAAGGTATTTTTGCAGATGAAACTTTTCCAATAATCTAGGATATCATTTACCATTTTATTTTTTGTCTTCCTACCATACCCTGTAGAATTCATGTCACATTTCTTCATATGGGTATGTCTTCCTGCAAAGCACATGAGGGCAGACCCTGGTATAAAGCAAATCCTTACTGTATCTAAGCAAAGCAATAAATGATACAGTATTGTAAGCATATTTAAGGGACATTAGAAACTGTAATGCTTACATTTCAATTCCACTTGTTCTCCATGTCCATTAATTAACATCTATTTATTTCTCATATTTTCAAGAGTCAGGTTTCTTAAATATGCATTTGGATATGTAGATTAGTGTATTTGCTTACAATGATCTGGGAAGATAATCTCTACAGGAATCAGGGAAACATGCTTATAATATTTAAGGATCTTTTATTTAAATGGGGATCTTATTCTCTCTTAGACACAATCAGTACATTGCCCAGATAAGTAAGGTAATAAAATATGAGAACAGTGAAAATAAAGACAGGATTTCCACACAAGACATACTGGACAGTATCCAATTTGTATATAAAATGAACTTATATAATTTGGTCAATATAAAGACACTAAACTTAGATATGGGACCATGGTTCATGTCAAATCAGATCAATAGAAGGAGTATTCTGAAGTCAAATTCAGATGAATACTGCCTGAGTGAGATCAATTTCAGGGCTAGAATTTAGGCTTTATCCATTGCACTCAAAATCAGATGGAAACTTGTCCTAGCCTACTTTGGCTGCTCCCTGTATCTGACCTATGTTTGAGGTGCAGGCATCTTCTCATTCTCCTGCTCTCTCTTATCAGTCCTTTTTGCCCTGATTGTATGAGGGGAGCTGAGTTTTGGCTCCTAAAGCACTCAATTAATCTCTCCCTGTTCTTCCCCTTGCCCAAGGAGTTGTTCAGATGTGAAGGTTGAGGCATGAATGGAAGTCCAGCCTCCGCTCATTAGAAATGGGATCTTGTATAAGTTTCTTAAACTCCCTGAAGCACAGTTTCTGCCTTTGCTAAATGAGATTACAGGTCTTCACAGAGTATTCATAAAAATCCATGGTGGAATGCATATGAAAGCAGTAAGTAAACAGCCAAACACTATGCAAAGTTGAGTTTAGTGTTATAAAACTGTGCTATATTGTGCCAGTAGGCAAGGACTGTTTTATGCTGAACTCTCCAGTATTTTTTTTTTTAAGGGTGGTGTTGGTAGAAGACATTGTTCTGTTACAATCTGTTGAGTGGTAGAATGTGAACATGGGGACATATCATGTTCTGGTCCACTCACTGGACAACCTTTGGGTTTGTAGAGCCCAGTTTTCTATGTAGTTGAGGATTTAGTCTTTTGTCGCAACACTTTAAAAATATTCTTGATGGAAATCGTTTAAAAATATATTTAAAGGTTGAAGGAGCTAGTGAAGAAGGATTGATGGATTATTTATTGTGAACAGAAGGAAATATAAAATATATTCTGGCTCTACCTTTTTGCCTTGTAAAGAGCATAGTCACCATAATTTTCCATTTTATTAGTAATTCATGGGCATCATTATGAATATTAGTCACACTCTGCTATAACTCTATGATGACTTCAGGGAATATGCTGCATATTGTGTTATTTGCCTTTATATCACATAACTCCAAATTGTGTATTTTGAGATTTGATTGTTTTATAAATTTTATTTCCTCCTTTGCTGTCTTTTCGCTATGGGGTAATACCTATACTAGCCTTGTTTTTTGCTTATTTGCTACTTTCTCATAGAAGTCAAGAGAGAGCCAGTGTATTCCAAATAGGTCCACCTCTCTATAGGCCTCCCTCGGAAGAAGCCGGTGGGCACTCCAGGACTCTGAGAGCTGTAGAGAGACCTCCAAACTTCCCCACTCCAACAGATACTCAGAAACTTTCCCCCAGAGTGTGTCTCAGGAAAGTCAAGACTGATAATCAGGACGAGAAGCCAATGCTTTCCAGGTCATCACTCATTTCCTATGCTTTAATCGTCTCTAAGATATGTCCTTTTTGGCCCCATCTTTGACCTCTGAATCTCCTCTAATGTGCCTTCTGGAAGTCATGCTCAATGAAGGGGGCAAAGCCTATCTGGGGCTGAGAAAGTGACTATCAGCTCAGATTCAAAAGCATCCCTGCCATTCATCAGACTGGAAGGTCAGCTGGGAGTAAAAGTAGCTACAAAGTTAATAGGACACAGCATTTCTGCAGAGTTCATGTCGCCACTGTCAAATGCCACAAGGATTCCCCTCTTTGAGTGACTATTTGCATTCTAGACCCACATTGCTATACTCATCTATTATCGGAGATAACCATTTGCTAAACCACCCTCACTTCATAACAGCATTTAATCCCTAGTTAATTCTTCTCCAAGTTTTACGTAAGAAACTGCAACCAATCCAGAACTGATCCTTGCTTGCCTTAGATGTTCCTCAAAATCCTTCAAGCAGGAACCCAACCTTTAGAAAGCATGCTTTCCCCTCCCTCTTGTTGAAAGCTGAATTCCATGATTCCTCTGGAGTACCTTCCCTTGCTGCTTCAAATCAATAAATCTGATTTTATTGGACTACAGGTTTGTTCCTCCTGGTCTTTGGCCAATTAGAGTGTAACGCCAGTTACTGGCAAATCCCATTTATCACTAACCCCTTTTCTGAACATGACATCAATATCATGTTCTAACTGGATCTGGACACTTCTTCCCCTGCAGCCATTCTCAAAGTGATAGCTATATTTTCTTTTATATATCTTATACCACTGGGCCTGCAGATGGACTATATGTCCTCTTGGCTGATTTCAGATCATCCTTCTTCTCCTTACAAACACTCACTTTTAAAATTTCATTTCATCAGATTATACTCCTGCCCCCTCCCACTCTTCCTTGTGGTAATCATCTATTGCCATTGTCTGCCTCACCCCCACTTCGCTACCTTCTTTTCCCTGAAATGTTTAGCTCTTGGCTTATTGACACTCTTTACAACAATATGGTTGTTTTAATTCTCTGTAATTTCTGTATCTGTATAGATGATATTTCCAATACCCTGGTTCCTCAGTTCCTTGACTTTCTCTTCTCTATTGACTTTTGTCTTCAGCACTACCTAAGTTGTTCACTCCCATGGTCATGTTTTTGGCACTGTCAGTACACATAATTGAATTCCTCCATGATCTCAATTTCAGCTCCCTGAATACCAGCTCCTACTTTTTTCTCATGCACTTGACTATCTCAACTCCAATAATTTTTCAGTCCTACTGAGTATAATTCTACCAGCATTTTATTGCCTGTAACCTCTGTGCCATCAGTTCCCTCATTTTTTTTGGTCTTAAATCACCTCCTTTATCATTATTATCACTTCTTACTTGATCATGAAAAGCATGTTTTACCCAACTCTCCCCCTGCTCTATGTCAGCATGACTGAACATGACTGCAGAAGAACACAAAACCATGCTGTTGGATTTCATTTTATTTTATGATTTTTGCTTGACAGAATTTTATTTTATGATTTTTTTATTGTGACAGAACATATATAACATAAATCTACCATTTAAACCATTTTGAAGTATACTATTCATTGGGATTAAGGACATTTACACTGTTATATAACCACTGCCACCATCCATCTTCAGAACTTCATCTTCCCATACTAGAACTCTGTATCCATTAAACAATAGCTCTTCACTCCCCAACCTACTGGCAATCATCATTCTACTTTCTGTCTCTATGAATTTGACTACCCTAGGTACCTCATGTAAACACAATCATACAATATTTGTCCTTTTGTGACTGGCTTATTTTGCTTATGAAGTCTTCAAGGTTTGCCCATGTTGTAGTGTTGTATCAGAATTGTGTTGTTTTTTAAGGCTTTATGTATATACCATATTTTATTTATCCGTTCATGATTTTTTCTTAAATTTGTGATCACTTACCTCCTTTGAGCCTCAATTCTGCCAGATTGTCTTACTTCATTCCCACATTTATTTTACTCTCTCTCCTAGACTTTTATTTCATACCTAATTCTACTTTCTCAAATCCACAAGACTTTACTCTTAGCTATTGATTTTGCTTTCTATATTACTGAGAAATTAGAATCATTCAAGAATGTCTGTAAGATTCCACTGCCATATCTACCAGTGAGCCTTAGCACCAATATACACTGTTTTCCCACCTTTTATTATCATCTATTTTGCACCAGCTTACATTCCTTTTTATAATTACAAGGTCATTGCTATACCAATTGTCCTCTCTTTTGCCTACATCATCAGGTCTCCTTTTTTAAAATTTTTATTTTTTTTCCAGTTTTACTGAGATATAGTTGACATATAACACTATATAGGTTTAAGGTGTACAGCATAATGACTTGATTTACATATATTACAAAATATCCCCCACAGACAGTTTGGTTGACATCCATCATCTCATATAGATACAAAAAAATTTTTTTTTCTTTGAGATGAGAACTGTCAGGATTTACATTTTTTTTTAAGATTTTATTTATTTATTTTAGAGTGGCGGGGAGGGGGAAGGCAGGGGTGGAAGGGCAGAGGGAGAGGAAGAGAGAGAATCTTAAGCAGGCTCCACGCCCAGTGTGAACCCCATACGGAGCTTGATCTCACCACCCTTAGATCATGACCTGAGCCAAAATCAAGAGTCAGATGCTTAACCAACTGAGTCACCCAGGCACCTCCAGGATTTAGTTTCTTAACAACTTCCAAATATACCAACCGGCAGTGTTATCTACAGTCACCATGTACATTATATTGAGGGGGAGGTATTTTCTGTTTTTTTCAGTTGAAGTTCTCAATTCCAACCAGCCCCAAATTGTGAACAGGCTGATTCAGGAAGACTTACTACCAAGTCACCATGGAGTCTAAGAATTACAGTTCTGCATTATTAATTTGATCTAAATACATTTTTTTCTTCCAAATTTTTATTTAAATTCTAGTTAGTTAAGATATAGTGTAATATTGATTTCAGGAGTAGAATTTAGTGATTCATAACTTACATACAACACCCAGTGCTCATCACAACAAGTGCCCTCTTTAATACCCATCACCCATTTAGCTCACCCTCCCACCCATCTCCCTCCATCAACCCTCAGTTTGTTCTCTATCCTTAAGAGTCTCTTATGGTTACCTCCCCCTCTCTCCTCTTTTTTTTTCTTCTACATGTCCATCTTTTTGTTTCCTAAATTCCATATATGAGTGAAATCATATGGTATTTGTCTTTTTCTGACTTATTTCACTTAGCATAATACAGTCTAGTTCCACCCATGTCACTGCAAATGGCAAGATTTCATTCTTTTTGATGGTTGAGTAATATTCCATTGGATATATATACCACATCTTCCTTATCCATTCATCAGTTGATGGATGCTTGGGCTCTTTCCATGCTTGTCTATTGTTGATAATGCTGCTATAAACATCGAGGTGTTTTCCATCAGTATACAACGTGCTGGAAATTCTCTCATCTTAAAAACAACAAAACTCTTCCTAACTTATTTTCTTCCTATCACCACTAGTTTTTCTCCTTAACTTTGCTATAAAACCTCTGGAAAACATTCTCTATACTTGCTGCCTCAATTTCTTTTCTTAAATTAGTTCTAATTTGTTTTTTGCTCCACCACTCTAGTGAAACATCTCTTATCAAGGTCACCAATGGGTTCCAAATTGTTAAATCCAATCCAAATCTCAGTCCTCATGTTACTTGATCCTTCTAAAATATTTCATACCACTGATCTCTTCTTTTGCTTTGATGCACTTTTCTTGCTTGGCTTTCTGGACAACTACTGTTCCTACCTTTTCTCCTATCCCACTGACCTTTTCTTATTAGTCTTCTTTGCTGCTTTTTTCCCTCCTCATTTCTCTGATTTCTAAATGATAGAGGGCTCAGGTCCTAGTCCTTGGTCCTCTTTGAATTTCTATATACTCCCAACTCTAAATAAGACTTCAAGATCTTAATGAGCCTTATATAACTACAATCTGACCACTTTACATAGTTTCTTCTTTTGCTTCCTGAATGTCCTTACTTAAATACCACTTTCTCAGGTTAGGTCATGTTGGATCCTCACACCCAACCACAGCAATTTCTATTCTCTTTTCCTGTTAGCCTTCATTACTATTTAGCAACCTGTATTTTTTAGTTATGTACCTTTTATGTTGCCCATGAGAACAAAAATTTTTGTTTTGTTTAGTATTGTAAACAAATACTCTTGTATCCCCAATGCTTAAAACAATGCCTGACACATAGTTGGAATTAATAAATATTTGCTGGATGAGTGAATGAAAGATTAGTACTGAGAATTAGGAAAAGTAAGATATTTAGAGCCATGTGTACAAGAGCAAATAGGTCCTTGGTTATTATCTCCATGGTTTTCCTGTGAGTAAAATATTAGTTTTATGAAGTAGCAGCTTAATAACAATAATAACAACTGAGTACTTATGTGCAGAAGCCATCCCACATGCTTTCTTCACTTCTTATTTAAGCCATACAATCATTAGCCAAAGAAATAGCCATCATTACCTCTGTTTTATAGATGAGGCTAGGCAACTTGTTCAGAATCACCTTGCTACTAAGTAATTATGCTGGGATTCAAAATCAGTTTCATCTGACTCCAAAGTTCATTTTTTTTTTCCACCATAATACCTGGTTTACTTTTGGCTCTTGGCTGGTGTTTTGGTTAATGGGGTATTAATGTAAGCAATAAGTTAGAAAAACTGAATGATATGCCATTAAGCCTTTTGAGTTTATCATTTTCTTTATTATGCAAACTTAAGTATAATGCAGTTTTAATATCTTCTGTATTTGTGGGAGATCTGAATAGTCAAAATGTAGGGCAAGCATTGTTTTCATTTTTAATTGAAAATTAAAGTTTGCCCTGTGTCAAAATCTGCATGCATGTAATAATAGAAACAGATATGCTTGACCTTTTTTAGTGTAATATTTGGTTATTAAAAATGGAATTTTATTTGGTTTGACTATTTCTCTTGCATTTAAGAGGCAATAAAAAAGCTCTCCTGCAGCTAATTTAAAAATAACAACAAATTCTCATGGATGTAATGCAAATATCTGCTGTGAGGCAAAGCCTGCTTCATTTTATTTATTTATTTCTGCATTCATTACATTGATTACACTGTAATGGGATTCAGGGACCCTAACAATGAAAGAGAAAATTGGACAGGTACATGTGAGAGAAAATTAGTCGGCTATTTGTACTGCATTTGGACATGACATTGTGATTTTTGTTTTGAGTTTTGTAAATCATTCATTTTGGGACTGTGATAAGCAACACAGATATCACTCAATTTTCCAAATGTACTTTGGAGCAATTTTTTTTCTTTTGATACATTTTTGGTTATGTGATAAAATGTGTTGATAAATTAATTTACCTTCATATATAAAACTTCCTTCCTTAGATCAAAGAAAATGTTCATTGTCAATTATACATACTTAAGTAACTGAATGGTTTAGGCATTGATTCCTAGCTCCAACTTTTACATTTTCTTAATCTATGTGCCTTGATTTCTTCCTCTGAAAACAGCATATTCCTTATCCCATTTATTTTATGGATATATTGAAACTTTCATCAGGAAATTTATGAAAAATCACTTTATAAGTTGGAGTCCCTGTGTAAATGTAAAATGGTAGTTGTTTTCTTACTATCCTGTGGCTTAAAGGGATTATTAAACGTTTTATCAATTTGGAGCACCTGGGTGGCTCAGTCAGTAAAGCACCCGACTCTTGGTTTCATCTCAGGTTATGATCTAATGGGTCATAAGATCGAGCTCCAAGTTGGGCTGCATGCTCAGCAGGGAGTCTGCTTGAAGATTCTATCTCTGCCCCTCCCCCATCCCACCCATGCACGCTCATGCATGCACGGTCTCTCTTTCTAAAATAAATAAATAAATCTTTAAAAAAAATGTTTTATCAACTTATTCTTTCTCCAAAATTGATGCTTTTGGATTGTAACATTCACCTTTTAAAATTAATGAAGAATTTCCTGGAGTATAAAGTAAGCCCTTCATGGATTTACAGTACTGGTAAGGAATTAACATCCTAAAACTTAGATTGAATTTTCTTTTTTTTTTTAAAGATTTCATTTATTTATTGGACACACAGAGAGAGAATACAAGCAGGGGGAGTGGCAGAGGGAGAGGGAGAAGCAGGTTCCCTGCTCAGCAGGGAGCCCGACATGGGGCTCCATCCCAGGACCCTGGGATCATGACCCAAGCCTAAGGCAGCCGCTTAACTAACTGAGCCACCCAGCCGTCCCCAGATTGTATTTTCTTTTTCATGTTCATTTTTTTGTTACTAAAATAATTAATGTTGATATTTAAATTGTTTCTATTTTTTGTGGCTATAAACAAGGCCGTAAAACATTTTTGAGTGCATATGCTTTCACATATTTGTATTATTTAATCCTGAGTTTTCTGGTTGACATGGTATGCAGTTTATAAGAGACTCTGCCTAGATCCTATCTGGGCTCAAATGGAAGGCCCTTTTGTTAGCCTCTCCCCAATTCTTTTTTATTTTATTTTATTTTATTTTATTTTATTTTATTTTATTTTATTTTATTATTTTATTTTATTTTTTGAGAGAGAGAGAGAGAGAGTGCATAGGGGAAGGGGCAGAGGGAGACGGAGAGAGAAAATCTCAAGCCGACTTCCCTCTGAGCACAGAGCCTGATGTGAGCCTCAATCTGATGACCCTGAGACCATGACCTGAACTGAAATCAAGAGTCTGCCACTAACCAACTGAGCCACTCAGGTGCTACCAATTCTTCATTTTAAATCTATAATTTTAAATCTACAAGATGATCCTCTGAACATCGCATTCCACAATATATGTAAGTATTGGATCATAATTTGTGTCAACAAAGAAAAAGAAAAAAAATAAGACTTTTTGTTATTGATTTCTAGTTTAATTCTATTGTGGTCAGAGAACATATTTGTATAACCTGTGTCTTTGATTTTATGGCCCAGAATATGGTCTATCTTAGAAAATGTTCTGTTTGCATTTAAAAAGTATATTGTTAGGTAGAGTGTTTTATCAATGTCAATTAGATCATGTTGGTTGATAGTGTTATTCAAGTTTTCTTTATCTGTATTAGTTTGCTAGGGCTTCTGTAATGGAATACCACAAACTGAATATCCAAAGGTCTGAGGTCAAGGTATTGGCAGAGCCATCCTTCTTCTGAAAGTACTAGGAAGAAGACTTATTCCAAGCCTCTCTTCGAGCTTCTGGTAGTTTCCTGACTTGTGGTAGCATAACTCTAAAATTCACATAGCATGCTTGTCTCTGTGTCCAAATTTCCTTTTTTATGATCCAATCCAATCATATTGGACTGGGGACCTATCCTACACTGGGAGACCTCATCTTAATTTACAGATGTAACTACCTCTGTGATGTTCTATTTCTAAATAAGGTCACATTCTGAGATACTGAGTGTTAGGACTTCAACATGTGAATTTTTGAGGGGATGCAGTTTAACCAATAACAATATCCTTGCTGATTTTTGGTCTACTTTCCTATATATTATTGAGACAGGTATTAAAATCTCCAACTCTGATTGTGTATTTGTCCATCTTTGTATTTCCTTATAGTTCTATCAGATTTGCTTTATGTATTTTCAAGCTCTATTATTAGGTACATAAGCTCTTACAACAGTTATGTTCTCTTGATGAATTAACTCCTTTATCATTATGAAATAACCTGTTTATTCTTGGTAAATATATAATATTTTTTGTTTTGAAATTGATTTTGCCAAATATTAATATAGACACTCAAGCTTTCTTTTGATTTGTGTTTATCTGTATTCATATTTATCTATATATCTTCTTTTTAGTCATCTTTGCTGTTTTTTTAATCTCATTTCTCTGTTTGAATTTATGAGCTATGGATTATGGGAACTCTCTTGACACACAGGCTGTGTAAAGATTTGATACAAAATGTTTCATAGCTCAAATGCTCCTCACTGTTTGAAGAGACCTGCAGTAGATGAAGAGGTCTCATCTATTATTTTCAGCCAGCAACATGCACATGATGCATAAAAAAGAACTTGGGGAACCATGCAACATGTCTGAGATATCTCCCTGCTTTGACTGTGCTTCTTAATTTTGTGTATTCTTGAAATTATTAGTAAAGGTTGATAGTGAGTAAGATCTCTGATTTGTGGGAGTCTGATCCTTTTGACAATCAGATCCTCTTTGTTGGCTTATACATTTAGATGCACATGTCCAAAAAACAATTTTAAATTTTTTAAAGTATTTTTGTTTGTTTGTTTGTTTTGGCTTAGAACAAAAGAACTTTATTCTCTCACAGTTGAGAGGCTAGAAGTCCAAAATCAGGTTGTTGTCAGGGAAGATTCCAAGATTTTGATGGTAAGGTCCCATTGGTAGTAGCTGAGGTATATGGTTTGACAGATGGTCGGGAAATAAGCTTTCCAATTAAAGATTTATTACTCTCTTCAGATTTAAAACAGATAAATAGCAACTTTAAAACTGGTAATAGTTATTCCAAAGTTCAAATCCCTAGTAAATCTGTTACTGTTTTCCCCTCTTCTATATTTTAACATGGGTTCTACAGGTAGGAGGAAGTTTACTTGACCTTACTGAGAAGAGGGATGATTTGTGTAAATGAGGGTCCCATGCTATTATCTGAGTTTCCTCTTGTCTTGCCTAGTCAGCATGTGCTGGCATATGCTGCTATGTTTTGAGCTGGTGAGACTCATCTTCTGGTCTCTCTGCAAGGCCAATGAATAGGGGAATGTCTCTCTCTATCTGCTGACCAGGCATCATCTTGGAATCTGCTCTTCCTGCAGGTCCTCTGAGACTTAGCCATGTCATCCCTCAAACCCCAAGACCTTGAATCACCTCACCCCTCACTGTAATGGCCTTACATCAGACCCACTGGCTTCAGACTATGTGTGAATGCTTGGATATTTTTCATACCCATGGACTCAAAGGAGTCACTGGGAAGGGATGCTTCCTCCTACCATTTTTGGCCTAAATGTTCTCCACACAATTTCTAATTTGTTGCAGCTGTTTCATATTGTGGTAGATGATTTTCCTCTAGAATCTCTAGTGGTGAGTGAGGCAAAAACCTATATAATTTCAACTTTACCCTCTCTTATGCTTTGATGTTACTGACTCTTGCTAATAAACTGAGGGGATAATAAAGAGCTTGACATCCTACCTTTTGCTCTACTCTTGGTACTTGCTACCCCTTTTAGCTTATCTCTTGCAATCTTCCTTCCTCTGTTGAAGGAAAGTTTCTCTATGACATATACATTTACTTTTTATTTCATGTTCTTCTTTGAACCCATCCTCTGCTTCCTGATGCAGTAAATCTCAAACTAATACTTAATGTCTGAGCATTGTAGGAGGACATGATTTATGGGATCATAACCATATATTGGTTTGCTATTTCCAAAATTACTGGCCCCAATTTGCAAACCAAACCTACAATAAATGAACGAAACAGATCAGAGAGTATTCAAATTTTATTAAGAATATTTCCAGGGGTGTTGGAACTAGATAAAGTTGTAGGGATAAATTGCCATTTATTAAAAAAAAAGAATGTCTGCAAGGGGAGCTAGATGATGGTGCAAAGAATAGGGTAATGAAATGAGATATGAGGGTCCTGCTGAATCCTTCAAAGCACAAGACACTTATCATAGCTTATTTCATATAATGCTTTTCATTAACCTTGTAAGTTAGATTTTTTAAAACATAAACACTCGTTTATATGAGAAGAACTGGAGAAGAAAGTCACAGCTAAGTGTGACAAGGACAGAATTTGAACCCACAAATGCACATTTTGTGCATCCCAAACTTGTTTCTATCTATCATATCCTTCTATAGGTGCTATAAAAGACCTGCGGCTCATGTCTGCAGAACTATAGGCAGGCTATAATCTACCCCATAGCACCCATGAAAAGAAGCAAATAGGCTATTGTGTTCTTTATGATTTCCCATTTAAGTAAAGCCCATACACACCTATTTTTCTGATTAAAATCTTAGAGATAGACACATTGGTAGGGAGACTATTCCTGAGTGCTGCATAGCTCTAGGGAAAAAAACCCCAACGACTGATAAGTGAGATGAAGTTTAGGATTTCCAAAGGAGATAACTATAAATGTACATTGGTGTTTGGGGAGAAACAAAGTGAAACATTTTTAACAAAGGGTATCATAGATGCTTGAAAATATGTTGCTACAAAAAACTTAAATTGGGCTCAACAGTTCCTGAGACTTTGATCTAAATCAAAAGGTTTTTGGACAGCTTATGGATTTTTTCTTCCCTGAAACTGTTGAAAGCCATAAATTTGAAAAGGAATTTTACAGAGATATGATTATCACAGCTGTGATAAACTGTTATCTCTACAGAGCAGAAGGAGGCAAGTCAGTGTTTTGTGGGACCAGGTTCCTCAGCCATGGAGATACCAGAGACTGGTGTGGCAAAGCCAACTGAAAACATGGGATATTATGCATGTTAAAGGGATCCTGATGAAGTTTCACCAACATAAACTTCACCAAGTCACTTAAATATAAATAAGGTGCTTTCATATTGAATGGCTTGGCAAAGGGAACTTTTGCTCTTTCTCTATGAATTTTAATTAACAAGAATATATAGCCACATGAGCTAAAATGTTATCATCTGAAGCAATAGTGTCCATATTTTCCAAATTGCACCCCTTATTAATAAAACATTTTAAAGCACACTTCTCCAAATTATATTGCTTTTATTTATTTAAAAATTTTGGCATTAATATATATTATAAAGGTACACACAAATGGAAATTTAAAGCACAAGTACAATGAAATAAATAACATAAAAATTTTAAAAACTTTTTGCTTTTACTTAAAATACTAGTATTATTAGTAAAATATAATTGAATGGGCTTCATTCTTTTTGAAAAAGGTGGTTTAACATTTTGTGATCCAGTTATTTGAAGGTATAATTCGAAGGCCATACAATGTGGAGGAGATCCAATGCCATAGGTAGATTTCTGTGGATTCTTTTTTTTTATGTTAATCACCATATATTACATCATTAGTTTTTGATGTAGCGTTCCATGATTCATTGTTTGCGTATTCTTAAGTGAGTTATGAGTTTTATCATCACTCTGGCTTTAAATTCTTATTCTCGTTGGGTGTCATTTGCAGGTCTGATCTCTACACTGCTTTGTACTCAATGCAGAGAATCAGCAACTTTTCTTTCCGCAAAATGCATTGGGATGTTCAATATCTCTGCTCTTAAATGTTATTTGGTTCTCTTGACATCAAGACTTTCTCAGTGACCAGCTTTGCCCATGGGCTCTGGCCTCTTACTAGTGGGCTCTTCTCCCTCTCTCCCTCTCAAATCCTTCTCTGATTGTTACTATCTGTCACTCAGCTTCCTTCATATCAGAGTGATTTGTTGTAACAGAGCATTAGCCACACTAAAGAATTTACAGAGAGTTTAAATGTCTTCCTTTCCTTTCTTCCTCCATCATCCCTCTGTAGATGGAAGAGAAGAGGACCTAGATTCAGTTTTACCCTCTGAATAATGCCACTGGGTTCAGAAAGCAGAAATGGCTAAAAGTAGTTTTGTTTTGTTTTTAACTGAGTTGAAATTCACAGAACATAAAATTATCCCTTTTAAAGTGTACAATGCAGTGGTACTTAGTACATCCATATGTCTTGCAACTACCATCTCAGTCTAGCTCAAAAACATTTTCATTACCCCAGATGCAACCTCATTCCCATTAAACAGTCATTCTCTATTTCCTCTTGTTCCAGCCCTCAGCAGCATCTGCTCTCTGTCTCTGTGGATTTGTGTATTCTGGGTATTTTATATGAATGGAATCATGTAACATATGACCTTCTGTGTCTGGTTTCTTTCACTTAGTACAACATTTGCGAGATGCATCCTTATTGTAGCATGTATCAGCACTTTTTTCTTTTTAATGGTTGAATAATATTCCATTTCTTATACATACCATATTTGTTTATCCATTCATCTGTTAATGGACATTTAGGTTGTTTCTACCTTTTGGCTGTCGTGACTAGTGTTACTATGATGTACTTTGTGTACAAGCATTTGGTATAATTTTGGTTTTAAATAATTTTTTTCATTCCTTAACACTATTTTCTCTTTTGCACATTTAATCAATTACTACCATGATCTGACATTTATTGGGGTACTTGAATTTTATACTGATCACTACTTTCGCTTTCCATTCAGACCTCTATTTTAGCTGCTGGGGAGCTTCTGTTTTAACTCTTTTCCTCAGGAGGGAGTGGAGACTAGACTTGGCCAATGATTTGGTCCTGGATCACTTTGCACCTCACTGTGTAAGTGGGAATGAATGTTGCATCACCGGTTGAAGACATGCAGTATGAAACTGAGGCAAAAGTGATAATTTGAAGGAAAGACCCAGGAGTATTAGGCCTTGGAAGTTGAAGAAAATAGGGGCAGTAGATTAAAGCCAGGTTCTGGGATTCAGTGGACATGATTTAAGACAAAGACACATTTCTGTCCCATTCCTATGTTCTTTAGTGCATATGTCTCATGTTTTTGCGGTTTGCTTTGTTTTTTTTAGGTTAACTGTATTCATCAGCTAGAGGCTGTGTTACATCTTTTTATCCCAAAAATCAGAATCAAAAGACTACTATCATCACTTTTGTTAGTGATCAGTT
The DNA here is from genome assembly GCF_011800145.1 of Mirounga leonina. NCBI lineage: Eukaryota > Metazoa > Chordata > Mammalia > Carnivora > Phocidae > Mirounga > Mirounga leonina. Next base: position 66,995,338 of record NW_023270426.1, read on the forward strand.
TTATTGATAAAATAGTTTACTTAAACTGTGTTACTTTTCATGTAAGGCTTCTGCCCTCCATTGGAAGCACACAGGGATAAAAAGTAAGAAGCAATTGTAAGAAGGAGAGAGCATTATTAACACTTAGTTACAACTTCTGAGCCATGAGTTAACTGCTTATCTACAAATCTATGTGTACGTGTTTTTTTTCCAGCCAGTCAATTCCTCCTAAATCTTTAAGCAATTGTATAATCAATGCAGCTGCTTAAACATTTACAGCGGATAGAGTCAATAAAATTTCCTAAAGAAATTGGAATTAACTCTCTGTTGCCTTTTATTCTGTGGGAAAAGATACCATATTTATTATCCATTTGACAGGTTTTTATTTGCAGTTTATTTGAGGGGTCAAAATTAAAGCAAATAAATGTTGTTAAAGGGAGAATATTGCTTATAGTGAGGATTGAGAATATTATGTGGATTTTGTTGTTAATATTTTTTTGTTTTTTCTAGCTTTACTGAAGTATAATTGACATAAAATTATATATATGTGATAGTTTGATAAGAATAGACATTGTGAAACCACACAAGTTAATTCAAGTTAATTCACACGTCCATCATCTCACATTGTTATCTTTTGTGTGTGCGCTCACGTGTGTGTGTGTATGTGTGTGTGTGTGTAGTGAGAAGAGAAATCCATTATCTTAGCAAATTTCATGTATCCAATGCAGTATTATTAACTATAGTCACTATATTGTACATTAGATCCCCAGAATTTGGGCTCCTGGGTTGCTCAGTCAGTTAAGCGTCTGCCTTCGGCTCAGGTCATGATCCTGGGTCCTGGGATCAAGTCCTGCATCAGGCTCCTTGTTCTGCAGGGAACCTGCTTCTCCCTCTCCTCCCCACTTGTGCTCTCTCTCACTATCTCTGTCTCTGTCTCTCAAATAAATAAATAAAATCTAAAAAGAAAAAAAATTTAGATCCCCAGAATTTATTCATCTTATAACAGAAAATTTATGCCCTTTGACCAACATCTTCCCAACATCTATCCTCCATCCCCTGGTAACCACCATTCTACTTTTTAGTTCTGAGTTCAACTTTTTAGATTCCACATATAAGTGACATCAAACATATTTGTCTTTCTATGTCTGGATTGTTTACTTAGCATAATGTCCAATCCATGTTTTTGCAAATAACAGGATTTCCTTCTTTCTCATAGCTGAATAATATATAAATACATATATGTGTGTGTATATATATATATATACCACATCTTTTTTTTCCATCAATTTGTTTGGAAGACACTTAGGTTGTTTCCAGGTCTTGGCTATTGTGAATAATGCTGCAAAGAACATAGGAGTGCAGATAACTCTTCAAAATACTGGTTTCATTTCTTTTGGATATATGCCCAGAAGTGGGATTGCTGGATCATACAGTAGTTCTATTTTTAAATTTTTGAAAAACCTCCATACTGTTTTCCAAAATGGCTGCATCAGTTTACATTCCTACCAACGGTGTACAAGGGTTCCCTCTTCTCCTAAACAATACTTTTCTCTCTTGTCTTTCTCATACAAGCCATCCTAACAGATACGAGGTGATATTTCATTGTGGTTTTGATTTGCATTTCCCAGAAGATTAGTAATGTTGAGCATGTTAGTTGTCTACATATGTGTGAGTCTGTTTCTGGGCTCTGTATTCTATTCCATTGGTCTATGGATCTGTTTTTATGCCAGTACCATACTGTTTTGATTATTATAGCTTTGTAGTGTAGTTGAGATCATTAAATGTGATGCCTTCAGGTCTATTCTCTCTCAAGATTGCTTTGGCTATTTGGGGTCTTTAGTGGTTCCTGCAAACTTTAGAATTGCTTTTTCTATTTCTGTGAAAAATGCCATTGGAATTTTGATAAAGATTGCATTGAATCTGTACATTGCTTTGGTTAGTATGAACATTTTTACAATATTAATTTTTCCAATTCAAGAACATAGGATATCTTTCCATATATTTATGTCTTCTTATTTTTTTTGTCATCAATGTCTTACAGTTTTCAGTGTACAGGCCTTTCATTTCCTTGATTAAATTTATTCCTAAGTATTTTGTTCTTTTTGATGCTATTGTAAATGGAATTGTTTTCTTAATTTCTTCTTTAGGAAATTTGTTGTTAGTGTATGCAGTTGATTTTCATGTGTTGATTTTGTATCCTGTGACATTATTGAATTTGACTATTATTCTGTGTATTTTGAAGGGCAAAGTTTTTATTTTGAATGAACTCTGACTTCTCGATTTTTTCCTTTTATGGACTGTACATATTTTTGTTGTATTTTAAAGATCTTTGCCTAACCCAAGGTCGCAAAGATTTTCTCCCATGTTTTCCTCTAAAGATTTTATGACTTTCATTTACATTTAGGCCTATGATCCATTTTAATTTAGGCTTCCGATACATTTTGATAGGATACCAATTATAATCGAAGACATTGGATATACTAGCTTTAATAGCTGTTTGGTTGTAAGAAGCATGAACTTAAGTGTTTCAAGTAAAAGTAAATTTATTGAATGAATACTGGGAAATCTGATGGAGGCTAATTTTGAAGTATAGTTGGGTCTTATGAGAATTGGAGTCGTTAGACACCTTCTCTCTCTTTTTCTTTCTCATTTGTTCACATAAACTCAGGTTTGTACTTTGGCCAAAATGTCCCTTTTCTTCGACGTTTGAGAAACCCAGGTCTGTTGGAGACATTTGCCATGGACTACTCATACATTTTCTCTGTTTTCTACCTTTATGTCACCTTCTTGCCTTCCAGATTATTGGTTTGCTATTCATTTTTGTATGAGTGTGGTTTGCTTCATATACCTTCCTGATTTCAGTAGATGTGAACCTTACTTAAAATAATTCCTTTTCTAGCTTGTTCTCATGGTTTTACATGGGCTGTTACCAGGTTTATCATCACTGTCAGGTGAAAATAATCCAGATGCTTGACAATTTAAGATCATGAATCTTAAACTTGCTTAAATGGTTATAAAGTATTATCCTTTACTGCACTATCATTAAAAAAGAATTAATGTGACTATTTGACCATAAGGGAGGGCCTATCTCTTATTTTGCAGATCAACTAAAGTTTTTATCTTCATTCAGGAAATAGAATCTGGGTGGCCCTCATTATAACATGTTATAAAGTGACTATAATACTGGTTGGGGAAGAGTTGAGGCATTAGGTGACATATTTCTGTTGCAAATGCTAAATTCTGATCTCCATACCATTCTAAGCCCTTAATTGGGAACTTGGGAAACTTTAATTGAAAACTTTCTACAAAATTCCATAATGGGCTAGCCCCTTTCCATTTCCTTCTATATCTATGTTGCACTCTTCTCACTCTGCTTTGTGCCCCAGGAAGCTGAGTTATGTGGGCTATATAAATAGTTGCCTAGATCTCTGGATTTTGTTTGGGTTTGGCTAATTGGAAGTCCTAATAAAAATGAGTAACTCTTTTTTTTTTTTTTTACCACATAGAAAGAAAAGTATGATTTGAGCCACTAGTATCTTGCCGTGAAATCTGTTGGTGCAAAGCTGTTTCTTGTAAAGAAATATCAGTCATCAGGAATGCTATTGGCCTTTCCCAGCAGACAATATTTTTCTTGCCATTGCTTCTTTTCCTTCTTTTCCTCACCTTTTTCTTACCTTTTCCCTTCTTATTTTTAAAGTTGTGCCGTAGTGTATACATAGAATTTTCTATTGTGTTCTGTGCTTGAGCTTGCCTGGCTTTAGCTCATCAGATAAAGTTGCATTGATTTCTGATTGCGTATTGTTTTAGTTGAATGTGTGAAGAAGACCTTTCCTGCATCAATTTTTACTAAGGCATCAATACAACTGATTTCTAATGCCACAGTGAAGGTGAGCTAAATCCTTATACTCGCCTCTTACAGAGAAAAATGTCAAGAAGCACATTCATGACTTTTGGAAATTTTGGCCAGATCAGGGATATAGAAAAGAGGTCAAAGGGGTGCCTGGGTGGCTCAGTTGGTTAAACGTCTGCCTTCAGCTCAGGTCATGATCCCAGAGTCCTGGGATTGAGCCCCACATTGGGCTCCCTGCTCAGCGGAGAGCCTGCTTCTCCCTCTCCCTCTGCTGCTCCTCTGGCTTGTGCTCTCTCTTGCTGTCAAATAAATAAGTAAAATCTTAAAAGAAAAAGAAAAAGAAAAGAGGTCAAAGAGTGAGAAGGGCTTTGTGAGAAAATTGTCTTGGTAGACTTCTGTTGTCATTCTGTGAATCCTTACCTATATCTCAGACACAAAGGGAGGCAAGAGTTAAAGGGGCTGTTTGACTCATACCTGACAAGTTGATGTAGTCTATGATTGAGAATGAAAGTCAGATTTTAGCCCACAGTTTAATAGAATAAAGGAATTACGAGTGTTTCCTGTGGATCAGAGGTAGATCCCACAGGACAGAGCATGTCAGAATAGATCTCATTTTGGTCTTATCCAAAAGAGGGAGTGATGGGATTCCAATGGTGAGAGTCTGTGTAGAGTGACAACCAGACAACCAGGAGCAGACTTGTGAAGGAACAGAATATATCATTAATTTTATAGAATTTGAAGTCAGAAGGGCCCAGTAGAGGAGCCTCTGATGGGTTCAAGAAAGCATCCACAGTAGAAGGAATCAGCTTGAAACATCTGCCATGCATGTTGTGGTCTGGTATACAACACATTTAAAAGTGTTCTATGGGCATATAATATTCTCTGTAAGATATAAAGTTAGGAATAATGTTTTTTTCATTAAAAATTTATTATCAAAGTATAGTTGATATACAATGTTATATTAGTTTCAGGTGTACAACAGTGATTCAACAATTCTACACATTATTCATACACTAACCATGATAAGTGTAATCATCTGTTATTGTACATTTTATTCTTCTTAATTATAATAGATTTCCTATATGCCACTTATTTTTATTTACTTGAATGAACATAAACAATTGGTTGTTGAAGGCTGCCATTCAAATTTTGTGTCTTTTTAGTTATCTTTGCATCTGATAGATTTTGGTTTATAACTTGGTTCGATGCATGAATATTCAAAACTGCTATATCCTAACTACAAAAACTTACTATGATCCAAGTAAATAATTGATAAAAGATATGAAAAGTTCATTTGTAAAAGAGAAAAAATAAATGCAAAAAATGCATATACAAAAAATGTTAAATGTGAGTAATAAACAAAATAGCAAATTACTGTGTTAATTCAAAAATATTCATTAACAAATATTTATTAAATACTTAATATGTGTCAACCACTGAACTGGCTACTGGAGGTACACAACTCATATCGGATATGGTCCTTGTTCTCACTGTGCAGGTGGAGAATAATAGGTCATGTTTTTATGTATTTTTATTTTGCCTAGCAAATAAGCAAGTATAAAAATTATAATGCATAATACTAATAAGGTGCATTGGGCAAGGCATTCTTGAAAACTGGTGATTGTAGTTATTGGAAATTTTTCAATATTGGTCATACTTTTTAATCTAATTATTGTATTTCTAGAGATCTTTGCTAAGAAAATAATAAAGAAAAGTTAAAAGCATGAAAAACAGTTTTTAATAGCACTATTTATCATAGCAAAATTATATAAAACTCCAATGTTCAGCTAATAGTGGAAGGTTATGTTATGGAATGCCTATAAATTGCTAAGTAAAAAGTAAAACATGAAGCTGTCTATATAATTTCAACTATGTAATATATCTATTAAAAAGATACAAAGAAAATACATTAAAACTGTTGGTGGGAATGCAAGCTGGTGCAGCCACTCTGGAAAACAGTATGGAGGTTCTTCAAAAAGTTGAAAATAGAGCTACCATATGATCCAGCAATTGCACCACTGGGTATTTACCCCAAAGATACAAATGTAGAGATCCGAAGGGGTACATGCACCCTGATGTTTATAGCAGTAATGTCCACAATAGCCAAACTATGGAAAGAGCCAAGATGTCCATCGACAGATGAGTGGATAAAGAAGATGTGGTATATATACACAATGGAATATTATGCAGCCATCAAAAAGAATAAAATCTTGCCATTTGCAATGACGTGGATAGAACTGGAGAGTGTTATGCTGAGCGAAATAAGTCAGTCAGAGAAAGACATGTATCATATGACCTCACTGATATGAGGAATTCTTAATTTCAGGAGACAAACTGAGGGTTGCTGGAGTGGTGGGGGGTGGGAGGGATAGGGCGGCTGGGTGATAGGCATTGGGGGGGTATGTGCTATGGTGAGCGCTGTGAATTGTGCAAGATTGTTGAATCACAGATCTGTACCTCTGAAACAAATAATACATTATATGTTAAAAAGAAAAAAAGAAGAAGAAGATAACAGGAGGGGAAGAATGAAGGGGGGGAAATCGGAGGGGGAGATGAACCATGAGAAACGATGGACTCTGAAAAACAAACTGAGGGTTCTAGAGGGGAGGGGGTGGGAGGATGGGTTAGTCTGGTGATGGGTATTAAAGAGGGCATGTTCTGCATGGAGCACTGGGTGTTATATGCAAATAATGAATCATGGAACACTACATCAAAAACTAATGATGTAATGTATGGTGATTAACATAACATAATAAAAAAATAAAATGATAATAGAAAATTAAACAAGAAGCTCTCTTTATGGTTTGGGTGCAGGCATACAGACTCTCCTTCACTTCCTAAACACAGCTTGTTGAGATTTCAGCTCTGAGGACTTCGAAGGAAGCATGGTGAAGGTTCCATTCTGATCAGGGTGGTGAGTAATCCCAAGACTCTCCCCTTCGGAGGTGGATGTCTACAACACCTGCTGTTCTTTTTCTAGGTTAAAATAATTTTTCCTGTGTTCCAGCTACAGAATTTGGGTTTGTTCTTCATTTGCTCACTTTAGAAACTCTGGCAGACTTCATTTAGCCATTTGGATCACTGAAGAATCATATAGGTTATACAATAGAAAATTGACAGGTTAAACAAATATGGCACCAACTTGCATTGTATATTAAAATAGAAATTAAACCTGCAATTTTAGTTATTGTAAGATCTAGAAATTGCTTTGCAGATCTTTCAAAAAACTATATAGTACTGTGGAAAGTACAATTTCTATACTGTAGAGATAATTATTAAATAGAATGAACTCCATTTATCGCTTTGTCAGCAAGAAAAATGCTAAAAAAATAACATGGTAATAGGACAAATATATAACTCGGGAATGAGCATCTGAAACCAATGAATTACAGTTTGATCAACACTTTTTTTCTTTTTTGCTCTTGGCTGGCTTTACTAGTTATTGAATATCACCAAGAGAAAGCCAAGGGAGGAGAAAGAAATGGAAAAAAAGTTGAATAAATAGCAAATGGAAAAATGTATTCCAATTTAGTTATACTTGCTTTCATATAGAGGATATATTAAATATGCTTTTATGTGCTCATGTCAAAATTATTAAACTTTTCAAACTTCTAAGACCTCTTATCATGATTTTATGATACATATCTGAATATAATTAAAATGTCAAAGAGAAGGAATCCGGGGACAATTAAATGTTTTACAAACCCTACTTGTTGGCATAGTCATTTTAAACAGTATTCAAAACAACCAAAATCCTAGAACAAAGTAAGAATGACAGACTTATTTGCTTGAGGTTTATTTCAGTGTAATATAACCAGAAGGTAATACTAAATCTCACCTTATTTGCTTGCTGTTGCCTATATAAAACTGTAGCCTTAACAGAACATCAGACATGGTAGTGACTGAAAATAAGAACATGGTGAACGGTTTCCAGATTTTGAAGTGTCAGACTATTAAGAGTGAATGCATAATTGAGAGTAGCCAGTTGATGATGCCATTCAAGAAAGTTGCTGAATATGCCTCTGGGGGACTTGGGGTCACTGGGGTGTAGAATCAAGAAAGTGTGGATAAGTGTGAGTGTAACTTGAGAGAGTTGAAACCTCAATCAGTTTGTACTCTACTGCAGTCAAAAGAAAATTATATATATTAACAGATAGGGAGAAGGTTTGCCAAGAACCTCAAGAGGAGCTCAGGCTTTTTGTTTATTTCTGTCCCAGGAGGGGAGAGTCCTTATGACCACCCGAGAATTCTGACCCTGTACATCCTCCTCTACTAAAGGGATGAGTGCTTTGACCATCACAGCTCAGTGGCTTATGAAGCAGTGAATCCTCTTATTCTGATTCTACAACTGTCAAGCAAAAATCTGTAGATTTTAATTACAGGATTTTTATCAGGGAGACAAATAACAGATACTCTCTATTCCGACATCAAATAAATTAATTGAAATATTCAACAAATATTTATTGAGCATCGGTTGTATGTCTGGGTCTTAGGTCCAGTTTAGGGTTTATCTCATTAGTAGTTATTTATCATTATTAAAAACATTATGACACAATGCTATATTTATTTGGACTCTGTTTTTATTTGGAATCATAATTTGATTAGCACTTATTAGTCACACTGAATTGTGTTACTCTGTAAGTATTGTCAAAAACTTAGTTTTTAGAGATGCATGGAAGAATAAGATTCTTGACTGTTGTAATGCCCCCCAAATGGTTATACAGAACACAGATATCTGCATGATTAGCTTGTTACCTTCAATGACATCTCTACCTTCTTTCTTCTTACCTGAAACAATATTTTCAGAAGCAGTGATGAGACAAGATTTCAAATGAAGTATGTCAAAAAGTGAAAATGATCTTCATAACACTATTCCTGAGTAGGATAATGTAAGAGGAGATGTATTGATACTCAGATTCTTACACAAATTAGAATAAACACAAGTAAGTCACATTTTAAGTCATCTAATTTGGTCTATAAAATGTATTATCTCCATTTAAAAAATCAAAGCACAAAGGTTACTTTTAAAGGAGTTTATTTTTTCCCCACTTTATTTTTTTCTTTTTTAAATTTTATTTTATTATGTTATATTAATCACCATAGATTACATCATTAGTTTTTGATGTAGTGTTCCATGATTCATTGTTTGCATATAACACCCAGTGCTCCATGCTGAACGTGCCTCTTTAATACCCATCACCAGGCTGACCCATCTCCCCACCCCCCTCCCCTCTAGAACCCTCAGTTTGTTTCTCAGAGTCCATAGTCTCTCATGGTTCATCTCCCCCTTTGATTTCCCCCCCTTCATTTTTTCCTTCCTACTACCTTCTTCTTTTTTTTTTAACATATAATGTATTATTTGTTTCAGAGGTACAAGTCTGTGATTCAACAGTCCTACACAATTCACAGCGCTCACCATAGCACATATCCTCCCCAATGTCTATCACCCAGCCACCCCATCCCTCCCACCCCCCCACTCCAGCAACACCCAGTTTCTTCCCTGAGATTAAGAATTCCTTATATCAGTGAGATCATATGATACATGTCTTTCTCTGACTGACTTATTTCGCTCAGCATAATACCCTCCAGTTCATCCACGTCATTACAAATGGCAAGATCTCATTCCTTTTGATGGCTGCATAATATTCTATTGTATATATATATCACATCTTCTTTATCCATTTATCTGTTGATGGACATCTTGGCTCTTTCCACAGTTTGGCTATTGTGGACATTGCTGCTATAAACATCGGGGTGCACGTACCCCTTCGGATCTCTACATTTGTATCTAAATACCCAGTAGTGCAATTGCTGGGTCATATGGTAGCTCTATTTTCAACATTTGAAGAACCTCCATACTGTTTTCCAGAGTGGCTGCACCAGCTTGAATTCCCACCAACAGCATAGGAGCGTTCCCCTTTCTCCGCATCCCCGCCAACATCTTTCGTTTCCTGATTTGTTAATTTTAGCCATTCTGACTGGTGTGAGGTGGCATCTCATTGAGGTTTTGATTTGGATTTCCCTGATGCTGAGTGATATTGAGCACTTCTTCATGTGTCTGTTGGCCATTTGGATGTCTTCCTTGGAAAAAATGTCTGTTCATGTCTTCCGCCCATTTCTTGTTTGGATCATTTGTTCTTTGGGTGTCGACTTTAAGAAGTTCTTTATAGATTTTGGATACTAGCCCTTTATCTGATATGTCATTTGCAAATATCTTCTCCTATTCTGTCAGTTGTCTTTTGGTTTTGTTGACTGTTTCTTTGACTGTGCAAAAGCTTTTTATCTTGATGAAGTCCCAATAGTTCATTTTTGCCCTGCTTCCCTTGCCTTTGGCGATGTTTCTAGGAAGAAGTTGCTGTGACTGAGGTTGAAGAGGTTGCTGCCTGTGTTCTCCTTTAGGATTTTGATGGACTCCTGTCTCACATTTAGGTCTTGCAACCATTTGGAGTCTATTTTTGTGTGTGGTGTAAGGAAATGGTGCAGTTTCATTCTTCTGCATGTGGCTGTCCAATTTTCCCAACACCATTTGTTGAAGAGACTGTCTTTTTTTCCGTTAGACATTCTTTCCTGCTTTGTCAAAGATGAGTTGACCATAGAGTTGAGGGTCCATTTCTGGGCTCTCTATTCTGTTCCATTGATCTTTGTGTCTGTTTATGTGCCAGTACCATACTGTCTTGATGATGACAGCTTTGTAATAGAGCTGGAAGTCCGAAATTGTGATGCTGCCAGGTTTGCTTTTCTTTTTCAACATTCCTCTGGCTATTCGGGGTCTTTTCTGGTTCCATAGATATTTTAGGATTATTTGTTCCGTTTCTTTGAAAAAAATGGATGGTATTTTGATGGGGATTGCACTGAATGTGTAGATTACTCTAGGTAGCATTGACATCTTCACAATATTTGTTCTTCCAATCCATGAGCATGGAACGTTTTTCCATTTCTTTGTGTCTTCCTCAATTTCTTTCATGAGTATTTTATAGTTTTCTGAGTACAGATCCTTTGTCTCTTTGGTTAGATTTATTCCTAGGTATCTTATGGTTTTGGGTGCAATTGTAAATGGGATCGACTCCTTAATTTCTCTTTCTTCTGTCTTGTTGTTGGTGTATAGGAATGCCACTGATTTCTGTGCATTGATTTTATATCCTGCCACTTTACTGAATTCCTGTATGAGTTCTAGCAGTTTTGGGGTGGAGTCTTTTGGGTTTTCCACATAAAGTATAATATCATTTGCAAAGAGTCAGAGTTTGACTTCTTCTTTGCCAATTTGGATGCCTTTTATTTCTTTTTGTGTTCTGATTGCTGTGGCTAGGACTTCTAATACTATGTTGAATAGCAGTGGTGATAGTGGACATCCCTGCTGTGTTCCTGACCTTAGGGGGAAAGCTTTCAGTTTTTCCCCATTGAGAATGATATTCGCTGTGGGTTTTTCATAGATGGCTTTATGATATTGAGGTATGTACCCTCTATGCCTATACTCTGAAGAGTTTTGGTCAAGAAAGGATGCTGTACTTTGTCAAATGCTTTTTCTGCATCTATTGAGATGACCATATGATTCTTGTTCTTTCATTTGTTAATGTATTGTATCACGTTGATTGATTTGCGGATGGTGAACCAACCTTGCAGCCCAGGGATAAATCCCACTTGGTCGTGGTGAATAATCCTCTTAATGTACTATTGGATCCTATTGGCTAGTATTTTGGTGAGAATTTTTGCATCCATGTTCTTCAAGGATATTGGTCTGTAATTCTCCTTTTTGATGGGGTCTTTTTCTGGTTTGGGGATGAAGGTAATGGTGGCCTCATAAAATGAGTTTGGAAGTTTTCCTTCCATTTCTATTTTTTGGAACAGTTTCAGAAGAATAGGTATCAATTCTTCTTTAAGTGTTTGGTAGAATTACCCTGGGAAGCCATCTGGCCCTGGGCTCTTGTTTGTTGGGAGATTTTTGATGACTGCTTCAATTTCCTTAGTGGTTATAGGTCTGTTCAGGTTTTCTATTTCTTCCTGGTTCAGTTTTGGTAGTTGATACATCTCTAGGAATGCATCCATTTCTTCCAGATTGTCTAATTTGCTGGCATAGAGTTGCTCATAATATGTTCTTGTAACTGTTTGTATTTCTTTGGTGTTGGTTTTCCACCCCCTCACTTTCAATCTGGGGGTGTCTTTGGGTCTAAAATGAGTCTCTTGCAGACTGCATATCGATGGGTCTTGTTTTTTTTATCCAATCTGATACCCTGTGTCTTTTGATTGGCACATTTAGCCCATTTACATTCAGGGTAACTATTGAAAGATATGAATTTTGTGCCATTGTATTGCCTGTAAGGTGACTGTTACTGTATATTGTCTGTGTTCCTTTCTGGTCTATGTTACTTTTAGTGTCTTACTTTGCTTAGAGGACCCCTTTCAATATTTCTTGTAGGGCTGGTTTTGTGTTTGCAAATTCCTTTAGTTTTTGTTTGTCCTGGAAGCTTTTTATCTCTCCTTCTATTTTCAATGACAGCCTAACTGGATATAGTATTCTTGGTTGCATATTTTTCTCATTTAGTGCTCTGACTATATCCTGCCAGTCCTTTCTGGCCTGCCAGGTCTCTGTGGATAGGTCTGTTGCCAATCTAACGTTTCTACCATTGTAGTTTACAAATCTCTTGTCCCGAGCTGCTTTCAGGATTTTCTCTTTGTCTCTGAGACTCGTAAGTTTTACTATTAGATGTCAGGGTGTTGATCTATTTTTATTGATTTTGAGGGGGGGTTCTCTGTGCCTCCTGGATTTTGATGCCTGTTTCCTTCCCCAAATTAGGGAAGTTCTCTGCTATAATTTGCTCCAATATACCTTCTGCCCCTCTCTCTCTTTCTTCTTCTTCTGGGATCCCAATTATTCTAATGCTTTGTTTTATAGTATCGCTTATCTCTCGAATTCTGCCCTCGTGATCCAGTAGTTGTTTATCTCTGTTTCTCTCAGCTTCTTTATTTTCCATCATTTGGTCTTCTATATCACTAATTCTCTCTTCTGCCTCATTTATCCTAGCAGTTAGCGCCCCCATTTTTTATTGCACCTCATTAATAGCCTTTTTGATTTTGACTTGGTTAGATTTTAGTTCTTTTATTTCTCCAGAAAGCGTTTCTCTAATAACTTCCATGCTTTTTTCAAGCCCAGCTAGTATCTTTAAAGTGATGATTCTGAACTCTAGATCTGACACCGTACTAATGTCTGTATTGAGTAGGTCCCTGGCAGTTGGTACTACCTCTTGTTCTTTTTGTTGAGGTGATTTTTTTCCATCTTGTCATTTTGTCCAGAGGAGAATAGGTGAATGAGAGAACAAAATGCTAACAGGGTAACAACGTCCCCAGAAAATATATTCTAAACAAATCAGAAAAGACCTGAAGCCGGGGGAAAAGAAAGGGAAAGAAAGAAAAAAGAAAAAGAAAAAAAAAATGTAAAAGAAAAAGATAAACAACAAACAAAAACAGAACAAAACAAAACAAAACAAACCAGAATATGATCAAATATGATCAGGCTGGTGCATAGATTAGTGCCACACACTAGATTTTGGGTGTATTTTGGTCTGTTAGAAGAAAGTGCCTCTCAAAATTTTAAAGAAAGAAAAACATATATTTACAAAAATAAGGGTTGATATGATGAAGGGATGGAATATGACTGTAACGATGAAATTTATAAAAAATTTTATAAAAGGACTTGATAAGAAGTTGTTTGAAAAACGAAAGAAGAGGATTTAAAAAAAAAAAGGGAGAGAATGTTATCAGGCAGGAGACTAGAACAAAGCCATACACTAGAGATTTAGGGTATATTTTGATCTGTTAGAAGAAACTGTATCTCAAATTTTTTTTTTTTAAGATTTATTTATTTATTTGAGAGAGCAAGAATGAGAGAGAGAGAGAGTACATGAGAGGGGGGAGGGTTAGAGGGAGAAGCAGGCTCCTCGCTGAGCAGGGAGCCCAATGCGGGACTCGATCCAGGGACTCCAGGATCATGACCTGAGCCGAAGGCAGTCGCTTAACCAACTGAGCCACCCGGGCGCCCTGTATCTCAAAATTTTAAAGAGAGAACAACTTATATATATATATGCCAAAAATAAGGGTAACTACTATGAAGTGATAGAATATGACTCTAAAAATGAAAAATAAAAATGCTTTTTAAGAATGGGATTGATAAAATGTTGGTTGAAAAAGGGAAAGAGAAAAATTAAAAAAAAAAAGTTAAAAAAAAAATTAACTTTGAAAGACTAAAGAATCATGGTAAAAAAGCCATGAATTCTATGTGCAGTATTCCCCTAGCTCTGGAGTTCTGCCGTTCTCATTGATCAGTAAACTTGGTCTTGGCTGGCTGTTCTTGCTGATCTTCTGGGGGAGGGGCCTGTTGCCGTGGTTCCCAAATGTCTTTGCTGGAGGCGGAATTGCCCCACCCTTGCTGTGGGAGCTAAATAATCTGCTTGGGTTTGCTCTCAAGAGCTTTGTTCCCTGCAAGCTTTCCCTACAGCTTTGGAGGACAAGAATGAAAATGGCGGCCTCCAAATCTCTGCCCCAGAGGAGCCGAGAACTCAGCGACCCACTCCTCAGTGCGCCCCCGGAGAAAAGCAGTCAATCACTCCCATCTCCCAGGTCTCCGGCTGCACTCCGTGCTCACCCGGCCTGTGACCAAGCATTTCTATCTCTGGCACCTAACTCGGTGTGGATTCTCCAAGCCCAGCAGATCCCTGTGGTGCGCTCCCACGCTGCTCCTCCCAGGGGAGGAAGGGGAGTCTCCCCGGATCTGCCGCTTGTTGGGTCCCTGCTGGAAGAGCAGTGGACTGACTGTGCCATGGATCACGGTTTATGGCAACCCCGAGCTGAGAGCCCACGCCTCGGCTCCCTCTCTGCAGCCGGCTTCCCCACTCCCATACCCAGGAGCTCTGCTGCACTCAGGCACCCCCAGTCTTTCTGTGACCCCGAGGGTCCTGAGACCACACTGTCCCACGAGGTTTCCACCCCCTGCTTAGCCACTGGAGCGACGTCCCTCAGCAGAGCCAACTTCTAAAAGTTCCGATTTTGTGCTCTGCGGCTCTATCACTTGCCAGAAGCGGCCGACGGAGTCCCCCTCCCCTGCCGTCTATCCTTCCGAATATCGCCTCGAATTCACTTCTCCGCACGTCCTACCTTCCAGAAAGTGGTTGCTTTTCTGTTCAGAGAGTTGTTGCTATTCTTTTCTTCGATCTCCTGTTGAGTTTGTAGGTGTTCAGAATGGTTTGATCCCTATCCACCTGAATTCCTGAGACCAGACGAAATCCAGGTCTCCACTCCTCCATTATACAGGCTTTAAACTGATGTTTAGAAATAATTTTGACATGCAAACTAAGAAAATATTATCAGTCAAAAATGTCTAGTATGTGTTTTTTTAAAAATGAAAGACAAAGGTACTCATTAAATTATTAATATTTGCTATTTCAAGATAGCAAAATTGTATTTTAATGTTTTCCTTTGTATGTTGTTTACATATCTATAGTAAACATGTTCTTTATACTTGAAACCAACAAATCTTACTAAGATAATTTAGGTGTATTTATTTTGTAACGTCCTTCTTTAATGTGGCTTCTTCTCTCCCATTAGCTGTGGAGTTTGTTCTGTCAGTCTTCAGGTTGATTTCTGGGTGTTTAGGATGATTTGATAGTTATCTAATTGTGTTCATGGGATGGGACGAGCCTAGGATCCTCCTGATTCCATCTTCCAGTTCTCCTGATTCAGATCTTAGCTGAAGAATTTAGGAAAGTCATCTTATTTCTCCCAGAATCCTTTCTTCCATCTATGATCTTAGAGATTGGAAGGGAGGATATTTAAGGCACTTTCTACTCTATAAATTCATAATTGTACTTTATTTATAAATAAACTACTGAACATAGAATATTTGAGAAAAGTTTAGATACTCTAGTTAAAGAAGCTACTGAATAGTGTTGTACTTCATATTTAATGAATCATCATTCTGAAAAATATGTAATTTATGAAATATAAATACTCATATTACACAGTTAAAAGAGAAAAATATTTTATTTTATAAATTTTTTTTTTAAGATTTTATTTATTTATTTGAGAGAGAGAGAATGAGAGACAGAGAGCATGAGAGGGAGGAGGGTCAGAGGGAGAAGCAGACTCCCTGCCGAGCAGGGAGCCCGATGTGGGACTCGATCCCGGGACTCCAGGATCATGACCTGAGCCGAAGGCAGTTGCTTAACCAACTGAGCCACCCAGGCGCCCCGAGAAAAATATTTTATAACATTATTTTGTAAGTTGTGGTTTTAGAGAAGAGAATTTAGAAGGCAAAAATAAAAATAGTTGATTTTAAATGATTATTACATTTATGGATTAAGATAGGAATAGTATTTTTTCCAGTTTTATTGAGAAATAGCTGACATAAATCACTGTGTAAGTTTAAGGTGTACAGAATGATGGTTTGATTCACATATATTGTGAGATGATTAACACAACAGGTTCAGTTAACATACCTCTTGTCATATAGATACAGTAAATATAAAAGAAAAAAAAGGAAAGAAGGAAAAACATTCTCTTTGTGATGAGAACTCTTAGGATTTACTGTAATAACCTTCCTATATATCATACAGCACTATTAACTATGGTCATCATGTTGTATATTGAATCCGTAGTACACGTTTATCTTATAACTGGAGGTTTGTACATTTTGACCACCTTCCTCCAATTCCCCCTCCCTCCACCCTCCACCACTGGTAATCACAGTCTGATCTCTTTTCATATGAGTTTGGTTATTTTATTTTATTTTATTTAGAGTTCACATATAAGTGAGATTATAAAGTATTCATATAAAATATTTGTCTTTCTCTGTTTCAGTTATTTCATTTAGCATAATACCTTCAACGTCCCTCTATGTTGTCACAAATAGTAGAATTTCCTTCTTTTTTTGGCTGAATAATATTCTATTGTGTATATATACCATAGCTTCTTTATCCATTCATTTGTCAATGGACACTTAGGTTGTTTCTATGTCTTGGCTACTGTAAATAATGATGGCCATTCTAACAGGCATGAGGTGATATTTCATTGTCGTTTCATTTTTCCATTTCCCTAATGCCTAGTGATGTTGAGCATCTTTTCATGTACCTATTGTTCTTTCCTATTTCTTCTTCTTTTTTAAAAATTTGTTTTATTATGTTATATTAATCACCATACAGTACATCATTAGTATTTGATGTGGTGATCCACGGATTCATTGTTTTCATATAACACCCAGTGCTCCATGAAGTACATGCCCTCCTTAATACCCATCACTGGGCTAACCCATCCCCCCACCCCCCTCCCCTCTAGAACCCTCAGTTTGTTTCTCAGAGTCCATAGTCTCTCATGGTTTGTCTCCCCCTCAGATTTCCCCCCCTTCATTTTTCCCTTCCTTCTCCTAATGACCTCCATGCTATTCCTTATGTTCCACAAAGAAGTGAAACCATAGGATAATTGACTTTCTCTGCTTGACTTATTTGACTTAGCATAATCTCCTCCAGCCCCATCCATGTTCATGTAAAAGTTGGGTATTCATCCTTTCTGATGGCTGAGTAATATTCTATTGTATATATGGACCACATCTTCTTTATCCATTCATCTGTTGAAGGGCATTTCGGCTCTTTCCACAGTTTGGCTATTGTTGACATTGCTGCTATTTCTTCTTTAGGAGAGCTCCTAATGCTACTTCCTCACAATCTGGCTTTGGTGTTGGATGGTGCTGATTCCTTTCATTTTAAGGGTGCCTCATACACTTCAGCATATCCTGACTCGGTGAATCTACTGAGAGCAGAACTGAAGGCAAGGACTTGGATGGGGCTGTTTATTTGTGAGGTGATGGCAAGATTCAAAAGTGAGGGAATAAGGGGAGTAGGAAGGAAAATAGCAGAAGTCAACAGAGATTGCTGCCTCAGGCCATGGGGGCTCAGACTATGACGAGTCCATCTGGAAAACAGGAGGTTGGATCATTTGTCCATCTAGTCCCATCTACTTCTTGAAGGGTGCATCAACTACATCTATCTATTGAGTTTTGCTTGCAGAAAGATTTGGTGCCCTCCCACAATGGTGAAAAAGATTCCGGGGCTTGGCAGGAACCTGGAAGTGTCAGGTGTCTGAACTCTGTCCCACAACTCCAGGTTAAAGGAGAATGTGACACAGGCCCAGGAGGCATTTGCTGCATACCCCACTGAAGAAAGCGGTGGTTTCAGGTTGGGGCTTCTGGGAGGGAATTGGCTCAAGCAGGTCTATTTTCAGTGAAGGAAAGATTGAGAACAGTGGTTTTCAATCCCTTGTTGTCCTTGGAGTTCCTTCTAGAAGCAGGGGGCAAAGGAATAGGTTTAAATCTTCAACCTATCACCTTCATTCAATAGTTCAAATTTATCTAGTGTACATACTGAACTTCTGAATGAGCTTTTGTTCTGAAGCTAAGAAAAATTTTGAAAACCATGGAGAGTGGTGATTAAGAGTGTGGACTTAGGCTGCAAGCCTGGGCTTCACCACTTAGTAACTGAATGAATTTTGAAAAGTTACTGAAGCCAGTTTTCATATTCCATGACATCAGTTTTCATATTCTGTGACATTCAATTGTGAAGAGGATCTGAATGCATGAAAGGGCTTAGCATGGGGCCTAGCACAACGTTAATCCCACAGTAAGCTGGATAAGAAGCTTTGAGCAACAGAGACACATGGAAAGCCTGAGAACTTTTTATAGGACTTCAAAGCAGGGAAAAAGAGAAATAGAAATTTTCCTATTAGTCGCTGCACAGTTGGCCTGAGAATGACACTGACGATTGGTGTCTAAGCTTCAGCAATACTGAAGAATTTTAAGCTTGACAAGGCCAAAGTCCAAACTTTGTACGTACTTTATACATTTTGAAAAATGTACAACTTTTTAATAATACAATTAGATTCAATTGCTTTCTTCAAATATTATCATCATTTTAGAGATCAAATCTCTGCATGTTTCCTTGTATAGCTTTATGTTTAGGGCAGGTAGAGAGAATTCCTTTTGGTGTATGTTGATGGTTATACAGTCAGTTATCCCATAATATTGATTAAGTCTTTTTGTCTTTGACTATGTATTTAACATACTAGCTTTCGTTTCATATCAATTGTAATCTCATCTGAACCAAATTAGAGAATAAATTAATATTCTACATATGCAAACTCATTTAGACAAAATGGCTATAAAAGATTATTTTTTGATACTGATAGCAGATCTGAATAATGTTGCTTTAAAATTTTTAATCTTCTAATTTAATTTTTGAATGTTCTTTTTATTTTTCTCAGACTTTGGAAGAGTAGCCATAATATCCATTTCCTAGCTCTTTTGTGTTAATTGTAAGTTTCTTGGTAAGGAAGTAAGACACTATTAAATTTAAAGGAAATTATTAAATGTGTCTTTGTCAAATGGAGAAATATATATCAAATAAATTTTATTATAATACGTGTTTTCATTAAATAGATTAATAGGCATATAGTTAGCTATTAACTATTTATTCCTGTAATTGGAGATGGTTTTATAAATAATACTTGAATTGCTAGTTGATGGAGTTCCTCACTCTTCTATAGTACTTATACTCATTTAATACATTAGCTATTACATATACACATCTAATCTTTGCACTGTTTTTCCACATGTTATCTCATTAATACAACATTCTGTGCAATAGGTATTCCCCCATATTTAAAAGAGGAAAATAAATAACACAAAATCATTAGCTCAGTGTCATAATGATAGTTATGTGACAAAGAAGAAATTAATACCTCAATCCGTTTGACCTCTAAGCAATGATTGTGGTATGCATCTCTAAAAGAGAAGACACTCAATTTACAAACCAACTTCAATATTTTGGGGGGTCATTTTGTTATGTGCAGTCAGACTTAGTGAAGATCCTGTCACTTTATTCCCAGCTGATTTATTCTTTGGATGAAATCTTAGACCAGTCAGTATACCAGTTTTAGGAACAATTTTTAGACCAGAACATCCTAAGATATCCTGTATTTTACTTATTCCTTTTGTGACCATCTGTTAAGTACCTCCTGCTTCAGGACCTGTGTGATTGCTGGGAATATGTAGATGAGGACCGTATCTTGGGCCGTATGGGGTTTCACAGTGTAGTGAAGGGTGGAGATAAGATAGGGACCAGACCACTGTACAGTAGGTGGCAACCCTTATGATAGAGGAATAAACAAAGTGTGATTGTCATATGTATACAAGAATGAGGCGGAATACGCAAAGTTAATTTCCAAAGGCAGCAATAGGTTAATGTGAGTGATTCAGTCTAATTGAAGGGACATCTGAGTGTCCTGGGTGGGGGGTATCACCATGGAGCCGTTCATAAGGTTCAGGAAAATAATGGGGCATTAATTCATGTCACTTCTCCTGGCCAATCCAAGGGCATTGATGGAAGGCGCTCACCAGATAACAGCTAGAACGGGTGTCCCTTTATCATAGGACAAGTGATGGATGGTTTAGGCCTTGCTTGAACTTGAACAAATTTTCCTGGTGCAGAGTTTGCATGGGACTGGAAATCTCTTTGCTAATTTTCTTCTTCCCACATACACCCTCCCCCTTCCCCACCAGATTTAGTGGCTTGTCTTAGAACTTAAAACTAACCCAAGTCCCCTTTGCCTTCCAAACCACATGACTTTCACCTAGCCTCCTGGAGAAAAACTCATCTGACTTTTCCTAACACTTTTTCTGGAGAATATTATGACAAAAACACACCAGTGCTGAGCTTCCTTCAGTTCCTCTCCTTCAGACTCTAGGAGCTTTTTTTCTGTCAACAAAAACACTCATCTTGCAAATCAAAGTCATGACATTTGAAACTAGTTTGTGATAATGGCTTCAGAAATTTATTTAGCGCATGCCTCCGATGGGTACTAAGAACAGAAGGAAAGAGAAACATAACTATAAATACTTCTCTTTTTTTTTAGGAAAGTAATTTCTGTACATAATTTAGAAAATCAAATAGTTATACAAGTCTTATGATTAAATATCTTCATCTCTTGATCTTTCCCTCACCATCCCCAAATTTTTCTTTGTAGGTACAAGCATTTTCAACATCTTCAGTTGGTTCTTTTGGCATTTGCCTCTATCTTTCAAAAGAACGTGCTTGATTTTGAGTTATATATATAGTGATAGCCAGAATAATGGCCCCCAAATATGTCTACTTCCTAATCTCCAGAAATCGTGAACATGTTGTGAGTGGCAAGGGACAGGTAAGGGAATGGATAGAATTACAGGTGCTAAGCAGCTGGCCCTAAGATTAGGAGAGGAGTCTGGGTTATCCAGGTGGGGCTAATGTAATCACAGTTTCCTTTAAATGTGGAAAAACCTCCCAAAGACTCTGCATTAGAGCGATGTGTTGGGGGAAAGACAAATGGCTGTTGCTTGCTTCGAAGCTGGAGGAATGGGGTCCTCTCTAGAAGCTGGGAAATCCCGGAAAACTGATTTTTCCCTAAAACCTCCAGGAAGAAACACAGACCTGCTGCACACCTTGGATTTAGAACAGTGAGAGACACGTTTTGGACTTCCGAGCTCCAGAACTGTAAGTTACTAAGTTAATGTTTATTTAAGCTTCTGAATTGGTGGTCATTTATTAGCAGTAGGAAACTAAAACAGATGTTACCGGTGGATTTCATACAATGAAAGATAAGCGTTTAATTTTCTTTCGTTTTTCCCTTCTCAACTTTAGCAGTAGGGATCCGTCACAATATTGGTTATATTTAAATTCAGTGTATATATTTTCAGGGTCATTTCTTGCTTTTCTTAAGCGAACCGTATCTGTCTCTGACAAGTGCTCATTTTCCTGGGAGTGACTGCAGCAGTTTGTGTTTGCTTGGTTTTTGAAATACCAGGAGCTTTTTAAGAAAGGGCAAATGGGAAGTACTTTTTTGAGACCTGGAATGTGTGAAATGTCTTTATGCTACTTTCATGATTGACAAATACTTAGCTGGGTATAGAATTCCATGTTGAAAAAAAAATTTTTTTTTTTTTGTTATTTTGACTCCATTGCTGCAGTTTGCGTGCGTCTCTTGCATTTTCGTTGTTTGTCTCCTTTGCTTTTAGCCTTTAAATAACACACATACACACCCACGGAGAATACTATAAAGTATTCCTGTGTTTTATAACATGGCTTAAAGTGATAGTAGTATAACTGCCACTTGGGTCAATAAATAGTTCGTTGCTGGCCCCAAGGCCTCTGGGTATATCCGTTTTGATTTTACTACCTTCTCCTTTAAAGGCAACCATTCTCCTGATGCATCTGTTAATTATTCTCTCTTATTTGTATTTTTACTACCTATAAATGTTTTTTCTAAACAATATATTTTAGTTTTCCCCACTTCTTGCATTTGTTTTTAACAGAAATTATACACAATCATTTGGGTCTTACTACTTTGCTGAATATCAGGGTCATTAGATTTGTCCATATTGTTAGGGGAGGCAGCATTTCGTCCATTTCGTTGCTGTAGGAGTATGCCATGGCTTGACTTACACCACAGTTTACTTTGTTATTGTTATTGGTGGGCATTTTGGGTTTTTCCACATCCATCTGCCTTTTAGCTTCCAAATTGCTATTTACTTTCTGCTGCTGACCTTTCTTAATTCTTTTAAGCCATCTATCTTAAATAAAATCCTTGATGTCTTTTTTTTCTTCTTAATGATATTTTACTTTTATTTTCATGGGTGAGTTAGGGGGAAAGCGTTGAGAGGTGTATTCTATGTTTAAATGAAGCCAGGATTGTTATATTAAGATATTATGTGGTACTGTAGTTATGGAAATTATTTTCATTGTGTTTTTATATACTTGAGTTCCTTCATTCCTTTTGCTGTCATAAGAGCAGACTGACAATCTTGGGACTATGTTGAAGCCACGTTTTGTAAAACCTGAAACTATGATTTGATTGGTTAAGGGAGATAGGTTACTGTGTTTGATGTAAGGATTCTGCTCTATAAAGGGACGGGACATAGCTGCGTATGTAAGAGGCAAGACAACCACAAACGATTTAAAACTTGCTTTTGAATTTGTAATACCTTCTAATCCTTCAGTATCTTTTTTTCTTAATGTTCCCTTAGAAATACTACCTAGAATGATCCTTTGTTCACAAAGACATACACATTCTGCAGTACTTAATAGAAAGAAACAAAATAGTGAATTAAAAAAAAAAACGCCTCATTCTCTGACCTGCAGTGCATTTGAGTATCCTGTGCTTTAAATAGACAGGCAGTCCTTTGTTACTTTGACCACTGTACCTCAACAAAGCTGAGCATACACAATGGCCAGTGGATAGTCTGGCCATGGGTAGTAATGATACTTGAGTACAGACCCAGATAGAATCCTAGTAAACGGAATTGCTGAATATGGTTTATTGTTCCTTGGCAGTAGCACACAGCAAAGGGAAAATAGAGGTAATTAAATACAAGTGATATAAACACACACTTTACTCTCTTGTTGCTAAATATAATTATATTACATGTATCACAAATTGAAAGTTTTATTTCAAAAAGAGCAACCTAATTATTTCTAAAGCCCCTTTTTAACTCCATCTATGACCTTGATGATTACACAGTTTAAAGAAGCTGTATTTGGATGAGTGTTTTTCTGTGTAGTGTTTTTTCTCTCCGTTCATTAAGATCACCATGAAACACTGTTTCCTGTTTCAAGTTATATGGGATAATGATAAATACACCTGCCTTATCATATTCTTCAATTAACCATTGATGCTTAAGTCTGAACTTTAGAAAATATGATACCTATCTATTATTTGTAGGAATGGGTGTTATTTAATTTAAAAGATACTATACATATAAACAAAGGAAAACCGATACCTTAGGGGGGTGGTGATCATAAACAGGAATTTTAGCTGTGACATAGTGGTGACATAGTGACCATTTTTATGGTGTCTTAAACTGATCCTCAAAGGAAGATATTGTCCTATTTACAGAAAAACAGGTTTACGTGGAATCATGTTACTTCTCTAAAAGACCCTAAACTTTGATTTTTTTCTATATGAATGAAGCCTTTTTCAGACACTGGCAATGATTTTTCTAAAGCTGGAATCTTTTTTTTTTCTTGGAATGTTTTAGTTAACTCCAATATGATCCCTAGTGGAACACAAGACTTGGTTATTCTCTTTTCTTTCTTTATATTCTTTTTTGGTAAATAGATCTAGCATTTCTGTGGAAAACAGAAGGTGGCACTCTGCCTTCTATCTTGTGATATTTTCCACTTGAGTGTTTATTTTAATTCTCTGTTAAGATTCAGAAGAGCACTCTGTTGGCAAGTTGATTGTTTCTTTGTGGTTAATGACCACTTTTGCTCTTATCAAAAGTCAGGGACACATTCCATGAAGTATAATACCAAATGAGGCACTAACTGCCATTGACAATTCAACAGTAAACAGTGCTTAAAGTTTGATAAGGTCCCTTATAGTTTACTTGCCCATATGAGCACTTGTCTCCTGAATGATTCTCTCCTCATTTTGTTTTATAGACATGGGTAATAAAAAAACACTTAGGTATATAAGAGCCCTTGGAAAAGATTTGCTATTACCAGCTTCACATATACTGAAATTGATGGTTGATTAAATGAGTATATAGTGATGTAATCTGTGACCTTTGAACCAATTGTCAAAATAAACTTTTTGAAACTTAAATCTTGTTTTATTTCCTTGTACTTGTTCTGATCTTGGCTAGTTTACATGAGTAAAGTTGAGATTACCTCACGGATGGCAGTAAAAATCAATTTGATGGCTTTACTTTGTATTTATGGTATATTGTTTTCCAAAGGCATGAAAACAGTTAAAGATACTCATCAAGTATCATCAAAATGATATTTTTTAAAAATATATTTTATTTGAGAGAGAGAGAGAGAGAGAGAGGGCACAAGCAGGAGGAGAGGCAGGCAGAGGGAGAGGGAAGAGCAGGCTTCCCACTGAGCGGGGAGCCCAATGTGGGACTCGATCCCAGGACCTTGAGATCATGACCTAACCTGAAGGCAGATGCTTAACTGACTGAGCCATCCAGGAGCCCTGTAAAAATGATGTTACCTTTTAGTGAGACTTAATATATTCTTTTTTTTTTTTTGAAGGTTGACTCTTTAATTATGCATATAAAACAAACCCAGCAGATTTTCCAAATGAAACCATTTCAGGCTTCATTGTTACCTAATTTTTAAAAAAAGCTTTCACCTTTTATATTCCTGGCCTCAAATGAGTATATTTGAATTATGAACATGACTATGTCTGTTAATAATATAAACTGTTAGGACATATGTGTTGGGAAGTTGTTGGTTACTTAAAATTGGAGTCCTAGTCCTATAACTTGGTTTTGTTTTTTAACATTTTACCTGGTATCAGTGTAGAGCCCCAGAGTTGGCTCTGTTCACCTCTTGTGTATGGCCTTTGGAAAACTGGCCCTAAC
Source organism: Mirounga leonina (assembly GCF_011800145.1). Classification (NCBI taxonomy): domain Eukaryota; kingdom Metazoa; phylum Chordata; class Mammalia; order Carnivora; family Phocidae; genus Mirounga; species Mirounga leonina. Next base: position 67,020,603 of record NW_023270426.1, read on the forward strand.
TGAAGATCATTGGGAAGCTGTGTGGTTTTTAAGAGCTGGCTATAGAACTTCAATGTTTTTACTAGGAATCTTCCCTAGGACTTACTACCTCCTTCCTGGTGGCTCCTGTTGCTGGATGGATGCAAGATACCTGGAGTTCTAGCCACACGGCCACATCTACGGTCTCCAAAATCTCCACAAAACATCTGCCATCCACATCCCAGATTGTTGTGCTGTGTCAATTACAGTACTCATTGTTATTGCTAAATAATTTAAGACTTAGGCCTTGCGCCCTTGTAAAAGCACATCTATTAAAGAAACAGACCAAAGTTCCTAAGTTGTTCACTGCTTTTTAAGAACTAGATCAAAAAAGCGGGTGGCTTAGTTAAGCGTCTACCTTCGGCTCAGGTCATGATCCAAGGGTCCTGGGATGGAGTCCCGTGTCGGGCTCCCTGCTTTGCAGGGAGTCTGCTTCTCCCTCTGCCCTTCTTCCCATTCATTCAACCTCCTCTCTCTCAGTCTCTCTCTCTCTCCCAGAGGGAGAATTCATCTTTAAAAAAAAAAAAAGTGACCATTTCTACATGTAAAAACCTTTCTTAGTAGTCTACAAAAATAGGCAACAGGCCTGACTTAGTCTTCAGGTCCTATTGTGCTCATACTTGCTGGACTCAAACGTTTTGTGCCATGTCTACGTTTTTTTTTTTTTTTTTTTTTTTTAAGATTTTTATTTTTAATTTATTTGACAGAGAGAGAGATAGCAAGAGCAGGAACACAAGCAGTAGGAGTGGGAGAGGGAGAAGCAGGCTTCCTGCCGAGCAGGGAGCCCGATGTGGGACTCAATCCCAGGACCCTGGGATCATGACCTGAGCCGAAGGCAGACGCTTAACGACTGAGTCACCCAGGCGCCCGTCTACGTTGTTTTTAATAGTTGAGGCTAGCATTAAAAATACTTGGTTGGTCAAAGAGATTAGAACAACATGCTTACAGGTCCACAGTTTGTTGGAATTTGTAGAAGAAATAAAGCTGATTAAACAGATGAAAATTTTGATTTGGTTGATTTGCCTCCAGTAATGAGGACAAAATTACATCTGGTAAACATAGAGTCAGGTCCTCAACAATCAAATGGCATTTATTTAAACTGTTAGGGAAATGTCAAAAGTTCCACTAGAGACAAAACCTCATTGCTTCAGATAGTTTGTGATGTTTTACAATTTTATGCTTTGGAAAGAATCTGATGTAGTTTAATAAGTTAAGTCAGGAAGATTTAAAATACTGCTTATTGAGAAGGAAAAATGTAAAACGATAGTTCAGGAATTAAATTTTGTCTTGAAGTTACAGAGGCTTTTTATTGATTGTTTGGTAAATACTAAGCTTTTGAGAATTTGCATCTTAGGTAATTTGTGGGATAACGTCACACAGATTGACCAAAGGCCTTGTCTAGCAAAAAAAAATATTTTTTTAATTCAGATTACTTTATCTTATCCTATGCCATTTTTTCCTGTTTCAGGACTTCATCTAGCATATCATGTTATAGTTTATTGTCAAAATCCTTGGGCTCCTCTTGGCTGTTATAGTTTCTCATATTTTCCTCATTTTTGTCTATTTTGACTATTGGCCAGGTATTGTAAAGAATGACCCTGAGTTTGTATTATATCTATATATACAGATGGATAGATAGATTATATGCATATATATATATATATATAGAGAGAGAGAGAGAGAGAGAGAATTATAAAATATAAGTGTAACATATATACAATTAGATTTCTTATTCTTTAAGGGATAGTCTGAGCCAAGTTTATCCATTTATGCTGGATAATTTTTGCAATGTGGATTTAATTTTGAAGGGAGAGGTCTGAATTCTATGCTACTAGAGAAGATGTTTTAATAAGGACATTATCAAATCTTTAAAAATTTTCATTCAACTAGATTGGATTTAAAATTTCACATTTAGTAATGATAAGTGAGTCTTTAAAGTTCTTAAGTCAGACCAATCTTCACTTTCCTTACATTTTTCTATAGGCCCCAGGAACTTCAGTCTATTTTAGGACTCTCTCTTTTTTTAATTAAAGTATAATGTATTACTAGTTTCAGAGGTAGAGGTCAGTGATTCATCAGTCTTAAATAATCCCCAGTGTTCATTACATCATGTGTCCTCCTTAATGTCCATCACCCAGTTACCCCATTCCCCCACCTCCCTCCCCTCCAGCAACCCTTAATTTGTTTCCTATGATTAAGAGTCACTCATGGTTTTTCTCCCTCTCTGATTTTGTCTTATTTTTTCTGCTCTTGCCATATGATCCTCTGTTTTGTTTCTTAAATTCCACATTTGAGTGAGATCATGCGATAATTGTCTTTCTCTGATTGGCTTATTTTGCTTAGCAAAATACCCTCTAGTTCCATCCATGTTGTTGCAAATGGCAAGATTTCATTTCTTTTGGTGGCTGCGTAATATTCCATTGTGTGTGTGTGTGTGTGTGTGTGTGTGTGTGTCTACTTTATCCATTCATCTGTTGATGGACATCTGGGCTCTTTCCATTGTTTGACTATTGTGGACCTTGCTGTTATAAACTTTGGAGTGCAGGAGCCCCTTTGGATCACAACATTTATATCTTTGGGGTAAATCCCTACTACTGCATTGCTGGGTCATAGGGTAGCTCTATTTTCAACTTTTTGAGGAACCTCCATGCTGCTTTCCAGAGTGGCTGCACCAGCTTGCATTCCCACGAACAGTGTAGGAGGGCTCCCCTTTCTCCACATCCTCACCAAAATCTGTCATTTCCTGACTTGTTAATTTTAGCCACTCTGACTGGTGTGAGGTGGAATCTCGTTTTGGTTTTGATTTGTATTTCCCTGATGCCGAGTGACGTGGAGCATTTTTTCATGTGTCTGTTGGCCATTTGTAAGTCTTCTTTGGAGGAACGACTGTTCATGTCTTCTGCCCATTTCTTGATTGGATTATTTGTTCTTTGGGTGTTGAGTTTGATAAGTTCTTTATAGGTTTTGGATACTAGCTCTTTATCTGATAAGACATTTGCAAAAACTTCTCCCATTCTGTCAGTTGTCTCTTGGTTTTGTTGACTGTTTCTTTTGCTGTGCAAAAGCTTTTTATCTTGATGAAGTCCCAAGAGTTCATTTTTGCCCTTGCTTCCCTTGTCTTTGGTGATGTTTCTAGCAAGAAGTTGCTGTGGCCAAGGTCACAGAGGTTGCTGCCTGTGTTCTCTTCAAGGATTTTGATGGATTCCTGTCTCACATTAGATCTGTCATCCATTTGGAGTTTATTTTTGTGTATGGTATAAGAGAATGGTGCAGTTTCATTCTTCTGCATGTGGCTGTCCAATTTTCCCAACACCATTTGTTGAAGAGACTGTCTTTTTTCCACTGGACATCCTTTCCTGCTTTGTTGAAGATTAGTTGACCATAGAGTTGAGGGTCCATTTCTGGGCTCTCTGTTCTGTTCCCTTGATCTATGTGTCCATGTTTGTGCCAGTACCATACCGTCTTGATGATGACACTTTGTAATAGAGCTGGAAGTCCAGAATTGTGATGCCACCAGCTTTACTTTTCTTTTTCAACATTCCCTTGGTTATTTGGGGTCTTTTCTGGTTCCATACAAATTTTGGGATTCTTTGTCCCAGCTCTGTGAAAAATGTTGATGGTATTTTGATAGGGATTGCACTGAATGTATAGATTCCTCTAGGTAGCATAGACATTTTAACAATATTTATTCTTCTAATCCATGAGGATGGAACGTTTTTCCATTTCTTTGTGTCTTCCTCAATTCTTTTCATGAGTGTTCTATAGTTTTCTGAGTATAGATCCTTTGCCTCTTTGGTTAGGTTTATTCCTAGGTATCTTATGGTTTTGGGTGCATTTATAAATGGGATTGACTCCTTAATTTCTCTTTCTTCTGTCTCATTGTTAGTGTACAGAAATGCAACTGACTTCTGTGCATTGATTTTATATCCTGCCACATTGCTGAATTCCTGTATGAGTTCTAGCAATTTTGGGGTGGAGTCTTTTGGGTTTTTCACATAGAGTACCATGTCATCTGCAAAAAGTGAGAGTTTGACTTCTTCTTTGTTGATTTGGATGCCTTTTATTTCTTTTTGTTGTCTGATTGCTGAGGCTAGGACTTCTAGTACTGTGTTGAACAGCAGTGGTGAGAGTGGGCATCCCTGCTGTGTTTCTGATCTTAGGGGAAAAGCTGTCATTTTTTCCCCATTGAGAATATTTGCTGTAGGCTTTTCATATATGGCTTTTATGATATTGAGGTAGGTTACCTCTATCCCTACACTGTGAAGAGTTTTAATCAAGAAAGGATACTGTATTTTGTCAAATGCTTTTTCTGCATCTATTGAGAGGATCATATGGTTCTTGTATATAGTATCACATTGACTGATTTGTGGATGTTGAACCACCGTTGCAGCCCAGGAATAAATCCCACTTGGTTGTGGTGAATAATCCTTTTAATATATTGTTGGATCCTATTGGCTAGTATCTTGGTGAGAATTTTTGCATCCATGTTCATCAGGGATATTGGTCTGTAATTCTCCTTTTTGTTGGGGTCTTTGTCTGGTTTTGGGATCAAGGTAATGCTGACCTCATAGAAAGAGTTTGGAAGTTTTCCTCCCACTTCTGTTTCTTGAAACAGCTTCAGAAGAATAGGTATTAATTCTTTTTTAAATGTTTGGTAAAATTCCCCTGAGAAACCATCTGGCCCTGGACTCTTGTTGGAGATTTTTAATGACTGCTTCAATTTTCTTGCTGGTTATGGGTCTGTTCAGGTTTTCTATTTCTTCCTGTTTCTGTTTTGGTAGTTTATATGTCTCTAGGAATTGAAAGAGTTGTTAGGCCAAAAGGCAGTCAAGTCATCCAGTCAGACAAACTCATACTCTTGAGGCCCTGTACAATGGCTTTTCTGGATCGCAGATAATGATCAAGCCATACGGGTGCTCTTAACATCTGGCTGATAGGTCCAGGAAGAGCTCAGTAAGTTTAGTTGATTAATTGGGCTAAATCTTCAGTGTTTATCTGTTTTATAACTTGCCAAATATCATTTCTTACTGGGAAATAAGGCTTAAAATCATCAGAGTTGTATTTGTCTTAGAGTTCCCATATCTATGAGCAATGTTATAAACAGTGATTTATGATATCAAGATACTTCCTCCTTAGTTTTGTCCTGTTTGCTTCTCTATGAATGTAGTACATGTCTAGCATTTATATTACAGGTGATATGTCACCAGCATTTTCAGTTGATTCTAAATTTTATTTGTATGACAGAAAATAGATGAAATTTAGTTAGGGATAAATGATGTGGTAGTTTAGCATGTATCTCCAACAAAGAGCAAACTAAGAATTTTTCTAGATAATAGATCAGAATTGTAATTTTAAAAAAGTAATGGAGAGGTTTGCTCAAATTATAACCAATGAACACTTACTAAATTGCTCAGTAAACATATTTCAGCCATATTAATTTGGTTTTTAGTAGCATTTCTTTACAGATTATCTTGGTATAACTTAAATACTGATACAAGGTTAAAGTCCTTTAAAATATTTTGCCCCCTAAAATACACATTTTATTTAGGGAAGAACCCTATAGAGTCTTTATCAATAATTGATACCTAAAAATTCTCATTTGATTACAGTATTTCCTAGATTAACTGTCATATTGCATCTATTCTAAGCAGCATGCTTTAATATTTGGAATTAGAATACATCCTATAAATGATAGCATGTTATGGTATAATTGGCTATCTAGAATTGTATAAAATGCCAGTGTATCTTAAAATGGTTATTGTCTTAGAGTCCATGAAATACGTGATATCTGTGTTACCCTGTAAAGAAGAAGCAAATAGAAAAAAAATCATAGGACAGAATAGAAATAATCATAATTTGGGGGATGTAGAGCTCATCTAAACAATCTGAAGTTAAATAGATCATCAAAATCATTATTCATTGGTGGCTTCTTTTATGTATTGAGGTAGAAGATGAAAGGATATTAAAAAATATATGACACCATCCCTGATATCAAAGGAGTGAGAATGTGTTTTGGCAAAGTGAGGACAAAGCAATAAACATTGTCTAGCCATTTTATAAATAGTACATGTATATATGTATTTGCATACACACTATTGTGGTTAGAGTGGTTGAGTTCTTTAGAATATTTATCAACATCATCGCTATCACACCTAGCACTCAGTGAATGCTTCTTCTAGACTGTATCAGAAACAGCATCATGTAAGACCTAAATTAGAGGAGCCTGAAGAAATGCTGGAATTGATCCAAGTTCTAGATGTCAGGACAAAAAGGCATTCCAGATGGGAAAAGGGCTGTCAAAAAATGTTAGGGGCCCATGATAGGAGGAAATACTTAGAGTGGCAGTAAGATGTAATTTTAGGGGGTTTAAGACTAATTCTGGGGACAGTGGTGATATGGTGACCTAATAGGCTGATAGAAGATGGTAGAGAGAGCTGTGTGCCAGAATGAAGAAGGCCCTGAGAAGCCATCAAACAAATTTAAGGGAAGGTCCTCTCTTTAATCTCTCAAAAGGCTGCTCTTGTCTCTGTTGTTTTCTGTAGCTTCTATTCTGTTTCCATTTGCTGCCAACCCTCAAAGTTGCTGTTTACTCTGTCTTTATTTAATAAACTCTTTATACCATACAGTTTACCTCCCCCTGCACCCTGTTACACTGAAACTGCTCTCAAGTATCTGCATGTGAAATCCATTTTACCTCAGCAGTGCCATGTCTATGGAAAACTGCCATTGTGAAGAGAACTGAGGCCCAGAGAGTTTGTGTGACCCAACCAATGTTACTTAGCTCTACGTGTAGTATTTGGTTCTGAAACCAGACCTGCTGGCTCTCCTCCACTTTTTGCACCAGAACCGGAGCTCCTTTATGTGCATTCCCATTGCTGCCTGCCCAGGACTGCCATGACCACCCCCCCCCCCCCCGTCCCCAACCCCAGCCGGCATACAGATGCCTTGAGAGAGACCTAACCAGGGCAGTCATTAAAGCATTCTGCCCTCTATTGTATTGCCTCATAGCTATAACCTAATGTCAATACAAATAAGAGCTGGATGCTAATAATGGGGAGATTCTACATAATGTGCAACAACAGGAAAATCAAAGACTAGAACTTTAAGTTATTTAATGACTTAAACCAGTGGAAGCAGTTGCCAAGATTCTGTATTATGATTCACACTCTTGATCACTAATATTGTTAACAGAAGCTCTCAACTGATTTTAATCCATGTGTTACCTTTGTCTTTAAAGTCTTTTTTTTAAATTTATATTATTTTTAAAATATTTTATTCATCTGACAGAGAGAGACCAAGTGAGAGCAGGAACACAAGCACGGGGAGTGGGAGAGGGAGAAGCAGGCTTCCCGCTGAGCAGGGAGCCAGACGTGGGGTTCAATCCCAGGACCCCGGGATCATGACCGGAGCTGAAGGCAGACGCTTAATGACTGAGCTACCCAAGCGCCCCTGTTTTTAAAGTCTTAATCTACAAGACCCAGATTAAGAGTTTTATTAGTAACTTGATTGATTCGGTAGGTTACACTTTGGGAAAATCTGTTAATATTTGTAATGATCATATGTCATGCATATATTGTCTCAGAATGAAAAATTACGTTAATATTTGATTATCAGAAATCCCTAAATTGATGATACTAAAGGGTTCCTGTGAATCCAGTGGTTTTCCTTTTCATCTTCCAGTTCCCAACCTTGTAGGCACTATTGCTTCATGTGAGAGGACCCTGGACAACAGAATTTATCTTCAAAATGTTCCTCTGCAATTCCACTAAATTTTAAGAGAGCTAAACCCTACTTTAATTGGATTTATCAATTGGTAATTGATTGGCTACATCACCTAAAAGTGTGTGTCCAGATGCTTAGTTGATAAAAGATTCTACTTACCTCTATCTCTTTGTCAAGTGACTATAGGTTCTGGTTTGTTTGGGATAGTCCAGATCTATATAGTTTTCCTGGAAGCCTGTTTAGCATTGGTCCTGGATGAAATTGTCTTACTTTAAATCATGAATTATATGGTTACTCTATCTGGTCCCTGAATTGGTCTTACATATATTTCTCCTGTGGTGGTAAGATGGGCCTTAGCAATTCCAATCTTGAATTGCAGTGGCCAGCTTAGTCAACAGCAGAGATCCTTTTCCTTAGGTGGGTCATGTGACTTCTCTGAATGAGTTAATTTGGCTAGCTAAATGCACTAACCAGGAGATCTTATTATTGTGGAGGGTGGGGGAGGGGGATGATTTCAGCTATACACAAATAGTAAAGACTGAGAAATAGGAAAGAGTCGTCCCTCAAAACAAAATGTCCCTGTAAGTGGTACTTCCAGGTAAAAGGTAGCCTAGACACTAGGTAAGCAAAACTCTCTCTCTCTGTATATGTATGTGTGTGTGTGTGTGTGTGTGTGTGTATGTACATATATACATAATTTTAAAGTAAATCTCACCCCCTCCCCATGTGGGTTAGAATTACCTAAAACCTTCTCCTTAGTATTCTTACCTAGTTCTCCTTTCTAGAGATTATTTGCTTCCTATTATGTTACTGACACTCCAATATTGTGTTCCTCATGACCTTGCTGCATCAGTCCTCTCCCTTCTCCATGTCTCTACCATCAGTTATCTGCTTTCTCTGATAGCTCTGCTTTTTTTCATTAACTACTTTCTATTGGTTTAAACATACAATCAAAATTTTATATTTGATCCCTAAATTTAACATCCTATGTCTTAGATATTTGTGGTATCTTCTCTCTCCTGGTTCAGTTTCTCAACTAGTGTGCAATTGCTGACTCTTACTTAAAAGCCTTTAATTTTTCAACACATTTTATTGAGCAAACTATTGACCCTCTCTAACCAATAATTGCTTGAGATTTTGGGCATTTCTCCTGAACTTGGCACTGTGGATTACTCCTTCTCTACCATGAAGGCCAGAATTAAATGACCCCTATTTCCCTTCTCCTTCATCTTTATTCCATCTGAGTCTCAGGTGGACTCCTGTTTCCTGGCCTGTTGCTTCATGTTGGGTCTTGGTTTTTGCCTTTTTGTCTCTGTTTCACACAGGTTTTACATAATTTCATTTATTCTATCTTTAGCTTTTATGTGAAATTCCTAAGCCTAGTTCAGACCTTACCTCATAGCCTCACAATAATAGACTCAATTGCTTGTTGGCAATATCCGCCAGAATATACTTAGATCCTCAAGTCATCATTTTCAGACTGAACTCATTATCTTCCCTCCTACATTGACTTCTCCTGAGTTCTCTTACTGTGTACTTCAGTACGCAAGTACAAAACTTAGAATGCGTGCTCGAAATCGCCTTCCTTTTCCTTATAGTCAAATAAAGACTGCTGACTTTTACTTTTCAGTGTTTTTTCCAGTTTTCCTTGTGTATTAGTAATTGCTACTATTAGTTCTTTATCTTATGGTTTCAAGTCTTATGTGCTACTGCAGTCATCTTTGCTTTGCAGTTATCTTTATTTCAAATCCATCTTCCACATGATAGCTGAATTTGTTGAAGGCACAAGCCTAAACATGCTGCTCCTACTTTACTTTGAACCCTTCAGAAGCTCCTCATTGACTGCCATGAAAAGTCCCAAGTCTTTAAGAAGGTTCTACTTGATCTGGCTTGAATACATACCACTCTTACTTCCTTGCTTTTTCATGTGCTTATCCTTTTCTTTTACATGAAAAATAGGGGCAATAATGTGAATAGAAAATAAAGGCAATACCTGGGTGGGAAGGGAATGGGGGGGGGATACTTTCCTAGTCAATTATTTGTGACAGTTCCAAAACACATTACAGGTATGGTCTTTCATAATTTGATTACAAAAAAGAGAAAGGTATGGAAAAGAGACATGGGGTAAAAATTAGGAGTTGAGAAGTACATTTAGAATTAAAGTATCAGAAGAGTAAGGGTTCCAATGAGTGCATATCTTCCCTCATTGGATCAACTATTGAATATATTTCCTGGTAAGATGATAAGGAAATAATGTGTGTGGTTCCTGGGGAAAATTCGTGAGTTTTTAAAAAGTTGAGTGCCAGGATTTTATAGTATGCCAGACCAAGATTCGTCCATAGCTGGTGCCCATTTCAACTTAGTAATTTTATAATGAAACAAATTTAAGTATAAATATCTGTGCAGATACCTGGGTTTCTACTTTCTATTATAGTATTGCTAAGAGAACTTGAAGTAGGCGAATAATTAAATGATTTCTGTATTGCTGTGTTGTCCTACCTCTTTCTGTTCTATTTATTTTTTTCTTAGTTAACAGCACTCTTAAGTTGTTCACAGGTTGATGAATGGATTCACAGTAATCAGACTTTGAGGAGATGGATTTGTAAACCAGAATCTAGCTTATTTATAAAGGAAGATCCATCTAGTGCAATCTATAATGGATACCAAGTGTCTTCTCAGCATGTCACTTTTTGACATCAGTATATGTGGGAAACCAAGTTTGTTAGTAATAGATGGTTTTGGCACACATAGGACCAGCCAGAGCAAAGGAAAATGGATAGATTTAAGGGACATCTCTTTTAAGTTGAGATAGAGCCTGAAAGAATTATGCTTCCCCACAATAAGCATAGATGCAAGTAGTAATCAGTGCCTGCTATTCAGAGGCATTGTCTCTGCTGACTGTATCAGTTCCTGGTAGACACTGGTCAATTTCTTATACTCTATTCCCAGCATTCCTTTTGACTCTAAAGGATTCTTATTTTCCCACATTTTACTCCAAGGACTGAGTCTAGGTAATACTGGGGAGTTGATAAATTTTCTTAATGTGTTTTTGAATAATTTTTTCCTAATCTCTTTATATTTATTTATTTAATTTTTTGTCAAAATACAAAAAGGGGCGCCTGGGTGGCTCAGTCGGTTAAGCATCTGACTCTTGATTTTGGCTCAGGTCATGATCTCATGGTTGTGAGATCAAGCCCTGCATTGGGCTCTGTGCTGGGGATGGAGCCTGCTTAAGATTTTCTCTCTCTCATCCTCTGCCCCTCCCCCCTCTTAAAAAAATAAAAATAAAATGAATTCACACATAAATGTGCAGTTTGTTGAATTACTAAAAACTGAACATATCAGCAAAGAGCACCAAATTCCTATTCCTTTTTAATCCTCTTTCACATGTGATTTGCCATCATTTAATCATTTTTCACTTTGGTTTCTGTATTTTAAAACAAGCCCATAAAGCAAGATCAGTACTTAACTCAAAGTAATGAATTGCTGAAGATGGCATGTCATGTGTATCAGGGAAGATAAAAACTGTGTAGAATTGCCCAGTTTTTCCTTGGACAAGTGCTGGGAGATGTGAAAGAAACAAAATGTTGTGGAAGTTGGGAAAACTTTATGAAAAAACTGGGAATGAGTCTTGAACTAAGAGTAGAATTTACTAGAAGGCAGGGAAGAAAGAGTGAATAGAAGTGAGGGGGGATAACAGAGTGTGGCATTGTATAAAACTGGATGAGGAAAGAAGAAAGCAAGGTGGGGGGTAGGGCACAGGATGCAGGCCATGGGATAGTAAGAGGAAATGTTGTAGAGGTACAGAGTTCTGCAAATGGAAAACATGAAATACAAAGTAGAGACTGAATCATGATTTCTAGCAAGCATGACCATGACAGACATGCTTGAGAAATAATGGTTTGACAGTAATACATGTTGAAGGGCTTAGAGGGGAAGGGATACATTTGAAAAGAACAACTAGACTATTGCTCTAGGGAAGTAAGGTCTGATTTAGATTTGAACTATAGAAATAGAAAGGAACAACTCCTAGATATGTGGAAATAAGGGTCAGTAGAATTAGGTTACACACTGAATATACAGGTATAGGTATCAAGAAAGTAAGAAAAGACTTCAAATCTGTACAAGTAAGAACAGCTGGTTTGGGGGCGAAGAGGGTATCAGTTTGGCATATGACGTGTTTCCATAGCTTTTGTGACACAAAAGTGAAAGCCTCAGGTAGGCAATTGGAAATACAGTCTGTGGGCAGAAGAGGGGAAGATGAGAGATGCATTTGGATATTAATGATATGCCCTGAGAACTAGGAGAAGGAATAAGTTGCCATTTGAATGCTAAGATGGACAGAAGGATGGTATCCTAGACTTGGGATCTTGACATGGGAAACAGGATGCTTCAGACATTAGAACTGAAGAAATAAAAACATAATAAGCAGTTTTTATATTCATGTACTGTTCTAAGTATTTTGAGTGTATTCATTTAATTCAATCCTCACAAAGAAAACTGAAACACTAAGAAAAAACAGAAGTCTTAAAAATCAAAGGATTCAAGTGTTAGACTTGAGCTAAATGCTATAGAAACATTAGACTATGAAAGATTATTGTTGAATTTGAGATAATAGTTCTATTATTATTTAAAGATTTATTTATTTTAGAGAGAGCATGCTAGTGGGGGGAGGGCAGAAGGAGAGGTTCTTAAAGCAGGCTCCCCACTGAGTGTGGCCACTGGATGTTGGATCCCATGACACTGAGATCATGACCTGAGCTGAAACCGAGAGTTGGATGCTCAATCAACTGAGCTACCCAGGCGCCCCAGGGGTAATAGTTTTATAAGTATCTGTTTGGAAAATAAGAGAAAGAAGTAGGAAATATTTAGAAGCAGTATGAAGGGAACCAATATGTAATGAGTCTGGCATTGAATGTAAGGATATAAACAGGATGAGGGAGAAACTATAGAGTTCTTGAAAAGGAGAGGTTTAAATAAAAGGAGATGGGGGAAGGAAATACATGGAAGAGAATATACTGTAGATCCATGTGGGAGGCCACTATTGGGAAAGGGACGTCCTGGGAAATAGGAAAGGAAGTGGAATCTAGTGTATGTATGGGAGCATTAACTTCAAGAATAGGAGATGTGTTTGTAGTTAGTTTTATGGAAAGAGAGTGTGAGGAAACTGATAATAAAGTAATCTTGTGATGACTCATTACATGTGGAGCTCACAAAAGGCTTCCATTGTCTTCATCAAGTCAAAAACAGAAGCAGGCAGTACCAAAAACGAAAGTTTAAGGAATGATAGGAGAGAGAGGATGGGTAGGAGGAGAAAGCTAATGTTCATTGAGAATGAACTTGGTGCCAGGTTCTCAGATTAAAAACTCTGACAAACTGGTCAGTGTGATTTTTCTTTTTTTTTTCCCCCCGTGCATCAGTTTTGTAAACTTGAATGTCTTCCTTCAGGTTATCTATGATTTTTCAATCTTTTATCTTACTTGGGAAAATTTGTCCTCTTCTTTCCTCTTCCGTATTTTATCTCCCATTGACTCTGGGTTGACTTATTTTATTCCGTAGGAAGAATTCTGATCAGGGTGAATTCCAATTTGAATGTTCTATGTGTAGACATAATCTCATGTACCAGCAATTTCCTTGAATTTGAAGCTTGCATAAATACACTTCTGGGTTCTCCATCGTGTAAGTAGAAGTCTTCAATCTCCTTAATGCAATCTTTAAATTACTTTACGTCTTTTGAAATGTTCATGTTTTATGGAGAAGTAGATGAGTTCTTATTCTTGGTAGACTAAAAGAATTATGTTCCCAGGAATAAGAAAGAAATAATACGTTTATTATGTACTTGACAGAATTTTACCTGGTGTCTTTATCATCTTGAATATGATAGAATATTCAAGCACTTCTTTTCGATAAAAATTACACTAGGTTATAAATATACAAAGACTGCATCGTTATGTAGTTAAATTTGTATTTGTTTGCTGTCTTTGGCCCTTTTAACCTGACCATTGAGCACTGGTGCCTCTCATGTGTTTGAGCATTAAAAATGGTATGAGCTACATTGGAAAGACACAGGCTAATAATAGGGAGGCTGGTGTTCAAATGTCAATGAAAGAGTTTCTAATGGTCAGTTACAGCTCTGTTTGCCTGTTTTGTCTCCTAAGCCCTAGAAAGCACCTTCTGAGGGTATAGTTCCACTTGTTTCTTGTTTCTGCATAGGTTTTCCCCCTGATATTGCTACCGCTGATGTAGATACAGCCAATTTAAAAACAATTGTTTTTGGCCACAGCATTATCAGAAAGGCATTTGCAAGGATGAACATAATCCATTACTTAGATCAGTAGGAGCATTTTTCTTAGGCAAGGCACAGGATTTTTAAAAAGTTACTTTGGTATGTAATCCCCTCTTAGAGATTCCTGATCAATATATCTAAGAAACTTTACTGAACATGTGTGTTTTGAAAAATCTCCCTTGATAATTTTGAGGGATACCAATTATTCAAGTGAAATTATGTATTTCACAACTGAGTATTATGGGACATTTTGTAAGTAAAAAATTTTAAGCTTTGGAGAGTTGAGAATTTTCTAGTTATCATGATAAATTTCTTAGGTGGTTGTTAATTGATAAAAAACACTTTTTGATTGTATCAGCATTTTTGTGTGTTACTTTTGGGAATTTACTCACTGGGACCTTATCTTTAAATCCTTATTTAGAATATTAAAAAACAAAATAATAAAGCATTTTAAGAAAAAGTAAAACAAATGTAATAGATTGGATATAAGCTGAATTGCTGTAACAAGAAAGCCAAAAACAAGGACTAGGCTTCCTGAGATTTTTGTACTATTTTTCAAGATGTTCCTCCTGCTTCATGAACAGGTGAAAAGCTATCTCCTCAGCAACATATTTGCATTCAAGGCAATAGGAATAGGAAAGAAAGGTGGGGATTTCTAATAAGAATGTGATCAGGAAATTGCAATCACCATTTCTGCCCTTTTCCTGATGACCTAAATTCAGTCACATAACTGCCCCTTGCTGCCAGGGCGATGGGGAAATAGAGTCCTTTGCTAAAACAGGCCGTTAGACCATCTGAAATTCATGAAGCTCTGTTTCTTAAACCAAAATCAACCAAACAACCAAACAAAAGCAGGAATGGTCGATACACTCAGGCAAACTAGTGACAATCCATGGACTCAAAATTTTGAAATAATGAGAAGATAAAAAATTATCAGGGGAAAGTAATGAATTCCATGAAAGTGTGAAACTTCAACTTAGCCTTACTATTGTAATAAAATTTATCAGACCTTTTACAACTAGGCTATTTATAAACTAGAGAAGTGTAATAGACAATGTTAACAGGTACTATGTTTTTATTTTTTTCCTGGCTTACTGAAAAAAATTACAATGCTGAAAAAGTAAACAGTTTTGCAATTCCTGCCTCTACATGTAGAGAAGACTTCTCAGTGTTTAGCATTCATCACCTCATTTTTTTTTTTTCCTTCTGACAATGCTGGACAGTTACTGGGCTTCTAATCTATCCAAATTATAAAACCTAGAAAGTGCTCATAGTCTTGTTCATTCCTTACAGAGTGACAACTCTGACAGTTGAAGTTTAAAAACCCAGTAAAAATTTCTCATAAAGCAATATCCACAGTTAAAACAGTTCATCACTTTTTTTTTAAAGATTTTATTTATTTATTTGACAGAGAGAGACACAGTGAGAGAGGAAACACAAGCAGGGGGAGTGGGAGAGGGAGAAGCAGGCTTCCCGCCGAGCAGGGAGCCCGATGTGGGGCTCGATCCCAGGACCCTGGGATCATGACCTGACCGAAGGCAGGCGCTTAATGACTGAGCCACCCAGGTGCCCCAGTTCATCACTTTCTACAACAAAGCTGAGCTCAAGCCTATAATGAATTTTGAAAGCCTTTCCCTTAGAGCTAGGGAATAAAAAAGTGATGATAGACAAAAACACAAATACAATTTGAGAACGTGCATTTTTACTTGGTTTCTTTCATAATAATGCTAACCTCACTTTATTTAATTGTGCTGTATAGTTAATAGAAACGTCCAAAGCTTATCCACCTTCGAAGACCTACAGAACCTTGATCAACTCTACCATGGTTTCATATTCATGCTTTTGGGTTCTTGGCTTTAATGGCTGCAATAGTCTCCAACTTACTCCCACCATATGGATGTATGCATGTCCCCATACCTGTGTTTTGGAGTCTTGATGTTAATAGTAATATGATTAATTGAAAGACACCTTTTAGTTTATATTAAAAGTACTGGGTCTTGGTATGGGTAATCACTAGCTTCTCTGTGCTGCCAATGAAGGCAGATTGAAGATGATAGCCCATCTGATACAATCTCATCTGTGCTCCTCCATGCTTAGAATTGTTGGCTATAACCCTTATATTCCCACTTCATCATAACTGATTTACTTCTTATACTGAAGATGGAAAAAGGCAAATGTTCATGTAAGGAGTCCTACGCAGACTTGAGCATGAGGCTCACTGAGACCTGGCTGATCTCCTTTATTTCAGTGTGTATGTCCCATTTAATTACAGTGGAAGACAGATAATATACGGCTTGCAGACCAAGATGGATAACTTGATTACATTTTATAATTTTTTTGACTAGACAAGTGTTGGCAAAGGCAATACATTAGTCTCACTGTCGAGGGCATCAAATGTCATAGTGACAATGGGGTTTGGGGCCATGTGTTTCCTTTGACACATGCTGTTCTGTGGTTTTAGACTAGTGCTTGAAAGAGATGAGAGAGGTTTGCGAGGAGGTGAGAAATATATGAATCAGTTCCTGGGGTGTCCTGGGGCTTGGAAGAAAATGACTTGAAACAATTCCAGCTCTCACTTTTCTCCTTCAATTAATTCCCAGCTGGGCTGTGACAGAAGGCAGATGATAAGAAAAGAGAGGAGAGCAATAAAGTGCAGCCACTTTATAAAAGAAGTAGTTGTTTCCCAGAGGGTAGGAAAAAGAAAAAGAAGGCGAAGAGTGGGGGGAGGGGAGGGGAAGGAACAGAGCTTGCTTGGAGGAGGGGGTAATACAGTAAAATCTTTAAAGTTTGTGAACATCAGCAATTACAACAGTGAAGATGTTGAAACAGGTGTAATGGGATTGGATGGCAAAGGGCTTCACTGTAACCATACACTGATGGTAGTAGTCAATATTCACATCTTTGACAAGGAAAAACTGCTTTGGTGAGTTGAAAATGAAGAGAGAATAAATAATCCCAATTACCATGTGAACTTCATGCAGTCATTCACAAGGCAGGATGATTTCTACATCACTAAGAAAGCAACAAACCAGCAGCGACTCCACAGTCTTAAGTAAAATTAACACATAGTTTTATTTGATCTAATTCTGTTATTAGGTGTATTATTAGTACTATTTTTGTAATGGCTTCACAGATCCAAGTTAGAGAACACCAGCTTGATCTGACATGTTGTGAAGGGAAACGCTGGAGCACTGTGTGTCCCCCATAAGCTGAAGTGTTGCTGGACACGTGTAGGCATATGCATGCTTGGAACGGGTAAGACCAAAGCACAGGAATTCAGCAAATCCTGCCATTACACACGAGTCACTTGTGTTTCTGTCATATTCAGTGATGTATGAAGCAAAGTCAGATTGAAGGGTATAAACTGTTTTACACAGAACTTTGGAATAATGAGATACATGTTAGAGCCTAAAGTATAATAATACTTAAAAAGGAAATTAAGTTAAAGCATATTTAAAAGGAATCCTAGCACTATGGGGAGAATAGCCTTTAAAATGAGTCACTATGGGAAAAAGGAATGGTCTTTGTTTTTTTTTTTTTTTTTCTTTTTTACTGTAAAGTGATTTTCTAGTTGGTCTTGTCTAAGTCAGAATGTTAGAAACATAACTGAAACTTTTGGTTTTCTTGGGAAAAGCAATTGATGAGTTATCTTCTCTGACTTTTGGTAGCATAAATGAATGATCCCAGTTGACACAGGAGACAAGACAGAAGAGCGAAGGAGTGGAAGATTCATCTTCAAATAATAATGACCTTACTCCCACATGACTAAGAATAGTAGTAGTAGTTACTTAGGTTTGTGGTAGTTTTAATGATGGCAGGATCTAGATAACCTTGCAGGATTTAAGAAAGTAGCTATCCTGCTGCTTACTTGGTTTAGATTTAAATATTAAGTGCACTTTTTCATGGTACTCAAGGTCTTCTCTAGAAACACAGGAAAGGCTTTCCTTCCAGTGCACAGAATTACAGAGCCATGACTTGATTCTCTTTGATCCCATCTCCACCCAAGACTTTGGAAATACACAATCCCAGACACAAGCTATATGGTCAGTAACTACTTTTTGGCTGAATAGGTGTGACTCAGCCACCCACATACAAACACTTCCTTTGCACCATGAACATACATTTATTTTGAGGGCTCCAGGCCTGCCAGCATTCTCTTTCTTCCCCCACGCTCCTTAATAATACCACACTGAGGGCGCCTGGGTGGCTCAGTTGGTTAAGCGACTGCCTTTGGCTCAGGTCATGATCCTGGAGTCCCGGGATCGAGTCCCACATCGGGCTCCCTGCACGGCAGGGAGTCTGCTTCTCCCTCTGACCCTCTTCCCTCTCATGCTCTCTGTCTCTCATTCTCTCTGTCTCAAATAAATAAAATCTTTTAAAAAAAAAATAATACCACACTGAGTTAAAAAAAAAACGTTTTCCACAATTGTAGTCCTGCCACCAAAGACCAAAAAATAGGATTAAAGTTGAGGTGGGTCCTATTGATGTGTATTATATACCTCTGTTTAACTCTTACTCAGGAATACTTGATTTTAGTGTTGGGTTATGGTCAGGTGGTTATTTTCCTTACCATTGCAATGATTTGGGAAGACTGTATCCTACTGCTAAGGAAAAAGACACGTGGAGGAATTTTCTAAGTCTAGCTTTGTCCCTCTGAAGGATTAGAAATGGACGTAATTAAGTTAAAGTTACATTTTATTTTATTTTATTTGTTTGGGGGGGTATTTTTTAAAATTTTTTATTGTTATGTTAATCCCCACACATTACATCATTAGTTTTAGATGTAGAGTTCCGTGATTCATTGTTTGTGCATAACACCCAGTGCTCCATTCAGTACATGCCCCCCCTTTTTTTTTAAATTTTATTATGTTAGTCACCATACAATACATCATTAGTTTTTGATGTGGTGATCCACGATCCATTGTTTTCGTATAACACCCAGTGCTCCATGCAGTACGTGCCCTCCTTAATACAGACTTTGCACTGAGCTTGGAACCCTATGCACAGGCTTGATCTCACAACCCTGAGATCACAGCCTGAGCTGAAACCAAGAGTCGGATGCTTAACTGACTGTGTTGCCCAGGCACCTCTAAAGTTAAATTTTCAAAGCAGAAATTCTCTCAAAAATTTAACTCATCAGCTTATTTCTTCAGCATTAAGAAACAGATTTTCAAAAAAAAGTAGTTTTCCTGGGGCACCTGGGTGGCTCAGTCGTTAAGCGTACGCCTTCGGCTCAGGTCATGATCCCAGGGTCCTGGGATCAAGTCCCACATCGGGCTCCCTGCTCTGCGGGAAGCCTGCTTCTCCCTCTCCCACTCCCCCTGCTTGTGTTCCCTCTCTCACTGTGTCTCTCTCTGTCAAATAAATAAATAAATAAAATCTTTAAAAAAAAGAAGAAGGTAGTAGCGGGAGGAGAAGAATGAAGCGGGGGAAATCGGAGGGGTAGACGAACCATGAGAGACGATGGACTCTGAAAAACAAACTGAGGGTTCTAGAGGGGAGGGGGCTGGGAGGATGCGTTAGCCTGGTGGTGGGTATTGAGGAGGGCACATTCTAAATGGAGCACTGGGTGTTATGCACAAACAATGAATCATGGAACACTTCATCTAAAACTAATGATGTAATGTATGGGGATTAACATAAGAATAAAAAAAAAAGTAGTTTTCCTGTTGATCTTCAGAGTCCCAGATTTAATCTTTGTATTTTTTTTTTTATCTTAATCTCCAGAGAGATTTGCTAGTGGGCTGGGCTCAAGATACGTAAATATGATACAGTGATAAAGCTAATAAAATGCAAATCCCACAAGTTCCAATGGTGACAGATAAATGTCAGGTTTGTTCTCAGTAAAATGAAAAAATTGAGTAAGACTATTATTGGGGGGAAATTCCATTTTTTTTCCTCCCCCAGAAGTAACAATGATTTTTTTTTTTTTCTTTTTAAGCCATTATTTTTTCTGGCTATCATTGTACACTGAAATGTTATTAACATAATACTTAAATGCATTTCTTCAACATAGGTTTCAAGGTTAAGAAAAAAACCTTTCATCTTCTTTAGAAACTGCATTTGCTTATTACTTTACACAAATAATCCTGTTTTCTTTCAACCCAGACTGAATTCTGACCCTACAAAAACTGGTGGGATAAACACTAGAGGAGAACAAAGCACAGAGAAGTTGAGCATCTACATGAACTGACAGGACAAACTGAGCTGTGAGTCGTATACCTTGAAGTATTTTTGGAATGAAATAAATTGAGCTGCTCCTAATGCCGCAGTACCTCATGTTGTGCAGAGCTGTTGGGGTCAGGAAGATACAGTGGTCATAATGAAAAAAAATTATTATGCATGAGTCAATTCCCTTATGTTGTGTCTGGAAGATGTGCTCGGCAGTCAGGGGCTAGTGGGAATAAGAGTTTTAAGTTCTTTATCTGTAACCTTAAAATAAGTCAGAAAGTGAACATGATGGTCTCACATGGCAGAGCTCCTTTTAACTCTTACAACATCTCAAATGGAACCTGGTTCTTTTTAATATTAATGGACACATATGTTAAACCAACTGACAGAAAACCTTGCCCAGAATCATTACGACAACTTGATAGCCTGATTTACTCAGGGGTCCCTAAGAGGCTTGAGTGAGGCTCTTTTTTTTTTTTTTTTTTTTAAATCAGTGGTATAACCAATATGTTCTCAGTTCATTAGAAGTTGGGCATAATTTGTGGTGATCCCTGGTAGGGATATTTATGTGGTTACCGTGGTTGATTCTAAGTGGAAAATTCTTGCAGGCAAGGATATTGTTCTAAGTTTTAAAAATAACTTTTTTTGTTTTCCATGAAAACATAGTGGATTTTACTAGTTTTGAGTGTTTTGTCCAAACCATATTAAGAAATTCTACCCAGGGCACCTGGGTGGCTCAGTCGTTGGGCGTCTGCCTTCGGCTCAGGTCATGATCCCGGGGTCCTGGGATCGAGCTCCGCATCGGGCTCCCTGCTCTGCGGGAAGCCTACTTCTCCCTCTCCCACTCCCCCTGCTTGTGTTCCCTCTCTGGCTGTTTCTCTCTCTGTCAAATAAATTAAAAAAAAAAATTCTACCCATTTCTGTCAAATCCCTCATGGGAGCCTAAATGCTATATTCTTCAGAGCCTTTGCTGATCTACTCTTTGTACAGCGGTGTCTCTCCCCTTAAAAATCTGTATTTTTGTCTGCATCCTTTTCTTAGGATACCTAGAACATGCTGCCTTGGGTGCCTGGGTGGCTCAATTGGTTAAGTGTCTGTTTTCAGCTCAGGTCATGATCTCAGGGTCTTGGGATGCATTCCCACATCAGGCTCCCTGCTCAGCTGGGAGTCTGCTTCTCACTCTCCCTCTGCCCTTCCCCTATGCTTGTGCTTTTTCTCTCATGCTTTCTCTCTTAAGTAAATCTTCAAACAAACAAGCAAGCAAACAAAAAATACATGCACCTTGCATTAAGGTTATTGGTGTACCTGTGTTTTTCTCGATGGTATTTTGGGCAATTAACTGTTATTTCCTTTCTTCCTATTTGTGCCTTCTCCTATTTCCCATTCAAGCAGCAAGGTTACCAACTGAGCCTTGCCTCCAGGGGAAGATGTGATAGAAAGGAAGGCACATATAAAAAGGTTTTCTTGACTTTGGTTTCTCGAATTTTAAGCCCTCAGGGGAATGAAATGAATTTACGAGTTTAACCAAAATTTTAGAGGGTTTGGAGAGGAAGCAAATCATCCTCTCCATCACTAGAAACATTTTCCTAGGAGTTCAGGGGAGGAAAAAACAGAAGTGACTGGATGACAGAAGTTGAGGGCTCACAGGGGCCCCTGCTTCTGGGTTTGGGTCTCTGGGGTCAGAGAAGGAAAGGTGCGGATGGGTGGACAAGCTCGTAGAGATTTCAGGGTGTAGAGTGACCCACAAGGAGAAGAACCATTCTTTTGTTCTCAAGTAAGGACTAAGTAGTTGGCAGGAGGGAATACATATTTTCAGTTTTTCTTCTGTAACTTTAAAATGAAGTAGTTGACACTCCAGACCTAAAGAGACAAAAGGCAGTGGCATTGCAGTTTGTTCCCTACTTAGATGAAGGATTAAGGAGAAGATAGGATGATGGATAATACAGAAGGGAGAGGACTGAGGGCAGCGAAGACCAGATAATTGTCCTTCCAGTACTTTGATGCCTTTGTAATTTTTAAGGCTTTAAGAGCTGGTATACAAATTGAAATAAGACTAAATGTGGCCAGATAATTTGTTGAAAGTATATGTGCACCATCCTTTTTTTTTTTTTTTAAGATTTATTTATTTGAGAGAGAGAATGAAAGAGAGCACAAGAGGGGGGAAGGTCAGAGGGAGAATCAGACTCCCTGCTGAGCAGGGAGCCTGATGCAGGACTCGATCGTGGGATTCCAGGATCATGACCTGAGCCAAACACAGTCGCTTAACCAACTGAGCCACCCAGGCGCCCCTATGTGCAACATCCTATTTGGAATGGGGGAAAGAATTATATATATATATGTGTATATATATTTGTATGTATATATATGTGTGTATATATATGTGTGTGTATATGTGTGTGTGTATATATATGTGTGTGTATATATATGTGTGTGTATGTGTGTATATATGTATGTGTGTATATATATGTGTGTGTGTGTGTGTGTATATATGATTTAACAAAATAAGACTATTTTGCGGGGCTTTTGGCACACTTGAGTTTATAAGGTCAGCTTCATGTCTCATCTCATAATTTTTTAAAAATATTATCTATGATGTACCAGAATTTCCTTAGGCATTTTATGAATGTGAACTGCTGAATTCTCACCATTCCACCATGGAAAGATTGTATTATTGCCTCATCTCCTTATTTTTAAATAGATTGGGAAATTGAGGCAGAGGGTGATAATGGAAACTACCCAGATAGTTTAAATGGCAGGTGATGGGGTTGAACTCTGTTAAAGTTTCTGGAAGCTACTTTGCTCCCTCTCACAGTTAACAATTTTTTTTAAGGGCAGGGCTCTATTTCAACTACCTTTGCTTTACCTAGAGTTCCTGCTATACTATTCTGCTAAGCATCTAATGAAATAAGTTTATTGACATCTACAGTTGAAGTAGCCAAGGGATACTAAATAAACAAAATGAAAAAGAAAAAAAGAACCAAGTAACTTGGGAGAGTGCCCAAGTCCACTAAGAAGTGTCATTCTGTTTTCTTGACCATAAAACACCTGCATGCTGGCATGGGTCTGTAGTCAAAACCTCCAGAATTTAAGTATATGTACCATAGAACCATTTTTATTATGGTGTGTTTTTTTTTTTCCACCTCTTTTTGGTAGAAAACTATATTGCATATTGTAGCAAAGTGGTCAGTGGTGCCATTAAATTTGAGCTAGAGCTGTATGTGAAGTTACTAAAGCAATAAATAACACAACGGAGCCATATTTGATGAAAAGTTGTCCTACGGTCCTCTGAAGTCTCAAAACCCTGTTGTTAATTTGGTTTGTTTAATTTTTTGGTTGCCTTGGATTTTGGAGGAAACTGGTTAAGCCATTAAAAGGCTTCTTTAAATTGTTCTAAGCTGCTTGGGGTCAGATGCTACGGTCAGTCATTGGTCATTCTCTCAGGAAATCCGGTAAGAGTAACCGCGTGTCAAGGTGCAAGGGCTGTGCTGCTGCTGATGTGGGCCAACTTTGCGAGGACCTACTGAAAGCAGACTAGAGTTAGCCATGCACATCCGCGGATGCTGGAGCCAGAAGTTGAGCTTGAGTTGCAGCCAGATGACTGGAGTTAGAAGAAAAAAAGCTTATGGACACAGAAATGTGTGGGCTTTTTTGGAGGGATTTCTTCCTCGAGGTCTTAGAAACAATAACAGTAATGAACCAGGGATATTGTATTTATTTATTTTTTAGAGATTTTATTTATTTGAGAGAGAGAGAGTGAAAGAGCGGGAGGGAGAGAGCTGGGGTGGGGGTAGGTTCCCCACTGAGCAGGGAGCCCAATGCAGAGCCCGATCCCAGGACCCCGAGATCATGACCCGAGCTGAAAGCAGATGCTTAACCGACTGAGCCACCCAGGTGCCCCAAATTAGGGATATTTTAAAGGCAATCCTACTTGAGTATTTTTCAAACATTGCAATTCTCAGGGTGCTGTTTTGGCAATTTCTGTGTGGCTCACAAAAGCATTGTATTTGACTTGTCAAATACAGCAGTTTGTCTTTGGAAGACAATTTTGTGTCCTTTGACCTTGATATTCAAAGCCTAGCCCTCAGAACTGCAGCACTGGAGTCATCTAGGACCTTGTTAGAAATGCAGAATGTCAGGCTCTTGCTAAACCTACTCCACTGAAATCTGCATTTTAACAAGATCCTCAGCAGATTTATAGGCACATTAAAATTGGGGAAGCCCTCTTCTGTGAAAAGTCCTGTTTTTCTTTAGGCTTTCATGACATCTATGTCACTAGGTCATATCTAGTGTAATGACAGCAGAGGTGGACTGAAATCCATTCCAGTGGTTGTCTCCATTTGCCTGCACTTTCCCTCTGATATTCTCAAACTGTAGTGTGCATCACAATGACTCGGACTTGGACAAACACAGATTGGGATCCTACCCTTCTAGTTACTGATTTAGTAAGTCAGGGAGGAATATGAGAAATGGAGTTTCTAGAATGTTTTCAATCGATGCTGTTGTTGATGGTACTGATTTAGAAGCATTGCTCTGAAATCAGATATTGATCTGTGGTTTACTTGGAGTAGAAGAGATTGCAAAACCCACTAACGGGGTACCTCTGCTACCTTTGGACTACATGGCCTTGGGGAAGTTGTTTCATGTTTTTGAGCTTCAGTCTTTCCATGGGGATGAAATGAAGTAACAAAGATAAACAGCAAGTAGGTAACAAACTAACACTGCCTGGCAAGAAGTAATTTCTCAATATGTATTACTTATTTTGCTCTTCTCCTGTGGGATTTTAATTGCTCTTGAAACAGTTAAATGTTACCTGTTTTCAGTCTGATTTCCCTCCTACTTTTCATCCAATTAAACTCTCTGCATTAAATCTTAGGTTCTAGCACTAAGAAATTTTTGATGATTTTCGTAAGTATATTTGTTACATATGCTAATATCTCTGTTCTCTATTTTTTGTTGATATTCATAATCAAATAATTCTACAGTTGTATAATCTCTGCTAACTCAATACCCCCATCAATGTAGATTTTATTATTCCCTCCTCTATGCTAATAGTGGAACTTGTTTATTTCTGTATTGCTGAACTGACAACATTGCATTTAACTGATGAGTAAATTAACTTAATCATCACTTAATCATTTCTCTCTCCCACCACTACCCCCCAGGATACTCTTCTCTTTATAGCAGCATCACAACTGACTCATTTGTGTTCTGAACATGTGCTACATTGCTTGGTGCATAGTAAGTGTTTGACGGACTTGCAGGGATAGAAGCAGTCTATATGATACCTTCTAATTTCTTTTTAGGGGCTCTCTGTCACCAGCTCAAGGGCAACGAGATTCCCAGCAGGGGTTTTAATGAGTTGGCATAGACATAGATTTCAAGGGAGCTAGGAAAAGTTCTAAATTTTTAAAATAGAGATACCTGCAAGTGAATATGATAATGAACATGATTTTTAAAGATTATATAACAGTTGAAATAAAATCCATGGGAAATCAGATGTTAAACTTATAATCTAATCATGCAAAAAAATTGAGAAATTGAGCTAGAGGTTGAACAGAATTTTTTCCTATGTGCCTATAATACATTTGTCATGTATTTATCCACTATAGTCTTTTATTTGAATTTCCACGCACAAGACTTGTATCACTGAATTGCATTGAAGATGAGTTTGCAGGTATTGAAGAAACTGCAATAAGTTTTTAGGAGTTGGAATGAAGCGTGGATTGTTAATAGACTTGCAGAATTCTTAAATGTCCTAACATAGAAGACAATGTAAATTCTATAACTTAAACTTATGTATGACAGACTAAGGCTTTTTACCATCACAAGTTACGATAGCTGTAAAATGTCTTCATAGAAGCAGCAGTGGGATGATTTTAGACACTTTAGTTTTGGTCTGCCTGATTCCAGATCAGTTGTCTTTCTTAGAGTTTTCTTTTTAAAGTTGATAAAATGCCAAGAGTTCTGAAGAAGGCTACATAAAACATGTCTTAGGAAGAAAATGACTGTACTTGCCCCTTTAATTTTTTTGAACATAAAAAATCATTTTTAGTATTTATCCCACTAATAATGACCTTGATATCCTTTTTTTGAGAAGTATGCTGAAATTTGATCTTTGTTCATAAGTGTTCCTTAAAGTTATATACCAGTAAAATGATCTATAGACAATACTAGTTTATATATATAATATACAGACTATATAGTATATATATAGTCTATACTTATATATATAGTCTATACTTATATATATAGTCTATACTTATATATATAGTCTATATTTATATATATAGTCTATATTTATATATA
>NW_023270426.1:67047115-67067369 GCF_011800145.1 Mirounga leonina
TTATATATATAGTCTATATTTATATATATAGTCTATATTTATATATATAGTCTATATATTATATATATATAGTCTATATATTATATATATAGTCTATATATTATATATATAGTAGAAGAGCTACAAAAGAAGTTGTACTCTGATTCTGGTTTATTTATTTATTTTTTTAAGTTTTATTTATTTATTTGACAGAGAGACAGACAGTGAGAGAGGGAACACAAGCAGGGGGAGTGGGAGAGAGGGAAGCAGGCTTCCTGCAGAGCAGGGAGCCCGATGCGGGGCTCGAACCTAGGACCCTGGGACCATGACCTGAGCCGAAGGCAGACACTTAACTACTGAGCCACCCAGGTGCCCCATCTCTGATTCTGGTTTAAATAGAGAACTGGAGATGGGTCTCAGTGAAAACAGTCTATCAACAAGCTGAAACGAAAATTTTGCTGAAGGAAGGCACTAAGTACAGATCCATATCATGAGTTACTTGAATATTGCACCTTTTTTCAGTACTTGAATGTTTTTGTGATACTTTACTTCTTTGCTCTCTCATTGCCCAGCATTCTAAATTCACCAAGACATGGTGGTGTGTGAGTAGTTCATTATCACCATAAACTGATGGTGACTGGAGTCTGACTAAGAAGACATAATTGGGTGCCATGCAAATGAATTTGGACTCTATCTGGAAGGAGTTAAGTATGGTGGCAATATGAACGGACTGATTTTTTTGGTAGATTGTTTTTGTAACAACATATATTAGACTTTATTTAGTTATATGCAACATCATTGGTCGCTAGGCCTTGCCTAGGTGACTATGTGCCTCAACATAGGTTTTCTCTCTGATACCATTTGAGGGACTTTTTTCTTCCTACAAAGACCTACCTACCCCATAGTATTTCTTTCACCAAACTGATGAGTCTTTTCCCTTTTCTGGTTCATAATTGTTGCCTTTTACGTTATACGTGATGCAGCATAGTATAGTAATTCATTTGCGTTAAGCAAAGGCTGAGTGAATGCATGAATGATAGCCTGCCGTTTCTGGATCCTCAAGGATACCAGAATGACAAAAATGGCTCTCTTAAAGATAGCTTTTCTTTTTGTACTATAGAGTGTTGAAAAATTGAGCCCAGATTTTGAAATAGATACAAATTCTATAAAAGGGGCCAATTAATGAAGTTTTATAAGTAAAATTATAGTAGCAGTGTTCAGAAGTGAAAATGTGTTACTTTCTTAAAAAATGTGTTGTGACTCAAACTTTTACTGGTATGTATTTACATAGGTATGTTTTCACCTTTTTTTTTAAATTTTTTAAAGATTTTGTTTATTTGAGAGCAAGAAAGAGAGAGCACGCACAGCCCGGGGTTAGGGGCAGAGGCAGGGGGAGAAGCAGACTCTGTGCTCAGCAGGGAGCCAGACATGGGGCTCCATCCCAAGACCCTGGGATCATGACCTGAGCAGAAGGCAGTCGCTTAACTGACTGAGCCACCCAGGCGCCCCTTCACCCTTGTATTTAGTAGTCTTTTGTACATTCTAGGTTGCTGTCACAAACCTTAGCAAACTATGTCGGAAAATGACATTTCCCCATTTTGCTCTCACCACACTGATGGCACAGGATTTTAAATTAGGTATTATACATCTTTTACGAGAGGACTTATGCCAAATATTCTTAAATTAAAAAAAAAAACTTTTTTCAAGAAAGGATGGTTTTCATATGGTAATAAGTCCAGTTCTAATCAATCAAAAAGCAATGGTTACGCTTATAATTGCCTGATTTCATGAATATTTATGACTAGTCATTATACTCATTTACTACTTTGTTGTCTAAGTGCTATAGATCGGGACATTTACCATGTCTCTCTGGTAAAATAAGTTACCTTGTTAAACAAGGACACCTTACTATTCAGGAAAGAAACTCAGTGAATTGCATCTGCTTCTCATTTTTCAAGTTTACTGTAATTCTCTTCCTTCTGAATGAAGGTCCTATAACAACCTTTGCTGTACATAAATTCTTAGCCCTGCTTTCTTATCTCTTGAAAATGCTGCTTATTATAATCTCCTATAAAGTCAGGCATGTTTTAACCTAATTTTCCTCCCCTCCTTCTAGAAGAGAGAGAAAGAAAATGCGGTTAAAAGCGAATGAGAATAGCTGGATACCTGGTTAATCTCCTTTTACATCTACCTCCAGTATTTGAAGTCATTTTAAGCATACTGACAGGAGAACCAAGGTTTGAACAGAAATTAAATTCCTTTTCTTTACCTCATTTCAAGGCAAAAGGAGAAAACATACTTGAAATGGCAGAAACAAAAGCTCAAATATTAATATCCTACATACAATTAAATTTGCCTCAATCATATAATTTTGGTTCAGTTTCAAAGTAAAGAAGATTATGTCCATAACATTGACAGTCCAAGGTATATTGTATATAACAGATAACTTCAAGAAGAAACTTCAGTGAAAGATGTGATGTGTACAAATTTCAGTATGTATGTGTGCATGCACTGCTTTTCCATGGAAAACAATTTCAGTATTTTGTTTGTATGGGTGAAGTTTTTTTTAGATCAGTGGTTTAAAACCTTGTGAAAAACAAGGAATGTTTAATACTATGAAAAATTAGAATCTCATTTTAAAGTAGTACTTGTAATATACATTAAATGGGAAAATAGGGAGTAATGGTAATAAAAAAAAGGTTGGCAGCATTTGTATAGTGTCAACCAAACAACAGACACATATTAAGCATATAGACAACTTGAAGTCACTTAAGTATCGCCTCAACTCTAATATACTCCATTATCGTATAAGAATAGTGAGGTTTGTAACTTGTCCAGGGCCACCCAGTTAGCGATGAAGCTAGATTGCCTTGAAATGACACTACCACCATAAATTCAGTAGCTTCTAAAAATTTTATTTTATTCATTACTAGGGTATTGACCTATATTTTAAATGGAGTACAGATATGTGAGAAACGACTTTCTTGGTCCATTTCCTGATACTTACTGTGCCTATGTCCGAGTATGTCCTTGTCTCATGTTTTAACGCCTGCTCGCTGAACATGAATCTGCCACAGTCAACCTTTTAGATGCCAGCTTCCAATCCTGTATTAAATACTAAATATCCTTTCATACACACTGCTGTTGGGCTGGAAATTGGCATGTCTAGACAGGATCAGCTGCCTGCTCCTAGCACAACTGTGAAACGGAGCAATTTTCTTTGACCATTCTCCGATTTGCTACCTTCGTTCCTCAGCACTTCTTCCATTGGTCCCCATTAGCTTTCTTTAATTAAAATTTTAACTTCGTAATTACCTCTAAATGACATTAAATTTAAGTGCGACTGTGGAGATACTCATTTTAACTGGAACGCCTGAAAAAAAATGGAGCTTTTAGATAGGTTCACTCTCAGGATTGATATCCTGTCTTCAAACCAACCTTTACTCCTTGCTTTCGTCTTTCGTCCTCCCAGATTTTTTGTGCCCACTCTTCCTCCCTTATATCCATTTCTTTGTTTCTTGGCCTACAAGCAAGTGCAATCTCTCCGTCTCCTTAACATCACACCACATAGACCATGATGCGTCTTGCCATCAGGGAAGTTCACGTCGAACTAACTCAATCCCTAGTCTGACCTGCTGGACCAATCTATAATGAAGTCATCTAAGACACTTAAGACAAGGTACTTATTACTCCATTCACTGTTGAGGTAGGCAACTAAAATATGTTCACCAACTGTGGTAGGCAGGTAGCTTCCAGATTTTGGTAATATGTCAAGGAATGAGTGCTCAGGCTACAGGCTGGTGAGATTCTGGCTTGAGAAAGTGCTAAGTAAAAGACACGTTTTCTCTGTCAAGAAGGATACTTTGTAGGCTCTGTGGAAGATGTGAATGATAGCAGTGTAACTGACTTCTCACAAGTGTTGTTGGAGGAAATTGTCAAGCACTTAGAGATGAAGAATGATGATGTTTAAGGAAGTCTGCTGCTAAGTGTAAAAATAAAATAAAGTGTGAATGCTAACTAGTAATTGGGGCTATAATATTTTAAATGTCTAGAAAATTGAAAAATGTATCTCCAGTAAAGTCACTGGGAAAATGTTCACCAAGCAAATTTTAACATTCAGTTGTATACTTCAGAAAGATGAAGAAACTTAATTGATCTTGACAAAATGTCATCTTGCAGTTGCAGGGATTTGAGCACTCTAAATATTTCATGTAGATCAGTAAATTATCCCTGCTGGCAAAGTTACACTATTCTAGAAATGATAACCTCAAAAAAACCCCCACTATATTTTCAAGTTAACATTTCATCCTAACAAATCATTTTCCAGTGTAAATGAAGAAGCACCTGATTACAAGTCTTAAAGTTAATTTCCAGCACACACATACACAAAAACAACACATGGGTTCTAGTAACCTTTCTACCTATTTCACATTTATTCCAGTTGTTTTAAAATAGATCATATATAAAACTAGAAGGTTTAAAAGTACTCTTAAAAACCAGTCTGCTTGATTTTTATGTATCAACTGGGCTGGGCCATGGTGCTCAGATATTTGGTCAAATATTACTCTGGAAGTGTCTGAGATAGTGTGGTGTTTTTTGTTTTGTTTTGTTTTGATTTGTTTTTTTGTTTGATGAGATGAACATTTAAATCAGTGGTATATAGGTAAAACATTGCTTGCGGGTCATCCACATTATGGAGGGCAATCAGTTAAAGGTCTTAATGGCACAGAGACTGACCTCCCCCGAGTAACACAAAAAGGAATTCTGCCAGCAGATGGCATTTGAGCTTGGACTACAGCATCCCTGAGTCTCTAGCCTGCCCCACCACACTGCAGATTTTGAACATGCCTGCCTTTAATTGGATGAGCCAATTCCTTAAAATGATCTTTCTCAGTATGTACACATCTTTCTCGAGAGACCCCAACTAACACAAAGTGGTATTTCCATACTTCCCTTAAGTATCTTTCTGCTCAAAATACCTTTGTTAATTCCAAGGTGACTGTTGGTTTAAGATCATGGTTTCTGGTTTTAACATATTATGTTTTTTTTGTGCTTATCATAATCACAAATGCTAACTTAACATTTTATGTTCTGTAAGTAGTTTTAGATTCTTAGTAATATTTAACACATGCTCTTTACCTATGCTTAATTTGACATAGGTGTGTATTTTTTCCTACTTGGAAAAATACAGAATACAGAGTCAATTGTGATGCAAAAGTTTTCTGATCAGAAAGCATATAAAAGCACCATGCTGGAAGATTTTCCACAATCATATGTGAAGATAAAAATTCACAATGCATTTTCAAGATGTTCCTCTCCCTTCCCGGTGTGAACCCCTTGAACTTTGCTAGCCCTTTACTTTGTAACTCATCTTTTTACATGGAACTCTCCAGGCTTCAGTAGGACCTTGTGGCAGTGAGCCTTAGGGTTCCCCTTTGTCTGAGTGAACACTCAAAATGGGCACAGTTGCCCCGGAAAGGGATTATAATGGTGCAGAATATGGCCACAGACTCTAGAAAAAAGTCTTTTACCCACTATATAGCATTTTCCTTTCATCTCTAATTTTCTTTTTTAATCCCATCCTGAATCTTTCAAAGAAGAACCTTCTATACCAAACACCAGATAATACACCTGAAGGTCAACTCAATAAATGGTGTTTAATGGTGATAAACATCATGCATAGAAGACGTTGGCTTATTTTCTCTTGGGAATAAAATCTGTCCTTTTATGTGATACCTACTAGTAAAACAAAGTGATTAAAAGTAATTTTTTTTGTTATTTTTAGTATAATTTTAGATCTGTGAAGTTAGTCCTCACAAATGGTTAGAATCCTTGGGGCTTAGGGTATTTTGGCTTTAAAAATATCTACACTTAAAAGTACAATTAACTTTCGGGCGCCTGGGTGGCTCAGATGGTTAAGCGTCTGCCTTCGGCTTAGGTCATGATCCCAGGGTCCTGGGATCGAGTCCTGCATCGGGCTCTCTGCTCCTTGGGAGACTGCTTCTCCCTCTGCCTCTCTCTCTCTGTCTCTCATGAATAAATAAATAAAATCTTTAAAAAAAAAGTACAATTAACTTTCTCATTCTATGAGATAAAATTTATCAAAAACAAAAGCTTGATATTTTTCTTTGAAATTAACATTAATGAAGTTTCTGTTTGTCACTTTTTAGGGTAACCTTTGAGGACTCTTAGAAATTTGTTTCTTGGTTCATTAATAACTAAACTCCCTTCTAGGAGAGAGCCTTAGGTTTTAAATCTGACTAGAACTGTGCACTGACCTTGATGGTGACTTTGGCAATACCTGTAGTGACAAGACTGCCTGAACTAAGAAATGGGCGAGGCTACTCTGGGATTTTAAGGGGCCCTCAAAGCCTACTTTATAGATGGGGTACATTAAACAGACCTGAGTACCAATATCAGCTGTAACTGGCTATACTTTGTACCTCATTGAAATCTCATTAGGTGGAAGTAGTATTTTTGAATGCTAGGAAGCTGCCCCTGTGTGTGCCCCTTAGGATAGGGTATGCACCTAGTACCACGTATGCATAGCCTGTCTTTGTGCCTTGAGTGGTTGTGAGTGAGACATACAGGGAATTTTCTTTTTGTCTACCTCCCTGAACTCTGTTTCCTTGGCCATATCTTATTGCAATTGGCTCTAATGTATAGAGATAAGTTTTAAGGAAACTTGGGATGGCTGTTCTTACAGTTAAGTAGTTTATTCACTTTGGAAGATAAGACATTTTTTTTTTTTTATCTAGGATTTGACTTAAATAGAAGTTCTCGTTCAGGGGCACCTGGGTGGCTCAGTCGTTAAGCGTCTGCCTTCGGCTCAGGTCATGATCCCAGGGTCCTGGGATCGAGCCCCACATCGGGCTCCCTGCTCCGCAGGAAGCCTGCTTCTCCCTTTCCCACTCCCCCTGCTTGTGTTCCCTCTCTCGCTGTGTCTCTCCCTGTCAAATAAATAAAATCTAAAAAAAAAAAGAGGTTCTCGTTCAGGTCTGAGGAAGAGAAATTCATGATAGTTTCTAATTCCTGTGCCTATCTGAATTCAGGGAACAACATGAGGAATACTGGTGATTATAAAGCTACATTCTTCGAGGGACTGTCAGGTACAGAGAGAACTCTCCTTTGGGTCCTCTAAGGAGAAGGGGGCATCTCCTGTAGAGGCACTTGAATAACAGACTGTGAGGTGGAATGCTGGCTGTTACTCACTAGCTCTGTGACCTTGGGTAAATGTTTAAACTTCTCTATGCCTTGATTGCTTACACATAAAATGGGCATAGTACTAGTATCCAGCTCCTATTGCTGTCCACAGATTACATGAGTGAATTTATAACTCACAAAGTAAAGCAGGACTTGGATGTTCAATAACTTAAAAGAAGTCTTTGCTGCTATTTTTTAGCTGCATGAGCTGGCCTCTGGTGGCATTGCAGAGAGAGCAAACCTGAGCAGTGGAAGTATATACTCTTTCATGAAAAGAAATGGGTATTAATTTTCTATAACTGAAAATAACTGGTTCAGAAGCTCCAATTTTTACCTTTAAGGTAAATTACTCACTTGTAGTTGAGGATACTATTTAATTACGGATTGACCTCATGATTTTCAGTCTCTGCCAAATTCCTATGCCTTGTTGGGACAGTCTTCTCAGCTCAGCTATTCTCTTTGTGCCCAAGATGGCTTCTGGGTACAGAAGTAACTGTGAGTATGGTAGGGCAGTTGGGGAGCAGTCTCATCTTCATTGGCCTGCACTGAGGGTGATGGACTTCTTTTTCCCTTTGTTCCTTTTGGGAATATCTCTGTTCCCAAAGCTCTTGTCATCATCTGGTCTGGCAGCTTGTGGTTTGTCCTCTCAGAACTGGTTGTTCCCAGGGAACATCTTTCTTGTTGATGAGATTTAATACTTGTGAAATGGCTTATCTGATGCTCAGCTACATTCTCCACCTATTCCCAGCCTTAGCCGGTTTACCTCAAGTTGTGTGATACTGAATCCTTTCATCTGGGACCATAGCAATTCCCTGGCAGGCACAGGAGGAGCTTCTGTTACTGCTGCCATTGATACTCCACCATAACCGTGTAATTTTTGCCTTAGAGTGCAGAGCATCTCTATCCTTAGAATTTTGAGAGACCTACCGTCTGTGTTTTGGATCCTCTCTTTGAGGGTAACAAGACTCCCAAAGACCTTCACCTGAAATAATGTTTTAAAATAATTAACTTTTATACTGAATTTCTTTTTTTTTTTTTTTCCCCTCCCTTTCTCTCTAGGCTTTTCCATGGTCCAGGAATATAAATGTGGTCAGCATTTATAAATACTAGACAGCGGTTGGGCTAACTACAGTTGGTGGGCCATATCTGGCCCACTGCTTGTTCTTATGAAATTTTATTAGACCACAGCCATGCTCAATAATTTATGTATCATTTATGAGTAATTTTGTGCTAGCAGAGTTGAATAGTTTGGATAGGCTTTGTGGGCCACAGACTCTCCAAAAGATTTAGTATCTGGCACTTTACAGAGAAAGTTTGACTCTGGTTCTAGACCTCCAGGGTCTAATCTCATCTTCGAAGCCAAGAGATTTTGAAATTTATAAGAAATCCATTAATATCTTAAGTGCCTTTTTCTTTCACATTATTCTTTTCACAAATTTCACAAATTCTTTCAGTATTTGAGTTGCCTTCTTTGTTCCAGATTGTTGAGGCTTCCCCTTGAGGCTATAAGTGCCATGAAGCCACTGGGTGGAGACCTACCAAACATAGATTTAAAAAAAAAATGACTATTCAGTCTAGGATCTCAAAGTAGTGTCCTGCTTTAACTCACTTGTTTACTAACTCACTGATTGATTCAGGTACCGATCAGTTATTAAAAGTTAATTAACCTGACATGCCAGGAACTGTGCTAGGTGCTAGGGCTACAAATACTAACAAAACAAAATTTCCCTGATTTTATGGACATGAAAGACTATTATAACAGGATTAAAAAATATATTGTGTGATTCATTTGTTGTTTCCTTCCCTTTATGTTGCATGCAGACAATGAGGCTTTTTGTAATTGTATCAGGCATGCTAAGCAGGTAGAGAGCCATGTAGTGGAGTCAATGATGCTCTTGATCTTCTGTGAAAGTTCAAGTCCATTGAAAAGATACTATTAGGAATCCTGGGATGGGGTAGGGTTGGAGCATCTTCAAATGAAGGGAGGAATAGAGCATTTGAAGTGGGAGTGATTAGGTCTGCAGTCCTGGGTCATAGATAGTAGAGAACCTGAGCACCATCCACAGTAGTGTTGGGGAAAGGTGGAAGATCTTGAAAACAGTAGTTGTAGGACTCTACTGGAGGAAACAGGTCATTGTTTCCCAAGCTCAACAGATTCCTGTATTCTCTACACATAGCAGAAAAGCTGAGAGCTTCTAAATTAAAATGAGGATGTCAATGAAGACCATGATATAATGACAATTTAAACCCTCCTACCTGCCTTTTTCCCAAAACTGCATAAATTTGGTGTGACCCTAAGTGGATTTTGGTATGACCCTAAAAGGTGTACAAGGCAATAACTGTTAGAGATAGAATTTCCTCTTGTTCAGGTTGGACAGGGCGTAGGATTCAAATTTAACGTAGTTGAATGAGAAGCTAGAACTGGATATGTTGAAATACTTGAGCATATTGTCTACAACTTAAACCTAATGAAAGAACTTCACTCTTCTGATAACCGTTTGATTAAACACCTGCTATGCATTAGATTTGGTAAGATGCAGTTGGTTAAGGTCAAGAAGTTACTGATGGATGTCACACAACAAATAAATGATTCATTTGTGATTTTTAACCCAGGTCTGAGTATTAGTAAAGCCAGAGTGCTTTCCCATGTGACTTGTTGACAAGAGGTGTCGCTGTATTGCTGAAACCATGGATGACAGGATATTGAATATTAATAACTGCTTCTTCTTGGAAGGTCTCATTCCTTTTTTTTCCATTTTTACATGACTACATTGTTGAATATCTTTATATCTTTTACTGAGGAAGGCAAGTAGTAGAAGGCATTTAGGGAAGAAAATAATTTTTCATCAGGATACCTGATGAATTCGGGTTAGAGCCCCCAAATCTTTGGGTAGAACAAATTATAGAAAACAATAATGTATGATTCATTGCTGGCTGAATGATATGGCCTGGGCAAATGGGTTATAATTAGATCCACTAAATCATAGCCAGTGCAGCTCTGACGTATATTAACAAAGAATTTCATAGATCTTGGTTTAACTATGGTATTAAGAATGTGCATAGTAAAAGAGTGTTTTTAAAATAGCTCTCATTTAACATGTACCAGCAGAGCTAATGAAAGCAGAGTTTGTTTGAGGCAATATTGCCATGTAGGCATATTGCCTTCTGGATGCCATTTTTGGGAATCTACCATTAAAAATGAATGTTTTTGTAGAAGGAAAATAAAAATGATTGAAGAGTCTGTATTTCATCATACCATATGGCAATTTCTAAGTCACTTTCACAGGTGAGAGTGCATTGTCAACTTAAAGAAATGACTATAGATTTCTGATGAGCCCTCATATACTCAATTTCAATCTGAAGTGCCAGATTTCTGTAGTGTACTTCATCACAAATTTCTGGTATTAAATATATATTTAATCTTTTAAGAGTCAGAGGGTAGGGATGGTTAAAAAAGTAGGACTTTGAATCTTTGATTAAAGCTCTAATCTTTTTTAGTAGATTATTTTAGAATAAAAGTAAATATTTCATGTGAATACAGATTTATATATTCTCATTCAAACTAGAATTTGAACTCCTTTATATAATATACTGTTCTAGGTAACAAGATACATACTATTTCTAGATATCACAAATAAAGCTAGACATCTGTAAACTGAGAATATTAGTGTTTCTAGGAAATGGAGAGATTTTGTTCATACTTGTTGTAGAAATGGGAAAACTAAGGTTCACATAGTTTAAAAAACTTCTAGTTCTGGATAGCTACTTGTATAGTGATAACCCAAATTTCCTGATTCTCATTACAATCAACCATCAGCCATTTTACACTTTACATGAGAATATTTTCATAGTCCTTCTCAAACTATGCAAGATCTACATGTATAGGAAAAAAATCTGTTCTCATGCTCCATTTCTGTTCATAATCAGAGAAGGAATTTTATACATATTTTCATAATCAGGAACAAATAGTTAAATTTTAATTCTTCCACTGAAAAAAAATAAGCTAAAAAGTTTGTATTCAAAACATGATTGAATTTTACAAGTTTAATTATTTGAAATTTCTAATTGGTCGGATCTGAAAGGCCAAGTAAATAAAGTTAGTGGTTACTAACTTTTGGAGGTTTGAGTTTTAGGGACCATTATAATGGTCTCATCATACACTTGTAGTTACTTCTTCATCTGGTCACACATATCTGTATAAATGACAGAAACCAGCAGATCCTGCGAAGATGGAAAAAGGTGAAGGTAGGTAATGAATGAGGAGGAAAAGATGCTAAGCAGACTCTGGCTAATAAACAATCAATAATGGTGCCTAACTGTTGATTTCCTAGAAGTAGGCATATGAACAGTATATTAAAACTCTTAAAACTAGCCTATGAGGAAAAACTATGTAAACTATCTGATAGAACGCAAGTAAGATGCAAATAAAGTCTCTAATGTAAAACCCTTTTTACATAGTTCTAAGTCTTCAGTAAAAGGGAAATGTTTGGTATTTCTTTTATTTCTTCTATTTTTTTATTATTATGTTCTGTTAATCACCATACATTACATCATTAGTTTTTGATGTAGTGTTCCATGATTCATTGTTTGCGTATAACACCCAGTCTCCATGTAATATGTGCCGCCTTTAATACCCATCACCAGGCTAACCCATCCCTCCACCCCCTCCCCTCTAGAACCCTCAGTTTGTTTTTCAGAGTCCATAGTCTCTCATGGTTTGTCTCCCCCTCTGATTCCAACCCCTCTTCATTCTTCCCCTCCTGCTATCTTCCTTTTTTTTTTTTTTAATATATAATGTATTATTTGTTTCAGAGGTACAGGTCTGTGATTCATCAGTCTTACACAATTCACAGTGCTCACCATAGCACATACCCTCCCCAACGTCTCTCACTCAGCCACCCCATCCCTCCTACCCACCACTCTAGCAACCCTCAGTTTGTTAAAGTTACATTGATTTTTTTTTAACCAAATCAATCCAAACAAATGGTAACCTAAGTGTTAGTAAGTTGTGTTACTCTGATACTCTATCAGTTCATGAAGTAAATATGATACCGATGCAAACATGACTAGATCATGCTGACTTGGTCATTTCTGTGCATATCTCAATGTATAACACCTTGATACTTCAGTTATTAAAGACCACTTCTTTGGGAAAAAATCCTGCTTTACTCAGAAAGCCCCAAAACTCTTAAAATACTTTGTTGGATTAATTAGCAGATATCCATCTAAGCAATGTATCAGATTTTTAGATTTAAAAATCTTTATTTTCTACTTAAAGGAAAAACAAACCAAAGTCATTCTAAATATCCATTAGAACCACTAGAATCTTGGCTCAAACACGATTATTTTTTTTTCTATTTTCAATACACATCAGTTGCTTTTGTCAGATCTCAGTGAAAATTCTGAGAAATAAATTTCAGGATATAACATGTCCATGTTTACATAGATGAACACTTTCGTAAGAGACTGGTTTGGTTTCACATACCCCAGATTAAAATTTCCCTGGGATAAAAAATTTATTTGTGTGAATGTTTTATTGTCCAGGGTGTGTGTTGGCATTATCTATGTGGGATAAGTGCCAACCAGATGGTCTATGGCAATCTAGCAGAAAGGCAGCTAGACTGCCCTTGCTTGGTATATATGGTTTAGCAGCCATGCAAAAGGCATCTGTTTTCTTTGCACTTTGAAAAGTAAAAATAAATCTAAGGTACAGCTCACACATTGCAAATGAACACTGGCTTTAAACTCATTATATAAATAGTGACAAAAGAATCTTAGGTATATGTTTGCTCATGCTGTGTTTCAGCTAGAATACCTTTGGTGAGGGGGGAGGATGAGAAACCAAACAATCCAATCCAAATCAAAGTTAGGACACATATTTTTCATTTAAAGACATGTAGCAAATAGATGATTGTGTTCCAGAAAACGTTCTTCCTGACTTGATTTGAGGAGAGTTGCTTCATGGTGCTGGGTTTATATCGTAAGTTTATAACTATTAACTATTGCATACTATTTAATAAGAAAGTGTAAGAGAACAGAAAATGTGCCACTTCAGAAAATAGGCTTTTGAGTTCTGGTGCACAAATCATTTTATTTATAATACATTATTTATGTTAAGACCTCCATTAACTTTCAGATTTTGTGAAAACAGAAATTAAAATGATAACCACGAAGCTTCTGTGAATGCCTACATTTATGAGGTGCAAGCAGGCACATGCTCTGCAGAAAAGGGATGGGATTTAGAATAATTAGAGTCTTGATTCTCATACTTTAGTATATATAAAAGTACGAAAACCACACAAGAATAATCTGTGATGAGGATTAAAAAAAAAAAAGATTGTAAACTAGTGGGTTTGGGATGCGACCCAACAACCTGTTATTAACAAGCGTGCCCAGTAACTTTGATATAGGTCACCTACATTTGAGATATAAGCTCAAGCAAGTGCTGACTATATTTCATTGCTCATATTCCTTAATCAACTGTTTTCATTATTTTACCCTTTGTCTGCTTGATTGCTTTAATAGGTGTTAGTATCTCTCCTTCCATTTTCTGATGTCCTATTTCCGTGATGTAAAGGGGAGTCATATAGCTGGATAAAAGATGTAGGTGGCAATGTGAAAAACTATTTCATAAATTGATGAGCCAGATAAGCCATAGCTGAGTGGAAAGAAAATGGATTTTGGATTCATTGGGGCTTGTTTACAAATAGAAGTTCTGATACGAGTAGCTGTGTAACCTTGTAATTTATTTCATTATTCTAAACATCTAATTTCTCTTACCTGTCTTTGTTAGGATAATACTAATTCTGTAAGAGATAAATCCTGCACTTTTAGAGCATTTAGCACAATTAAAAGTGGGGTAAGGATAGGTCTCAACACAGTTACTCACGGGCCTACACTGACAGAATCATTGCTTCTAACAGTGAATCTTCACAAATGGCCCACAAAGTTGTCCTGGGCATTGACAACTAACTGGCAGTTAAAGAAAAAGAATGGAGGATCTTACAAATTGTCACTAATTGTGGAGGCATAAAATGGAAAACCAAAATATAGTTTTCTGAATGATCTGTAGTAAGCTGGCCTAACTGAATCCATTTGCCTTGTACGTAATCCTTCATAGACAACCATGAGCTGGTCCTTTGCAATTCATTGAGTGGGAATGAAAAGAAAGGAGAGAAGCAACTTGAAGAAAAGAGAGGTGTATATAATTTGGAACATGTAAATGTTGTCAAGACAGAGGATAATGAGTTGGAGATAGCTTCTTGGCAGTAAGATACATGATTTGATGCTGAGAGGAATGGGAAGGTTTCATGTGTTCACATATATAAACATAATCAACACTTAGTAAAGTTT
Source organism: Mirounga leonina (assembly GCF_011800145.1). NCBI lineage: Eukaryota > Metazoa > Chordata > Mammalia > Carnivora > Phocidae > Mirounga > Mirounga leonina. The sequence continues at coordinate 67,061,651 of NW_023270426.1, forward strand.
GAATAGTCATGGCAATCAATGAGAGTAGAGAAGGAATGAGTGCACAATAAAGAAAAGACAAAAAGGTCAGATATCCCAGAGATTAGCAAGAGTTAAGAAGCAGGAAGAAGAAGAGGAGGAGGAGGAGAGTCATGAAGAGAAATTCCTGGAAGAAGACAAGGACAAGAGGGACTGAGTAATACAGAAAATCTGTTATAAAATAGCTGGGAAAGAGCCATTGATTTTTTGGCAAGTAGGAGATTAGTGGCGATCATTGTAAATACCTTTTTAAATCTTAGATAGAAACCTGATAGCAAGGGAGATGAGAAATAAATTGTTAGCAGACTACTTGGAGGAGCTGATGTTGAAGAAAATGGAAGAAATGGGACCGAAGACTAAAAGTAGATTAAGAGAAGACGATTTAACATGAAATTTTAATAGGTATGAAATTGAAGCCATAGATATATGGGAAGTCTTGTTTTATTCTATTTGTTAGGTTAAACTTAATACAGATCTAGTACCTCTCCCACCCGGCCGAGGGGGAATTTAATCTATCATTATGTGACATCTATCATTATGTGACTTTACCCCTTATGTGTTGAGGGTTGAGCAAAAATCCCCAAGTGGGAAGATGTTTTCCTGATGGTAGAAATTCTCATTTCTGGCATCCAGCTTTTTAAAATGATCCAAACATTGTCCTGTGAATTCCGGCTGCTCCCTCAAGGTTCTTACAGAGACTGGAGTGTGAGTCTCATGTTCTCTGATCCTTAAGCCCTGCTGTGGCCTTGAAGAACACTGCCCACATCCTACCCTGGCACATTCTTCATTTTATCTCCCTCTTGAGGGAATATAATGTAAGTATTTCAAGACAGGAGTGAGTGTTATTTAATTTGAAAGAATTTCTGATTTCTGCCCAGCAAGGATAGGAAAACGTAAGGTAAAGAATACAAAAGAAATGGGGACTACTAAAAGGGTAGAAAGAGTGGATTACCTCATCACATGTATGGAGGGACATTTCATTTTAGACACTATAAGAAGAGCAATCAAAGGGATTTCAAGGGGAAGTGGAGGTTGAACATGGATGACAGAGGCTAATACCAAAAATGTGTCAGGGGTTATGTGCTATCACCTTCTCTCCCTTCTTGGCTTCTTTGCTTTATTCAGGAAAGGCAGATGTGGGGAATAATCCCTTGAAAGGGGACAGGATACCAACAAACTGTACGTGGAGTTCTCTATGTGTTGGATGGCTGAGAGGCGGGGAGATTGCTCTAGGAAAATAAAGTGATGCATTCTAATGATGCATTAGATATAAAAAGAGAATTCTAATTTTCTCTTAACAGGGCATTCTTTAGCTTCATAATTAATTGTAGTGGATTTTCAACAAAAGACCTATATCACTCGAAGGAGTTTTGCAGTGTTCTTAGCTGTAATGGTACTTTCTAAAATAAAAAGATAAATGTATTCTTAAATGAAACTCTCCTGGCCATGATTGTACAAAATGGTTAAGAGAGGATGACTCTTAGTTCCCTGCAGTTTCCAGGATTCTTGCTGCATATCTGTTTTATATAGTTCATGATGAAAATTTAAACACATATGGTGAGTTCAGAAAACTGTAGAAAAAAAAAATAGTCTCGTGCTACCTACAGAGATAGCACATTACATAGGTGTTTTGTGTGCTACAAAAATAATACAGAAAAGTGATTGCAAAATGTAGTATACTGTCCTAATAGGATCATTCTTTCCTAATTGCCTTATACATTAGTTATTTAATATATATATATATATAAATTTTTTTAACATGGCTTATTTAAATCCTAATGTGGAAAATTTACAATTATTTCTGCCTATCCCATCAGTTTTTTTTTTGTCTCTAATAAGAGATTGATAAAGAAGATTTTATGTCGAGGTTGATGATGCACCAGAAGTAAAGGTTTCAACCCAGGTTATGGTGGATGAACAAATAAAGACTAAATGATAGTAGGTGACTTGCCCAGGGACACACAGCTAGGAAGTATTAAATAGAAGTATTAAAATGAAGGAAAACTGTTCCACATAGACTTCTAATATCCCTATTTCAAAATGAAAGGAGTAAAATTGAATTATATGTCCATGTTTTTGGCCTATTGGGTTTCAGGATATATTTCATCAGGACACAATTAAGGTTAATGACTGTATCAAGGAGAGGTTGTCAGAGAATAAAAGAAAATATATTCAATATGTGAAAACCAGAAAAACAGGCTTTCTAATGAATGGGAAATAAAGTCGTGACAGAACAAGATTCAGAACCTTATTATATGATGATAATGACTCAAAGTAAAATATTCCTGGTTTTGTTCTTTAATACTCTCTACACTTTGCACTATAAGGTATTAAAAAGGAATAGAGATGGAGAAATCTAGTCTTGCAATATCATTATTGGTAATAGGTAAAGAATGGATAATAAACAGTGAATTTAAATGAGTTTTAGTCACTTGAGGATGTCTACAAGTATTATGTGAAACAGAAATACCATATAGCTGGTTGGGAACTTTGCTTTCCATTTTCTTGATTTTTTTTTTTTCTTATTTCTTGAAACCCGAAGTTAAAAGCCTGAAGGAGAAAACTTCTGTTATTTTTTTTTTTTTTATCAAAGAAACAACCCTGAGACATTCTCTCTACTTTTTTTCCTTTTCTTTCTTGCCTCTGAACTTTTGCAGAGTTTGTAAAAGGTGTCTAGATCCACTTTCAGATCTACCACTAATGGGTGCCCTTGTTGGCCCCCTTAGTAGTGAGGCCAAAGATTAAGTGGTTGTGGAGACTGCACTTCTGTCCTATTCTGAGCATTGCTCTGCAGGTTGAGGCTGAATTATATTGACAGGATGAAGTTGTCAAGACAATCTCTATTTTCGAAACTCTGCCAGCAAAGTCCCAACTGTTTCATGAACCGTTACAGTATGTGAACTACTGTGAATCAAATTCAAAGAATGGAAATGGGAAAAATGTGCTCTAAAAGAAATTGCTAGGAGTTGTTTTGATCCCAGTAAGCAAAAGAAAAGAGTTCCTGAAAATAGGTAAATAAAGAGGCAGGCAGGTATGGAATCAGTGTGCATCCCTTTTTAGGGAGAGGTCCTGAATGAAGGAAGGATACAAACTACTCCATCACATTTCACAAGCAGAGGCGAGATTTCCCAGAACAGGCAGGAGATCTTAAAAACAGGGGTTAACCCAACTCTAGAAATAACTGAGGAACTTGATTGTGGCAAGTACCCCTGGTCTTTCCCCACCCCCCTCAAAAAACAGGGGTTAGCCATGACCAAAAAAGGTCCAAAACAAATCAAGTATAAAAGAGCCATTAAAAACCCATAGGTACTGACAAGTCTCCCTCTAATAACATGTTGTATGTGAATGCATACTGGTCAATCTAATTCTTCTTCTTTTTTTTTTTAAATCTAATTCTTTTTAAAAAGTGGTGTGAGTTTGCCATTGTATAAATAGTACAACAAGTGACTCATTGATGGCATTTGGTTGTTTTCAGTGTTTGGCTCGTATAATTAATGTAATGGATAGATCACTGTAGAAATTTATATCATCTGTATGCTTCTTTGGCATTAACTTCTAAAAGTTGAATTGCTCGTCCAATGAGTTTGTGCATTTTAAATTTTAAATTTTGTTACACATAATTAAATCATCCAATGAGCCATTTACTTCTTCATAATCTTTTCTTTTTCTTATCTTCCTCCAAAATACTGAATTGCTTTCTAGATGTTTCAGGAGTCCCTGATTGCAATTTTTACTTCCATCACAACCTTCGCTATTTAATTTTTCATTCATTTTTTGAAAAAGTAGGGGTTGGTATACTTGTATCAGACAAAGTTAAAAATGTGAAACAGAGAGGAAGGCCATTATATAAAGATAAAAGGGGTGAATACATCAAGAAGATAGATAGACCTGTTAATATTTATGTAGCAACATTGGAGCACCTAGATAGGCAAAGCAAAAAATAACGGAGCCAAAAAAAGAAAGAGACCATAATACAATAATGGTTGGGGACTTTATACTCCACTCTCAACAATGGATAGGTTATTCAAACAGAGAATCAACAAGGAAAGAGGAATTGAGTACACTATAGAACAAATGAAACATACGAGACCGAGACAAAACATTACATCCAACAACAACAGCAGAATATACATTATTCTCAAGCAGACATGGAACATTTTCTAATACAGAGCATGTATGAGGCCACAAAGCAAGTCTTAGCAAATGCAAAAGATAGAAAGCATCCTCAGAATCTGGTCTGACCACCGAAGTGACATGAAACTAGAAAAACAAGAGGAAAACTGGAAAAGTCATGAGCACATGGGATTTAAACACTATCCTGAACAACCAGCGGACCAAAGCAGAAATTAAAGGGGAAGTAAAAGTTGCTTGAGACAAAGGAAACAAAAATGGAAACACAGCCTACCTGAATTTGTGGGATGCAGTGAAATGCATTCTAAGAGGGATGTCCACAGCAATAAACACTCTATATTGAAGAGATAGCAAATACCCAACCCAACTTAAATAATTCATTTTCCTTATTACTACTCCCTGTTGTCAGAGATTATGTGGTTAGAACTTCGATTCATTTTAAATGAAAATGGAATATGTATTAAACATCATTACTAGGGAACTAACATTTGAGGTAGATTAAATCCTGCTGGGTACTGACAATTATCAAGTAGAATTTTTCACTCAAATGTGACGGTTTCAAATTTGGTATAAACTTAGTTATAGTCCTTATTAAATGAGCGGGCCTCAGCAGTATTTATAAAAGAATACAATTTTAATCACTGAAAAGTAGAAAAATTAGATTTTGACTTTCATTATGATAATGATTTAAGATGAAGCTTACTATTAAATGGTTAGACGAAATCTAGATTTTAAAAAAAATATCGTAAGGGATTTTGTATAATTTTTCTTGGGTAAGCCCTTGTATGTGTAGACAGGACTTCACATACAAGGACAAACCTGTCATTCCAACACCTGCATAATGTACCAATAGAGTAAGCATTAAATTCCTGTTTTCCACCCCTCCATCCATTCATGCTTCTGAGACTGATGATTTCATTGTGGGAATAATTGTGGATCAGGATTCTATTTTCTGATTTATTCTCTGTACTTGAAGGATAGGTTTGGGTAGTCCTAAAGAAAAGTGAGAAATTAAGGTTTCATTTGTTTTTAAACTACTTTTCTTACTCTTTTATTCTGATAACTTGCTCATTTTAATCACAAATTGGGAATTTATTGGTCCACTTCACTGGATGGCCCTTAAATCTAACAGTTTGCTTTTTTTTTTTTTTTAACAAATAGTTGTTTTGTCATAGTTTCTAAGGTTAAGGAATCCATGTGTAACTTAGTTGGATACCTCTGAGTCTGTCACCAGGTTGAAATTCAGGTAGCAGTTGAGGCTGTAGTTCTCTTAAGGCTCGATTGGATAAGAACCGACTTCCAAATTCAAATATGTGACTGTTGGCAGGCCTTAGGCCCTTGCTGCTATTCATTGGAGATACCACTTCTGCAAAACCTGCGCTTCTTCACAGGGCTCTTCACAGCTTGGCAGCTTGTTTCCCCAGAGTGAGGGCTCTCCTCTAGTGGTAGGGGGGAGCAAGATGGAACTCAAGTGTTTTTTGTAACCTAATTTTGGAAGTGGCATTCCACTATACATACATACATATATACATGTACACATACACATATACATATATACACACATATACAT
>NW_023270426.1:67067379-67196403 GCF_011800145.1 Mirounga leonina
CATATACACATATATACATAAATATTTAAATATATACATACATATATACATACATATATAAATTTCAATTCAACCTTCTTATTTTGGAATAGTATTAGATTTTAGAAAAATTATGAAGGAAATTCTGAATTCTCCTATACTTCTCTGCTAATTTCCCCTAACATTAGTATATACATTACCATGGCACATTTTTTAAAACTAAAAAGACAATATTGGAACAATATTATTAACTAAACTTGAGACTTTATTCCTATTATACCAGTGATTCTATTAATACCCAGTGGGTTTTAGGATCCCATCCAGGACACCGTATTGCATTTAGTTGTTAAGTCTACTGTCTCTTGAGGTCTGTGATGGTTTTTCTATCTTTATTTTCCATGACCTTGAGAGTTTCATGGATCACTTAGGTATACTCCTCAGTTTGGGCTTGTCTGGTGTTTTTCTCATCAATAGACCAAGATAATATATTTTAGGGAATAATACAGTAGAGTTGAACTGCCCTTGGCATTCTATTTTAGCAGCATTAACAGGATACCGCATGACAGGTCCCAGGTGATATTAATCTTGATAGATTTTAAAACAGGAAATTAAAAAAATCTACTTTTCCCTTCTACTTCTTAATGATAAGTCTTCTATACTATGGAACTGAAGCATTCTTCTATTAAGATTTGCTACAAAAGGAATGCGAATAATATTACTAAGAAAATAATCAATTTCTGGCACATTAAATAGGATATATCCCCTACATAAATCATTATATACATAAAGTTTTGGTTTAAATCAGAAGAAGGATGATATTATTCAGGGGAAGTCAACAAAACTATATGCTTTTTTATCCTTGGAGAATGGCATGGGGAGAATAAAAAGGAGAGAGGAAAATGAAGCATTAGATATCTACCTCCCAATTTCCTCTTTTTGCTTATAGCCCAGAAAGAAGGTATGTGTGTGCATGTGCATGAGTGTGCTTGCACATGCTTGTGTTTTATCATCCATTTTAGTTGATTTAGCATGCATGAAGTGAGATCTCTGAGTTGAGACTTGAATCTGAAGCCATATTAAAGACATAGTTACAGGCACATTAAAGTAAACCCATTTATGCAGCGTGGTCGGACAGAAAGAGGCCCAGAATTTGGATTTTCACTGCTGTCCTCAGTTTTTGCATAGCATGGATGGTGACTGAAGCCATGGTAGGTAGGTCAGGGTGGCAGTGGGTCTGTCATGGTGGCACAGAGGACAGGGTGGACTTTCAGGCCAGAGGACTGAATGGAGGATGTTGCAGACTTAGGGAGGGGCCTCCAGCCAGTAGAAGGTAAGGTCCAGATTAAGTAGTCAGAGAACACTATTAGGCTATGACCAAGCCAGGAGAGTTATCCCCGCCACCTATCAATTTAAATGAAGATTGCTAACACAGCTGGTCACCATGGACACAGGGTATGCCCACCATCATGTGCCCTAAGACCAGCATAAGGTCAGGAAAATTCTCACCTCAAACTTTGGAAGGGCATTTGACCACTTGACCCCCTATTCCCCTGTATGTCTGGACTTAACTTGAGGGAGTGATCAGAAGCAATAAGTGGCTGTGGGAGATGGAGCATTTCATGTCGGGATATTGTTTAAAGTATCAGTAAGTCCTAACCTTTAATTATACGAACAGTTTTATACAGAATACTGAACATATAATTATTTTTGTATATCTGAACTAAAGTTTGGGCTCAGTGTTGTGATTCTGATGTACCTTCATCAGAAATCTCAGTCAATTGACTAGGCTACCACCAATTCGTCTTGGATTGAAAAGCCATTTGGCTTCTCTTTCTCAACTTGAGTCCTGTTTCTGACTGCTGGTTTTGCTCTTCCCACTTCTTTGGGATGCTGAACTATTATCCTTCCTAATTCCTTGTTGTCCCTTTAAATACAAGTCTCTAGATAGTGTCCTAGCCTAATTGGTCTGGGGAAGACTATGAAAGTGGGCAGAATGGCTTCATGGTGAAGATTGCTACCTTCCTGGGATGCCTGGGTGGCTCAGTTGGTTAAGTGGCTGCCTTCGGCTCGGGTCATGATTCCATGGTCCTGGGATTTAAGCCCCGCATTGGGCTCTCTGCTTGGCGGGGAGCCTGCTTCTCCCTCTCCCTCTGCCTGCAGCTCTCCCTGCTTGTGTGCTCTCTCTCTGTGTCAAATAAATAAATTTTTTTTTTGAAAAGAAAGATTGCTAGCTTCCTTTACAAACATAGTATCCATTTTTCTAGATTGAGACTGTGATTTTCCAAGAACATAGGAAAATGTGGTAGGCCAAATAATGGTCCCTCGAAGATGTTCATGTCCTAATTTGCAGTTGTGATTAAGGATTTTGAGGTGAGGGATGATCCTGGATTCTCTGGATGGGCCCAATGTAATTTCAAAGATTGTTTTATGAGGGAGGCAGAAGGATTAAAATTAGAGAGACAGGATACAAGGTTGGAAGCTTAGGTCAGAGAGAATAGAGTATGCTACATTCCTGGCTTTGAAGATGGAAGAGGGGAATGCAGAAGCCTATAGAAATGGGAAAAATAAAGGAAACCAGTCTTTCTCTAGAGCCTCCAGAAGGAACCAGCTCTGCTGACCCTTTTACTTTGACCCACTGAAACTGATTTGAAACTACTAATCTTCAGAATTGTAAAATAATAAATCTATATTGTTTTAAACCACTATGTTTGTGGTTTGTTATAGTAGCAGTAGGAAACCAGTACAGGAGATAGCTAGGATCTATTCCCTTTTTTAAGGAGAGAGAGGATCTGTAAGGAATGATTACTGTTACACTCATACCCCGCATCTCTAAGAGCCAACTGTAATAAAATGAGAAGAAGCTTAGCTTTCCATTTATGGCTTTGGGATTCAGTGATCAAGGTGGTAATCCTTTCTGGGCCTTTCTGGGACCTGTGTTCCTAAAGATCTTGGACATGAGAAGGTAGATTTGTTTTGCTTTCTTTCCAATATTTTCCTGAAATATATATATTTTTTAATCTGAAAACCTTGATCATTATCATGGACTTATTGGGACACGTTTAAAGATGATTCCAGATGAGATCAGGCATGTTCAGCTTGGTATGGCCGTAGACTGAAGATGATGGCAAACAAAATGACCCAGTAGCTGCCTATATTTTAGGAATTTATTAATTTCCTTTATTAAAAGGAAATAGAGCCCAGAAATAAAGATTGGAAATTTAATACTAATCATGTTTTGCTAATAAAAGTGACTTAATACTGATAATAAAAAATATTCAACTTAGGCACAGAAAATGAATTTAGAAAGAACTTGGACAGGGAAGTTTCTGTGTGAGGTAAGCAAGTCACCTCATCTCTTTAATCTTCTTTAGCCTCATTTTATCTTCTATAAGGGGTAGAATCAAATGACCTCTGAGTTTCTTAAGAGTTCTAAAAATTGTTGATTTATGCTAATAGTTATTGTTAAATCAGTTAAAGGAAAATGCTATCAAGAAAGTAAGAAAAACAGAAATGCGAAAGCTCTTCTGCTCTAATGAAGTCAGGTGACACGTTAAAACACTGATAGAAGCTTAGAAAAGACATTAACTGATGCAAAATATCCTCTCCACCCTTGCAAAGTTCAATTTCATCATATGCATATTCATGTATTAGATCACAATCTTCTCAGGAGCTTCCTGTGTATAATCTGAAACCAGTCGCTGTACAGGGTGGGCAGGGAGAGATTGAAGGAAGAGGGAGACACCCCAGATTGGCAGGTGGCTATTTTAACAAGCAAGGGGACTTACAAGGCTTGTCTTGGATGGCCACAAGACAAGTATATCTTTAAAGTTTATATAGAAGCCTTATCTGGGTTCAGATGGTCTCAACAACACATTGCTCTCTGAAAGCTAGGTCTTTGAAAAACAGCTCCCACTGTGGCAACGGTGGGGAGAGAGTACATTGCCAGCACAAGGAAGGGAGTGAGAAGCCTCCGATTGCCCATGTCCAATTCCTGGGTCAAGTGACAGTCACGTTCTCTCAGCTACTACCTCAATAATGCAGTGACACTTGATCCTAACCATCCATAAGGCTCTGTGCCAAGGTAGTCAGTCAATAGTCTGGTTGATGGTTTTTGTTTTTCTAAAATTGATTCACTAAATTTATTCTGAATCATTTTCACCATCTGCTCTATAATTGCGGGTTGGGGGAAGAACAATAGGACAGCTCATAGTTTTAGTATGGAAATTCCACATAGAATTTGTGGAATTCTATGGTCTGTGGTCACATCGGCAAAAGCCATAAAGACAAATGCCACAAATGTCAAAGAGCTTAGGTACTCACAATTAAAATGGCCACATTCTAGAATTCTAGTCGTTGACTTTTTCTCCATACTTGATAGTAGAATTCTTAAACCTAACAGAAATGACAATAATGTAGCACATTTGCCTAGTCCATTTACCCTTCTCTAAATACTATAATATCTAATTTGATCCAATAAAAACTGCTGTACAATAAAATAAAGTAGCAACAAATAGAGCCCCAGAATCTATGATGTTTGACAAACAGAACTCCAGAATCTAGTATTTTCTGCCATAATATGAAACCTAAAGTGGTTTGAGTGAAACCAAAGGAAGTGATGTTGTAGCAATCATTAGCCATAAAAATCAAATGTTAATGGATACTTGGGGATCTGCATGGATTAGCAAGGCAAAGTGGTCAGAAGGCTGAAGATAAATGTCTGCTGACAATATTTTACAGCTTTTGTAAAACTGACAGCTGCACCAAGGGATTCTGATTAGAACTTTTTACCAAAGAAAGAAAAATAAAGACTCTTAGGCAGAGTGGTTATTAAAGTGCATAGGACAATTCAGAATTAGTGTAAGGCTTTGGAGATTTACTTGGATAAAGGGATATATGTGGGAGATTCCCTGAGAAGACTATTTCTCAGACCAAAGTTTGGGATGAGGCTTAAACAGGCAATTGTGAGCAATTTTCACAAGGAATAGTGATTGGCTTGTCAGTTCAGAATTAGTTCATTGAAGCAGAGCATGGCATTGCCACGTGTTGAAACTGAAGCCCGTTTAATCGTTCCAGAGAGTCAGCTACCAGGTCACCATGTTGTTTTTATGCTGGTTCTCACCAATTGTATGAGAAGTTATCACACTGGTTCCCTGACTGCTTCTCTTCCCCACCTTACGCTTGAGTTTGTGTGGTGATGAAGTTTGTATACATAGGCTCAGGCTTAGAGAAAATTTCCCTCATCATTTCATCAATGATGATGATAAAAACATGTGTGTACTTCATATCCATTCAGTACCTTCTTTATGTGTTCATTAACTCTGTATTGAGTATTTACTACTTAGTTGTTCACTAACACACACAATGAGCAGGCAGTCATAAACCGCCATTGTCCACAGCCATCCTTTTCTAGGATATGCTCAATTTTGTTTCTAAGGGAGTATTACTGTAAAGACCGAGGATCTCTTTTCAGTTTGAACTCCAAGAGAAAGACTTATTTCCTGCAAGAGTTCTTTAAAACCTGCCAGATAACAATCAGAAATAAATCCCGACAACAGAGCAGAAGTCTTCCTATACCTGAGGAGATTCTGGATGTCAAGCACAGAGCCGGTGTGGTGCCCCAATTGGCACATTATAAGCACAGATACAGTATTCAAAAGTTGTACTGTGAGTGGCTCCTAACCCAACTAAGGCTTAGTAAAATCAGTCATTAAGCAGGAAGGGACACTCCTGTATAGAACAGGTGGGTTTGGGTCAAGAGCAATACAGGACACATATAGGAGATTTCAGAAGGAGTGGCATGGGCATGTCACAGCCGTATTGGCTCAGGATTACTTCTAGTTACCAAGTGAGGAGGAATTACTGAGTGAGATCTGAGCTCAAGGTGTATCTTTTATTGTTTGTGAAGTGTATAAGCCCTGTGTTTTTGTTTTTTGTCTAAATATAATCAGCATATAATTCTCACTTCAGAGTATAGGTTTGGTTATTGTCCACAAATATTTTGATGCTAAAAAAAAATCCAGAATTAAAGATTGCTTCTCACATACATGTTGATAATTAAAAGGCATACGTAATTGGGTTTGGAGGTTTCCCAGTGATCACCAAAATCAAAATTACACCTCTCAGTTTAGACAAAACCAGTAAGAAGTTGTACTTTTAGGCATTGGCTTCAAGAAGGTATATTTCTTTCCTGATCTGCTTCGGTTGGAAGCATATCACCTTGAATTTTACTTGGCTTGAAATTATCTTTACTGTATAAACTGTCTCATCATTTGCCCAGCACATTTCAGCCGCTACACCATTTAAGCCAACGTACCAACATTTTTTCAATCAGCTATTAAAGTCTTCTTTGTTTCTATTTAGAAATTCCCTTTTTTTTAAGTCAATTTTTTTGGTATTTCTTCATCTGACATCTTTTCCTATATAGAAAGAACCTCTGATCTGGTTTAGGGTATTTATCAGAAATTGGCATTAAGGAGGGCATGTGATGTGATGAGCACTGGGTGTTATATGCAACTGATGAATAATTGAACTCTACATCTGAAACTAATCATGTACCATATATTGGCTAATTTAAATTAAAAAGAAATTGTGGATAGACATTTAATGTTGGGGTGAAGGTGGGCTGGCCTTCACCAGCCCTGAGGCAGGTTTAGTGCAAACTGGGCGATAGGTCCACATCACTGGCAAGAGCAATCTGGGTTACAAGTGAAAGTATAAAATTTCAAGTTCATGGAGGAGGAGTTTTGCTTGATGAAGCCATACAAGGATGTGCCATTACACAAAACCTCTGACTTGATCTTTTTCTCTCTTGCTGACTCTTTGGTTTGGAAACTCCTTCTGTGAACTTGAAATCTGAAGAATATTGTTCTTTGACCTACTTGTTCTAGTTTTAGTCAATGTATTTCTTAAGAAATTAAAAACATATGCTAAGGAATAAATACAAAATAAAAAGGTAGAGAAATAGGAAATGGACCATGTGGAACAAGAAAACTTAAAAAAAAATTATTGAAAGATAACACTGACCTAAACTGGAGTCATGAAAATGGAAAGGTAAAGATAGGAACATACATATAATTAAGAGGGAGTAATGGGTGGAATTCGGTAACTGAGGAATAGGAAGGTGGCAAGGATGATACATGGTTCTTAGCTTGGATTAGGAAATGAGGAGAGGCAAGTCTTGGGAGTAAAAATGATGAATTCGTTTTTTGAACATACTGAATTTGAGATATCTGGAGATTCTCCAAGTGAACATGTTTGAGAGAAAATGGGAGGTACCAGTATGGAACTCAAGTCTTGAGCAATGACTTAATACACTAACAACAGCAGTAAGTATACCATTCACTGATGTGCTTACTGTATTCCAAACACCATGTACTTTCTGATCTATTTTTCTGACTCCACTATTTTTATGGCTGCTTCTCACATGTTAACTCTGACTCCCTTCCTAATTTCTCTTTATTAGTGAGCTCTCAAAATTTCTGGTCTGCAGTAGGAACCTTTTGGGTTTCCAGTGCTTTTCTCCCCCATCAACTTTCAGTCATTTGAGTGGGATTCTAGGAGGGAGAGAGAGATGTGTGCCATCAGTTTGCTATCTTGGACTTGAAGTCAAACTCTGAATTGGGGTATTCTGCTTAGAAAATTTCATCACATTTTGAAATGCATTAAATGTTTTAGGACAAGGCATCATCATTTCATTCTACCAAATTATGCTTTGTTAAGAGCCTGGAAGAGATAAAGCATGGCTTCAATGAAATGTTGACTTCTTAGTTGTAGTAAAGAAAATGATTCTAAACAAAGTTTAGGGTCAGGCTTTTCTCTGTTTTTTCTCCCTCCTCCTCTTGACATCAAGAAATAAGGCAGTAAAAGATTTTTCTCAAAAAGTTTTGAAAAGATATTAAAATTTCAAAAAAATGATAGAAAATTAAAAAAAAATGAAAAGTACAAGGAAGAAAATGAAAAACCTTCCATAATTCTGCCACTCAGTACAATCACTGTACACACGTGGATACATGAGTTCTAGTCCTTTTTTTCCCTACATGATGGTATTCATGTATTTATTTGCTTGTGTTTATATACATACACACATTCATATATTTATAAAATTATGTATATTAATCCCTCTCTACTATATATGATCACCACTGATTCCCAAGGTATTTCAGTTTCTCTGGCTAGAGCTAATTCCCACCAGAAGCCACATGATTCTATAGGACATTCAGACATAAAGAAAGATGATATTTTGACTATGGTCTTGTGTGTAGCTGCATGAGATTGATAACTAGTCTCCAAAGATGATTTCCTAATGAATCATATCTCCAGGTACTGACAATCTTGGTAGTCCCCCTGCACACTGAATTTGGACTGTCTCTGGGCAACCAATAGAAAGTAGCAGAAGAGACACTGCGTGACTTCCAAGTTTAGGCCAAGCTTTTCCTGGGAATCTTGGATTCTGGAGAAGTGAGTCAAAATAGAAAACAAAATCCTATTATATATAAACTTTCATATTATGAAGAAGCCCAATAGCTAAGGGAACAGGAGAAAGGTGGTGTTGATACTGCTTTTTTTTTTCCTTTTATATTTGAAACTATATATAAAGTGGACTCTCATTTTGGCTTTTGAAGGAAGTAACAAAAATACTGTCACTAGCTGTGAAGAGACACTGTCAGGACAGAGAGTTATTGATACCCTCCAGAAGTTCTAGCCATCTGTGCTAAAGTGTTAGACAAATGAGTGAAGAAGGCTTCTTGGACATCCAGCCCACCTCAGTCTACAGATGACTCCAGCCCCAACCACCATTTGATTGTCACTGTGTAAAGAATGACAGAACCCAGGAAAAAACTTCCTAACAAGGTCCAATAAGCCATCACAATTGTGAAACAAAAAAATAAACTTTAATGTTAAGCCACTAAACTTTGGGACTGTTTGTTAAGTAGAATTAGATAAGTGGAACAATGGATGTATGTTAGAGTTTGAAGCAGTTTCAAGTGTCTACTTGTTCCAGACCAGTCTTCTTCTGTTGATAGTCATCATGGGTCAAGTAGAAACAAAACTGGAATCCATGGAAAAGATCACTAAGAGCAGTATGGAGAGCTAAGTGGAAATGGAGCCATTAACTCTTTTTTTTTTTTTTTAAGATTTTATTTATTTGACAGAGAGAGACAGACAGAGCAGGAACACAAGCAGGGGGAGTGGGAGAGGGAGAAGCAGGCTTCCCGCCGAGCAGGGAGCCCGATGTGGGGCTCGATCCCAGGACCCTGGGATCATGACCTGAGCTGAAGGCAGACGCTTAACGACTGAGCCACCCAGGCGCCCCTGGAGCCATTAACTCTTAAAGAAGTCTGTGGAAACTCTGTTCAACTTCTCTCAAGAAGATGCTACTCGTACTGCTTTTTTTTTCTTTTATATTTAGAAGAAGAAATTTAAAAGTCCACTTACTTTATTTTGGCTTTTGGTGGAAAGAACCCATACAAATTTGTCAATAATGAACACACTGTGGGAATTAGATTTAACCCCAAATTAAAGAAAAAAATGAGCAGAAACTTAAAAAAAAACAAAAACAAAAACAAAAAACTACAAGCCAGCACATTGTTCAGGTTCATCATAGTAACTGACATTCACTTAGTAACATTTATTTAAATTACAGAGCAAAGCTATACTTCAGATATTAGGTGCTAGTATTAGAAGGAAAATTCTCTTTAAAGATTTTATTTATTTTAGAGAGAGGATGAGAGTCGGGGGAGGGGCAGAGAGAGAGAAAGAGAATCCCTTTGCAGACTCTATGCTGAGCACGGAGCCCAATGCAGAACTCAGTCTCACAACCTTGAGATTATGACCTGAGCCAAAACCAAGAGTCGGACACTTAACCAACTGAGCCACCAGGCACCCCTAAAAGGACCATTTTTAAATAAATTCTGAAACTATTTGTCTTTTCAATAGTGGCAGTGAGTGGGATATTTTTCTCTGTATCTGATGACGATAGTCATCATTTCAGTTATAATGAAGTTCGGAGCTAAGTACTGTTTCTGATTCTAGAACTGTGGGAGCCTTTTGTAAGAACAAAATGTGATCATTGTCCATGAATACATTACAGAAGGTAGGATAAAACACCAAATAAGACTTTTAACAATACTGAAATTTTTTCAAGTCCTAAAAACTGGCCAGAGTTGCTCAGGCTTTGAATAGCACAATGAGGAGAAGAAGCATGATTTGAAGAGACAGCGGCTCTGAACAGCAAGGCATGGGAAAACCAGATATCTAACAAAGAAAACATGCTTCCTGGGAGAAGCGAATGTGATTGCGAGATCCATGAAGATGCTCATCAGGAAGGAGCATTTAGATTTGACAAAAGAAGCTACCAGAGTCTTCAGAAAGACTTAGAAAGTAAGGGCATTGAGATTGGAAGAAAACAAAAAATCTGTTACAGAAAGCATGTGAGTAAAGATTTCATAGTATAACTCAGAAAACACATAATCATTTTTCCTTTCCTTATGCCCCCAAGGAGAACATGCTGTGTTTTGCTTTAACTTCTATAATTGCTGTGGTTCTGGTATAGTCCCATCATTTACTGGCCCTTCTATTCCTGTTTAAAGACTTTCCTGTAGCCGCCCTACTCTGCAGCTGAAAATAATTGTTCCTTCTTGGAATTATGGCAGAAGCATACTCTTCAACATGTTTTTGCTGTCTTCTGAAAAACCTAGGTTCAATGAAACAGACTAATGGGGTATGTAAATCAAAGTTAGTTATAAGAAGTCAAAAAATAGATTTCGCTGTTTTCATAATTTGGTTAGTGCCAGATGCTGAGCACACTCAGAGGCAGCAGAGAATGGGGGGAAGGTACAAGAACCCCATGGAAAGTGTTACGGTAAGCTGACAAACACCTGCTGACAGAATTCCAGTTGATTCACTTAATGATTATTTCTTATACGTCCCTATTTTTATTTACCTTTCTTAATTTTTCACAGGTTTCTGATACATAAATACTATTCTTGGCTATAAATCTATCATATTTCCAATTTAAACATATGATGTATGCTTAAAGGCTTTATTCTGCCTTCTCGATTACTGAACCAGTTAGATTACTGAATCAGTCCATTTCTGCTTACTGATTCTCAGTACAGATGCTACAGGTGTGGGAAGCACAAACCCTTGGTTTTGATTTCACCAAACCTTGATTTATGCTGGGCATGGATTTGATGTGGCATATAACTGCTCTGCATAATTGAGGTCAAGGTTGGGGAAGATCTGACGCAAGGCCTACCCCTTTACCCTCCTTCCTTATATTGCAAACATTTCTAACAATCACAAACATCCTTCTCAGTGATTTGAGATGGCTTTAGAATCCTTCTAAATACAACATTTCATGGAGCCACTGCCAATCAAAAGAAATTGATAAATATATTCCAATTTTTATTCATGGCTCTAAGGGACAGGAGAATTGAGAAACTGTAATCCATCAAAGTCAATTAGGTAATTTGGGTTTCCCCTTCCCTTCCCTAAATAGTAGATTTTTGATCTAAATGGCATATGTAATTACATAGCTTTCCTTCTGAACGTGTGTATGGACTGATCAACCACATGTAGTTGTTTGGATACAACCTCTGAAGTTCAGTGAAGAGCTTAAAGAAAAAATACGAAACTTAAGAAAACTTAAGAAAAAAATCAGTAAACTTAATGACCACTCCTAAGTAGTGAGTAATTATTTTTAAATATCCACTTGTCAAAATAATAAATTTTGATTCTGAAAGCTTTAAAAGAAACTGGACTTCTACTTACGTGGTTAACATCTTCCAGTTTTTAGGTGAGCTAATATCTGCAGATAGAATTTAACATGTGTAGCTTTAGACTTATCTCAAGGGTATTATTAAATTCCTATCAAAAAACTGAAAGAGACCATCAAAAATATTAATGAAATCGAACAAAAGTGGTTTTGCTTTTAGTCTCTGCTTACATGTCATCCTATAAATAAGACCCCTTTTGGGCATTCTTTTTTAAAAATTTAATACTCCCTCAGCACATCTGATTTCTTTATTTGCTCCGCTGCCAAACTCCGTGATACAATCTCTTACACTTGCCTATTTTTCTTCTAGTACACTGTATTTAATTTATCATAGTTATTGACAGATGAATTACTGGCACCTGAGACTATACCTGGCACATAGTAGTGATCAATGCATTTGTTAAATAAATTTCATTGATGTGTAATTTCTAAAAAGCCAACTAGATAATTCTGAAGAAGAGAGGGAAGCAGTGGGCACTATAAAGTTGCATATTTATAACAGCCTGGGTGCATGCATATCTATACAAGGTGCATTTATTCATTCACTCACTTCATAAACACTTTGGGTATCTGTCTCCAATAAAACATGGTTCTTGATCTAAAAGATTTTGCAGATTAGAAGAACCTCTAACACAGGTGATAATATACTATGACATGGACAAACTCAAGGTGATAGTTTCTATCTAAATATCTTCAGATGTCTCAGTAGATCTTCTGTAGTAGCCTGGTTTAATTTTAATTGTTGTTTGCCATGTGACACTTCACATGAACTAAATGTGTGTATTTTTATATAATTTTTATGTATGTAGAACTTTACATAAATGAAATATGGATGTGTATACATAATATGCATGCATATATACATGATTTATTTTTAAAGGAGATGGAAAGAGTTACTATAAAAGATAGCAGAAAGGGAAAAATGAAGGGGGGGAAATCGGAGGGGGAGACGAACCATGAGAGACGATGGACTCTGAGAAACAAACTGAGGCTTCTAGAGGGGAGGGGGGTGGGGGGATGGGTTAGCCTGGTGATGGGTATTAAAGAGGGCACGTTCTCCCTGGAGCACTGGGTGTTACACACAAACAATGAATCATGGAACACTACATCAAAAACTAATGATGTAATGTATGGTGATTAACAGAACATAAAAAAACAAAACAAAAAGAAGTTATTGAAAGGTAACTTAGAGAATGATGTATCTACTTTGATAAACAGTCTAAAATTATGTTGTAATGGAACATAATTTTAAAATTATTTCTTCGGTTAGAGACTTAATCATAGGAAACTGAGGGTTGTTGGGGGGGTTAGGGGAGGGGGTAACTGGGCGATGGGCATTAAGGAGGGCATGTGATGTAATGAGCACTGGGTACTATATAAGACTGATGAATCACTGACCTCTACCTTTGAAACCAATAATACATTATATGTTAATTCAATTTAAATAATAAATTAAAAAATATATTTTAGGGCGCCTGGGTGGCTCAGTCGTTAAGCGTCTGCCTTCGGCTCAGGTCATGATCCCAGGGTCCTGGGATCGAGCCCCGCATTGGGCTCCCTGCTCCGCGGGAAGCCTGCTTCTCCCTCTCCCACTCTCCCTGCTTGTGATCCCTCTCTCGCTGTCTCTCTCTCTCTGTCAAATAAATAAATGAAATCTTTAAAAAAAATATATATATATATTTTATTTCCATTCCTCCTTGTTTATGTAAGTGTATCTGGTACTTGAAAGTACAAAAATAAAAAAAAATGTTATGGGTAATGCATTAAGAAATCATAACATTTGTCATAGAATTTGAGATAAAAAATTACCTCGTATGTATGTGATTAGAAGTAACTTTTCATTCTTCTTAGTATAGCTTCTGAGCTAAAGAGTCTACCAGGTTTCAAAGTATGGAATTTAGAGCTAGAAGAAACCTTTGAAAGTATGTGAGGTTTTATGTTACACATGAGAAAATGGAGGTTCAGAGAGTTTAATTGACTTGACCAAAGTCTTAAATGTCAACCCTAAGGGGAAAAAAACCCTAAACCCCAGCACTCTCATTTGTAGTTTGGAGGTTTCTAGCACATTTGACTATGGTTAATTTAATTTGGTACTCTCACTCTTTTGTCTGAACCTCTGGAAGGAATTTCTAATGCTTTGTGCCATGTTTTCATGGGTTACATAAAAAACAAAGAACAGCATTAGTTGAACATGCCATTCAAAATACAGTTAACTTGGACAACTTTTGCTGCAAAACATTTTCCTAATGGTATTCATTTTTTTTTTTTTACATTACATTCTAAATCCCTTCGTACATTTTAAGTCAGCAAACTGCGTATTCTTGCATTAATTTCTAGGAAGAGCTGAAATGCATGACAGTATTGATTTCATCCCAAATTCATTCGAGATAATTTTCTAAGAAATATGTGAGTTACGGGTTAGATTTTGCAGACTTTTGAGATGTTCCTTTTATGTAGACCATGAAAAGGAAAGGAAACAATGGGATACCTGCTGGATTCACAAACAATTCCTATAGAGAGGCTGAAGATGGGGTGGTGGAGACTGTTGAGCACTTTCATTACAGTCTAATTAACATGACATGGGTTAAAGCAGGTCAGAAGATGCTTAATTTATTTTATCTGGTGATTATGATTGTGATGAGTACGATTCCTATTATCTTTTGGAAAGGTATTTGATCATGGCCCAAGACGAGAAGAGAAGTGTTCCTATAAGCTGGTGTTTAGAATTGCTAAAACATAGCAGAGACACAACCTGACCTTTGAGATAGTTTGAAATGTGCCTGCTGTTGATTTTACTGCCCATGTATCCTGTGCCATTGAGTATAAGACAATGTGGTGCAATTACTCATTAGTTGTCACTGGCCTATTTTTAGCACTTGAAGCTTGGCTGGATCCCTGCCTTCAGAGACTCCTCCTGTTTCGTTTCCTTATTGTCCAAGAGTCTGACAGTTGCTTGCCTGTGCATTGTTAGTCTTGTGCTTTTTCTTCTGGAAGATAATGGAGGTCAAATATCCCCCCTGGACTAGTGAAGTATTTTCAAATCAAAAAAGTTGGATTCAAATAGCTTAGAAGGTAGTATCTATAAGAAAAAATTCCAGTATTTTTCTCTCCCAAAAGATTGTGAGTACCAGAAGTTTTTTTGTTGCTTGTTTTTTGTTTTTCCCATTAAACACCTTTGGCTCATACAAACAAGGCAGTCTATCAGTCTTTTTGAAGTTCTCTAATAAAATTATAAAAAATATATGGTAATTGATATCTCTGAGGCACAAATCTTGGATCATATTCATAGTCCGTGGGTCAATTAGAAAACTCTGTGATTTAGCTCGTTCTATTTTATTTCAGTTATAGAGACATTAACCTTACAGGTTAGCATTCATTAGGTGAAAGTTTATGGAAGGAGTTTACTGATGATTCAATAAGTAGAATATGGAAAATTTTTATACTACTTTTTATTTTAAAACATCAAGTTTTAAAATAGGAAGTATAGCATTTTTAAATTCTTTTTGGTCTTTTGTTAAACTCTTGGCTGTTAAAAATAAATGAACAAAACTCTTTATTTCTTTTGTAAATCCTCCAGCCATTTTTTAAATGGTATTTATTATAAACAAAAATTGTTTTTGTTTTTAAATATCCAATAATATGTTTTAAAATATCTGACACTTAGGTTTTACTGGAAGTTCTGTCACTGAGATTTTCCACTGAAGTCAGTGGAGTATTTATGCGAGCGTCTACCTTCGTATATTATACATTGTTCTCATAAAGTTTGTTCTGGACAACCGAACATATGTGTGAACTTGGAGAAATGTAGAAGCTGAGACATCTGGGGAACTGAGTCACATGCAAAATTGATTAGCTCAAAATGGACAAATGCAACTGAAAGACAAATTCTGTAAAATTATAAACTGGAAAAAAAAACTTAATTAAATCCTATGATCTTTGCATATCCTAAGAACAGTACATGCTTTTGAAACCTTGGAAGTCTCTCATAGGAATATGGATATAGTAGCTAAGTCAAACATTATAAACTTAAAATTGCCACTCTATTTAGAATAATACCCTCTGAAAGTATATAATTAAGATAAATCAAAACAGAGATAACTCACATAACCTCATTCTTAAATTCATAATTTAACAGTTTGCAAGTCACTTTAACAAATTATTTCACCTGTTAAAAGACCTTGAAAAGATAGTTGGTTATTAACCTTAAAAAAAAATTTTTTTTTTTTTTTAAAGATTTTATTTATTTGACAGAGTTAGTTAGCGAGAGCAGAAACACAAGCAGGGGGAGCGGGAGAGGGAGAAGCAGGCTTCCCGCCAAGCAGAGAGCCCGATGTAGGACTTGATCCCAGGACCCTGGGATCATGACCTGAGCCAAAGGCAGACACCCAACCGACTGAGCCACCCAGGAGCCCCAATGTTAAAAAAATTTTATTAGAGTAAAATATACGTGCATAAAATTTTACCATTTTTACTTTTTAAGTATACAGTTCAGTGGCTGTTCTAAGAATGTATACTTTGAATATGGTCTGGTAAATTTGGGGCGACCACAGGAGGAGATGAGAACTAGGGCTGGAAGGAACAAGTTGATGAATACCAGGTTGCAGAGAGTCACCACACGCCTCACTGGTTCATAGGGCAAAGTACTACCATGGTCTGGAGGCAGAAGACGGGAGTGAGGGGAAAGTATAGCTGAGGCCATGGCCTTTATTGGGGTTTCTGTGGAAATGGCAAGGGTAGTGACAAAGGTTCTTTGCTTGACCAAGTTTTAGTGTGACTCTCAGAATCCTCTCCTAGGGTCCTTTATGTACTTCCTTGTCAAATCCAGTTTTGTCGAGAATCCTGATAAACAGTTGAGCAAGAATCCCTCATATTCCCTATCTGAGCATTCTCAATATTTAATCAGATTTCTCCTTTTCCACTATCCCAGAGTTGATGTCTGATCACCCTGGCCTGTCTTCAAGAATCCTGGTAGGTCAGTTTAGCAAGAACAGCCCTGACCCTGGGTGTTTCCTCTTAGTGATTTTTCATTCACTAACCCTGCCCTGTTCCTTGATTATAAATTCCCACTGAGTTGAGCCCAGTCTCTCTCTCCCATTCTAAAATCCCATTTTGGTGGTCCCTATCCCTATTGTGATGATCCCGAATAAAGTCTGCCTTATGGTACTTTAATGAGTGTCACTGAAGAATTTTTTTCTTTAACATAGGACAAAATAAACAGTTTGAAATTTGCTAGCTGTAATAATTTTGGTGGGCTTTGGACTATAGCTATGGTCTCTAATTTTCTGGTACCTGGCTTTGGGATGATGAGACAGATAGAAGAGGTATTGTTCAGCACAGGTTAGTTTACATATAAAAGACGTGCTTCCTGCTGAGCCTTTTGTTATCTCCAAGAATTGGCTGGTCCTGGAAGGGACAGGCTCTCACAGAGAGGCTCTTCCCACATGACAGAGCATAAAGATAAAGAAAATAGAAGACTTAGTTAATAAAATTGGCCCTGTGATGAATGGATGTCAAATAGACAATTACGGAATCTAAGAAAATACAGAACAGTGGCTTTAAGTACACCGACAGTGTGCAGCAATCAATACCATCCATCTCCACAACTTTCATCTTCCCAAACTGAAGCTTCATACCCATTAAACAGTAATTCTCCATTCTCCACTCCCGAGAGCCCCCGGCAACTACCTTCCTACTCTGTCTGTACTACCGTGACTATTCTAGATACCACATATAAGGGAAATCATCTATTTGTTCTTTTGGGGTGGACTTCACTTTAGATAATGTCTTCAAGATTCATCCATGTTGTAGCATGTATCAAAACCTTCTTTTTAATGACTTTATACATATATCACATTTTGTTTATCCCCACTTTCAAAAGTGGACACTTGGAATGCTTCCACCTTTTGGCTATCGTGAATAATGTTGTTCTAAAGATGGGTGTCCAAATATATCTCCTTGAGACCCTGCTTTCTACTGTTCTGGGTGTATGCACAGAAGTAGAATTGCTGGATTTTATGGCAATTCTATTTTTTCCTTTTTTAAAAAGATTTTATTTATTTGAGAGAGAGCACACAAGAGGAAGGGGGAAGGGCAGAGGCAGAAGGAGAAGCAGACTCCCTGCTGAGCAGGGAGCCTGATGTGGGATGTGATCTCAGGACTCAGGGATCATGACCTGAGCTGGCAGATGCCTAACCGACTGAGCCACCCAGGCACCCTGTGTTTAATTTTTTGAGGAACCAATAGTGAAGTGTTGCATTTCACTGAGGTTTTAATTTTCATTTCCTTAATGATTAGTGATGTTGAACATCTTTTCATGTGCATACTGGCCATTTGTATATCTTCTTTTGAGAAATGTCTAAGCCCTTTGACCATCTTTTAATGGGGTTGGGTTTTATTTTGTTCTTTAACTGTTGAGTTATTAGGTATTTTTACATATTCTGGATATTAATCCCTTATCAGATAAATGATTTGCAAATATATATACTATTTTAATTTTGTGGGTTGCCTTTTCACTTTTTTGATTGTGCCCTTTACATTTGTGTCCTTTAATTTTAATGAGCACCAATTTATTTTTGTTACTGTTGTCATATGCAAGAAATTATTACCACATCCAATGTCATGAATCTTAACCCCATGTTTTCTTCTAAGAGTTTTATAGTTTTATGGAGGCACAATGATTCCAGATTTCAAGCTTTATTATAATGCTGTAATCATCAAGACAACATGGTATTGGCACAAAAACAGACACATAGATCAGTGGAACAGAACAGAGAACCCAGAAATGGACCCACAACTGTATAGTCAACTAATCTTCAACAACGCAGGAAAGAATATCCAATGGAAAAAGGATAGTGTCTTCAACAAATGGTGTTGGGAAAACTGGACAGCCACATGCAGAAGAATGAAACTGGACCACTTTCTTACACCATACACAAAAATAAATTCAAAATGCATGAAAGACCTAAATGTGAGACAGGAAACCATCAGAATCCTAGAGGAGAACACAATCAGCAACCTCTTTGACCTGTAGCAACTTAATAGACATATCGCCAAAGGCAAGGGAAACAAAAGCAAAAATGAACTGTTGGGACTTTATCAACATTAACATTAAACAGCATTATAAGTTTCTGCACAGCGAAGGAAACAACAAAACTAAAGGCAGACCTACAGAATTGGAGAAGATATTTGCAAACTACATATCTGATGACGGGTTAGTATCAAAAATCTATAAAGAACTTATCCAACTCAACACCTAAAAAACAAACAATCCAGTTAAGATATGGGCAGAAGACATGAATAGACATTTTTCCAAAAAAGACATCCAAATGGCTTACAGACAGATGGAAAGATGCTCAACATCGTTCATCAGCGGGGCAATACAAATCAAAACCATGATGAGATACCACCTCACACCTCTAAGAATGGCTAAAATTACCAAGAAACAATAGGTGTTGTTGAGGATGCTGATAAAGGGGAACCCTCTTACACTGTTGGTGGGAATGCAAACTGGTGCAGCCACTCAGAGAACTGTTCGGAGGTTCCTCAAAAAGTTAAAAATGGAAAAACCCTATGATCCAGCAATTGTACTAATAGGTATTTACCCAAAGGATACAAAAATAGTGATTCAAAGGGATACATGCACCCTGATGTTTATAGCAACATGATCAACAATAGCTAAACTATGGAGAGACCCTAAATGTCCATCAACTGATGAATGGATAAAGAAGTTGTGTATGCACACACACACACACACACTAGAATATTACTCAGCCACAAAAAAAAAAGCAACACAAACCTTGGCATTTGCAATAATGTGGATGGAGCTAAAGTGTATTATTCTAAGTAAAAGAAGTCAGAGAAAGACAGATACCATATGATCTCTCACTTGTATGTGGAATTTATGACAGAAAGGAGATGAACATAAGGGAAGGGAGAAAAGAAAAAAAGGAGAGAGGGAAAGAAGCCATAAGAGACTTGTAACAATAGAGAACAAACTGAGGGTTGATGGAGGGAAGAGAGTGGGGGATGCTAGATGGGTGATGGGTATAAAGGAAGGCACTGTGATAAGCACTGGGTGTAGTATGTAAGTGATGAGTCACTGAGTTCTACTCTAGAGACCAATATTGCACTGTATGTTAACTAAGTAAAATCTAAACTGAAAAAAAAGAGTTTTATAGTTTTAGCTTTTAGGTATAGGTCTTTGATCTATTTGAGTTAACTTTTGGATACAGTGTAAGGTAAGGTGTTGATAATTTATTGACAAAATCTAAAATTTTGAGTCTTGAAATTATGTGTCCCAAATTGGTAAAATTTCTTAACAGATAAGTGATGGAACCATGACATCTGAATAAGGTTTCTTTTTCTCTCCCTCATCCTCCTCTTTCTCTCTCTCTCTGTTTTTTATTTTCTTCCCTGTGCTTTCTCCGTAAGGCAAAAGTTCAAGTTAAAAGTAAGAGCCTTGGAATATATAAACTCTTATTTTCTACTTTTAGCATCCTATACCTATTTTCTTTATATAACAACTCTCCTTGATCCTAATTGTAATAATTATCTTCCAGAATTTTACTATATGAAAACTTTTTATTACAGAAATGTAAATATTTCCCATCTGCTGATGCTACTAGATAGTTTTGTTCCTTAAGTTCTGATAATCTTCACTGCAACAATTCCTTTCTAGCTACGTACTTAACAAAAAGTCTCCCCAGATCTTAGTAAATAACCTTTAGAGAGACTCTTGGGTAACTTCCACTCTAACGTTGAGTAGGAGATTAGAAGAACTCCCTTAAGAAGGCAGGCAGGGATGCCATTCTTTGGAAGGAAGGAAAGCTTAAGAAAAATTGGAAAAAAATCCCTGTGTATGAAAGGATTCTTTCACCAAACTACTGGCTCTAAAAAGGTGAAATTCTAAGTAGTAACTCATGGTAATTCTGAGTCAGAGATAGTGAAGAATCCGGTCAGAGCAGTTTGGCCTTTACCCCGAGGGAATTGAGAAACCACTTGAGGGTTCTGAGCTGAGGTGGGACATATATGACTTGAGTTTAAAAAAAGGATCCCTCTTGCTGCTATGCTGACAAGAGCAGGAAGAAAAGCATGTATATAATGGAACCTGTTAGAAATCTAGACTAGTAATCAAGGTAATAAATTGTCATGACTTAGACTAGGAATGTTGAGAGAAGGTGGTGAAAATTGACCAGATTCTACACATATTTCAAAGGCAAAGCCAGAAAGAATTTTTTTTGGGGGGGGGGCGGAGGGGGGCAGAGGCTGGTTTAGAAAGCAAAACAGGTTAAAGTTGACTGTGAAGTTTCTGGCTTGAAGACCTGGAAGGAAAGGCTTGACATCAGTTGAAATGGGTAAGGTTGGATAGATTAGTATAGAGGGGGAAGGATAGGAGTCCAGTTTGGGACATATTAAGTTTTAGATACCTGTTAGTCACCTAAGTGGAAATGTCAAGTGAACATTTGGAAATATGAATTGGGGTTTCAGAAAAGAAGCTAGCATTGTATATAGAAGTTGGGGACTCACTGGCACAAACATGAAAAAAGAAAGTAAAAGGAGCATATGTAATTGGATAAAAGGAAAAAGATTGAGTCCTGAGGTAACCTAACATTAACAATTCTAGGAAACAAAAATCCACTAAGTTTACTGAGAACATACAACTATTTAAGTAAGAGGAAAACAATGAGGATATGTCACTCTGAAAGCTAAGTAAAGAAAGTATATTTGGGAGACAGCATTGATTGACATTTTCAAATATTGAGAGTTCAAAAAGGATGTGAACTAAGAATTGCTCACTGGACTTAATGAGGGGTAATTGGTGACCTTGGTGAGAGAAAATTTATGGTGCTGGAGGTTAAATCCAGATTGTGTGGAGAATAGGAATTGAAAACAAGTGCAGACAAATCTTTTTAAAGTATTTTGCTGCAAAGAGAAACCAAAAAACCCCCCAAAATTGAATAGGAAGGTAGTTTAGAAAAGCAGAACCAAAAGAATATATTAAAGATTAAATATTAGTAAATTTGGATGATGATGATGTAGTAGAGCAAAATTGTCAACCCAAAATGTATCTCTTTGGCATGAAGATTATTTTAAGGTGTTATTTTTAAGAAAGAGAAGACTCAAGAATTTTTTTAAACCTTCTCCTTCACTGCCCCCCAAAATTTAGATAGCTGTCTTCTTGGTGCAGACACCCTATCACCAAATATGCATTTGTTTTCAGACTTTTCCCTGAAGAATAGCAAACATTTGTTTACTAAACATTTGCTTTTCCTATCTCCTTGTGAATTATCTTCCTTATCTTTGAAGTCCCAAACCCCTATCCTCTTCTTAGCTCAGGGTAGCATATAAACCTCATTTGCTTGACTGCCTATAGGTCTTGTCTTATGGGGGGCCCTCATACATAAGTAATACAATTTGTTTTTCTCCTGTTAATCTGTCCTATGTCAATTTGATTGTTAGATCAGCCCGAAGAACTTAGAAAAGTATAGTAATATTTTTTTCCTCCCTGAAAAGTAGAAGGATTGAAGAGTGAGGAGGAAATTGATGCGGAAAGTAGAAAACCATTACTGAAGTTGTGTCCTTAAGTAAGTGAGAAACTCTTTGTGAAGTCAAGAGATAGGTTTTAGATATGAACAGAGAATTCACCTATACTAACAAGAAGGAAGGGTGCTCAGAATATAGAGGTACAGATGCTGGTATGTGGGTTGATGTAGAGGCTGGCTTCCCTTTGCTGCAGTTTTTCAAAGAATTAGGAAGCAAGGTGATAAGCTTGCCCTGAGAGCAGGGGAGGAGATATTTGAGAAGTAAAAGGTGCACTATAATAACCTAGGAAAGTAAACGGACTAGAGATATAGAGAATAGTGGTAAGATATTTCAGTGGTCTCCAAGACAACCCCTAGGTTCCATGATTTGCTAGGAAAGACTGACAGGACTCAGCAAATAGTTGTGTTTAACACTATGATTTATTACAGCAAAAGGCACAAAGCAAAATCAGCAGGGGAAAAGAAAATGAGGCCAAGTCCATGGGAGACCAGGTATAAACTTCTAAGAGCACTTTCCCAGTAGAGTTACATAGGACATGTTCATTTGTTGAGCAACCAGTTGCAACAACACACGTGAAATGCTTTCTACTAAGGAAGCTCATTAGAGACTCACTGCCCATGGTTTTATTGTGGGCTGGTCATGTAGGTATCCTCTGTGTAGCACATTCTAAAATTTTAGACTTCCAGAAGGAAACCAGATGTTCAGAATAAACCATATTGCTTGCACAAATACTTGAGGCCCCCAATGAGCCATTCTTTTTTTTTTTTTTTTAAGATTTTATTTATTTATTTGACAGAGACACAGCAAGAGAGGGAACACAAGCAGGGGGCATGGGAGAGGGAGAAGCAGGCTTCCCGCAGAGCAGGGAGCCCAACGTGGGGCTCGATCCCAGGACGCTGGGATCATGACCTGAGCCGAAGGCAGACACTTAACGACTGAGCCACCCAGGTGCCCCCCAATGAGCCATTCTTAACAGGGAATGGTTTGAACCTCTCCTGAAATTCAAGTTCCCAGATACCAGCCAAGGGCTGGCCTTGCCAGCTGGCCTTTCTAAGGCCAGCAGTCTCAGGTCTGCTATGTTAACTCTTCTGTACACCAATGTAGTAGTCATCATTTTAATGTGAGATGATAGCTGAAAAAGCAGCATAGATGTGGTTCTCTCCAGCCAGTGTCAGACATATAAAGTGAGAGTTGGATTTAACCTCCATATCAGTGTTGCAAGTAAGCACGATGAATCAACAGAAGTGCAAGGGAGTTAAGAGTGTATAGAAGGAAGTATTGATAAATCTGCTATGAAATATAGGCTTAGGGAGGAGAAAGAGAACATTGGTAAATTGAACAGTGAGGGGATAGAAAAACAGCATGGGGTCAAAGGATTGCTGGAGAATGGAGACCTAAGAAGTCAGAAGGAAGATTATGTGGTGATCAGAAATAAGGCATGGCACTGAGATTGTGAAGGAGGTGTAACTATTGATTAAGACCAGGTCTGGGGTTGACCCATTGGCAGGAGTGCCTGAGGTAGTGTGAAGGGCAGGATCAGTGGAGGAGAAGAGGTCAAGGAACTTACAAACCAAGGTATTGGAAAGCTCTTCAGTGTGGATATCATCATCAACTAAGAATTAACACAGGAGTAGTATTGGAGAGAATGATAATGAGCCAGGAATTGACACCATTGAAAAATGGAACAGAAAGAATTGGAAATAGGTTGATAACTGAACAGTACAGTGTAGGGAGTAATATGTCTGATAACGTGCAATTAAAAACTGGGGATTGAGGGAGGTAGGAGTAAGAATGAGCCGGTGAGAGGAAGAGCAAGGAGGATATATGTCCCACTTGGAAGTGCAGCACAGGAGAGAAAGACAACCATTGCTTTACAGAGCTGGGTGGGAAGCAGAGTCTTGAGAGAAATGCAGACTTTAGCTATATGTAGCCAGAAAGTGAACAGAATGCTAAGAGAAGGTGTTGAGAGTAGACTTGTGCTGGTGGTAGACTTTGATTCCAGAAAGCTCAAAGGAAAAGTTTTGGAGATGGGTATAGGTGCCTGGAGCAGATGAGAAAAAGAGATCATGTGATAGCCTTATGGGAAATAAATAGTGATCTGAGAGTCTGAGGGTTCTTGTGTTAACTGATATAAATAGGGAAAAATGACATGAGATTGGTTCTGGCAGATTGAAGGAAGATAGGGGCTGTGACCAGGATAGGTTAATGAGGGGTTGTTATCTGGCCTTTTCTTGATACCCTTCAACAGAACTGATGAAATCGGAGATAGCTGATTCTTACTCTTGAACTGACAACCTGGTTGATAATGGAGGCAGAAGACCTGGAGTGGGAAGGATCATTGTCTTGGGTGAGGTGTTCATTCAGTTCATTCTTGACCTCTGGGGACAAGGTGACCTTACATGAATGAGGTGATCTTTGATTCTCTCAGTCTGAGAATACTAAGGTATAACTTGGATCTTTATTCTTTGTTCCTTAAGCCTTTTTTTTTTAATGATAATACCTGATTTAGAGAAAGTCAATTATCATATGGTTTCACTTATTTGTGGAACATAAGGAATAGCATGGAGGACATTAGGAGAAGGAAGGGAAAAATGAAGGGGGGAAGACCAGGGGCGGGGGCAAACCATGAGAGACTATAGACTCTGGGAAACAAACTGAGGGTTTTAGAGGGGTGGGGTTGGGGGAATGGGTTAGCCTGGTGATGGGTAAAGAGAGTACCTATTGCATGGAGCACTGGGTGTTATACGCAAACAATGAATCATGGAACACTATATCAAAAACTAATGATGTACTGTATGGTGACTAACATAATAAAAAAGAAAGCAGTGACAATGCAATGCAGGTCTGTGTCATAAGTAGTTTTAGAGCTGATTTTGAAAACCTGAAATATGGAAGGAGAACAGCAACTGAGAAAGAGAACAGTGTTTTCCTGTTTTCAGCTCCTTGATTTTAGTGGAGAAACAGAATCATGAAAGAATGTAAAAGCTTGAAAGGAAAAGAGAAAAACAAAAGTTACTTCCTTAGAGTAACTTGGTAGTGAGATTTTTATGTTCAACTGTAAGTTGTTCATATATAATAGAGAAGATATAATAACTGCAGTAACCAGACCAGGTAAAATAATTATATAAGAGTTATAAACAAAGAAATGTAAGTGGGCTTTTGGATTTTTCTTTTTGTGGTCAGTCTTACACATTCTCCTCAGAGAAAAAGGAAGTTGGTATTATTTGGTAGACTGAGATATTTTTCTCAAATTTTAATTTAATCTCAGCCACAAAACATAATTTCGTCTATAATGAAAAGGTTTGTTTATATTTCGTATCTACATATACTGGTCTGTCATAAAGGTTGATGTACCTGCAGCATATCTCATTCTATTTTTCATGCCGTGAAAATTGGATCTAAATGCATCTTCCAGATTGGGTAAAGCTTTTATTTCATACAGTTCAGCCTGTATATTGCTTCTTTATCCTATAACAGCTTTACATTATACTCAGTCACAGAAATACTACAAGAATGCTTTATAGAAACCAAAAAATAATATTGACCCTGTTCATTAGGCCTGTCTTCAAGTGTTCTATTTTCTTCCCACTGGAAAACTCATTCCTGTGTAACTTGGAGCATTTTATGGTGGAGAGTTGTGTTGCTTTGCAGTTGGTCAGCACTACCAGAGGGTAAGGATTGGCTTCTTAATTAAAATGGAAGACAGAGTTGGTCCTTTGGCAGGGGGGCTGTGCTTTGCTTTCCCTGTAAATTACCTCATGGTTGCTTTTGAGAATTCCCTTGGCCTGAGACTCCAGAGGACAATGCATTTGGATCTGAAGTTCAAAGATATGGATGAGAACTAAACCACTACTAAGAAAATACAGGATATTTGAGAAAAGGGGAATGCTAGACCAAGGGGCTGAACAGTGGGATTGGGCATGCATTAGACAGACTTAGATTTAAATCCTGGCTCTGCCTCTTACTAGCTGTGTGATCTTGGGCATATTACTTAATGATTCTGAGCCTCAGTTTACATTCTATAACATTGTTGGGAGAATTAGAGATACTTCTTAAGAGGTTCCGGCTATATGGTTAAGTATTTAATATTTTATTAGAAAGATTCATATTACCATATGACAATGTACCGAATTTCTTCTCAAGCTATGAAGTTTTCCTGCTCCATTTTCCTTTTGTTCCTTAAGGAAAAAAAAATAATTTCTAATCTCTCTTCTCTGTTTAAACCTTGAGCATAGACAGTTATATCCTTTAGAGTATACCTTGTTGGTGCAATTGCCTGGCTTTGGATTGAAGCTCTTGTTTTGGATGCCTCTGAGCTGCTTTCCTGTGTGTGGTTATCACCAGGAGGGGTAGCCAATGTGGCTGCCCTAATATGATGTAACAACCTGTTTGGTTTAAAGCCAAAGCTGTCATTTGATGGCAGTGCCTCATTTATGAACACTCTCATTTGCTTCTCTGGTAAAGACATGTGACAGCTAATTTCATGTTTATTCATCTTGAAAGAAAAATCGTTTCCAGTTTGTAACAAACTGACCTTACTGCTCTAAGTAAAACCTGGATGCTATTAGTTTTGAGATTTATTGTTTGAAGTTGCATAGGTAAAAGGATCAGAAATACAGTGATTTTTTTTTTTAACCACAAAATTATGGTAATTTCATTGTCCTTTTGCAAGAAACATAGAGAAATGTTGCCAGGAGACTAAATGGATCTTAAGGTACTCAATGAAAAAAAAAATCTCTCACTAGCTACAAAAACAAAACCTGCAAATAGAAAATATTCACAGCAGCATTCCCCAATGGCTGGAGCTTTTCACTTGATTGGACACACCAATAAAACCTGTCGAGAAAATAAAGCTAGATATTCTTTTTGAGGATAAAAGACAGTGAAGCTCCCTCTTTCAAACTTAGTTGAAACCAAACAAGGAAAACCTTCAGATTATTTCAACCTCCAACTTAAATATGTAGGTTGTTTGGCATCAGGAGGTTTTTATTTTGCCCCTGCCTATCATTATTGTTTGTTGTTTATATTTTCTTGATTTTCTTTGTGACCATTGATGCTTTTCAATGATGGATTTGGGGGCTGGCTAACAGAGTCCTGTTCATAGTCTGGAGTCTTCAGCCTGCTGCTGATTTCTTGTTGTTCTTAATTTCCCTTGGTTTATACATGGACTGTAGTGTGGTAGCTGCTACTTCATCAATCTTGTCTTTTTTTTTTTCTTTTTCACAGAACTTAATAAAATCTGAGGAATGCTTCAAGGCTTTCTCTGTATATGAGAACAAACTGATCCTTTGCAAAACATAGACTGGTTTTCAAGGGAATTTTACCTTTATGTTCACTAAAGGAAACTAATATGTATTGAATATTTTTCAGGGCTCAAACCTAAGTGCCTTCATGGATTAGACATGTAACAAATACATAAAGGAAGGGGGAAGGCAAGAATATAGAGGAGAATGAAGAGCAGAATCTGGGGTAACAAAATACTATGATTTCTGTAAATGTATGCAAATTAATTTTTTATCAGCATTGCCTAACCCAACCATTGCCATCTTCATCCTGTCAAATTGTTGACGATATGTGTTGTTTCCATTTAATTCTTACAGTATCTGACTGGGAAAAAATTTTATTCCCATTTTACAGATAAGAAAACCGAGGCTCAGAGACTTTAGACGATTTAAGACCACAGTGAAGTGTAGAAGGCGGAGATTTGAAATCCTATCCCCTGGAATCAAATCTAAGATTAATTCTTTCATAATGGTGCTCCTTCTATAGCCTTGAATACACCCAGAAGTTGATAAAACAACTCATTTATCCAAAAATTATTATGTGTCAGGGAATATTTTAAGCTTTGGAAAGGAAACACAAAATCAACCAGAGAAACTTCTGCCTTCATGGAACTTATATCTTAGCAAGGGGGAAGTCAACAAATAAAATGCCAGTGTACAATATTATCTTTTATTATTAAATTATACAGAGAAGAATAAAACCAGGAAAGGGAATGGAGAATGATGGGGGAGTCAATTTTTAAAAGGTGAGATGGGAATGGCCTTCCTGAGAATGTGACCTTTGAGAAAAAGGCCTGAAGAATGTGAGGGAATGAGTCCTGTGAATGTCTGCGGTTGGTGTGTTACAGGCTGAGGGAACAAGTGCAAAGGCCTTGAGGTAAAAATGTGGCAGCTACACATTTGAATACTGAAAATGGGAGGAAAATAGGAGGATAATGAATGTTCTCTTGACTATGAGGAACATCAAAGAGGCCTCTGGGACTGGAGTGGAATACTGAGGAGGAGAGCAGTAAGATATGAGGGCAGAGGGCTAAGAGGGAGATTGGGTAGGGCTGGATAAATCACCGAGAAGACTTGGGTTCTCAGTCTGAAGAGATGGGAGATGGGAAGGCACTGGAGGATTTTGGATTTTATTTATTTATGTGAGAGAGAGAGCGAGCATGAGCACAAGCTGGGGGAGGGGCAGGCTTCCTGCTCAGCAGGGAGCCCTACTTGGGGTCGATCCTAGGACCCTGGGATCGTGACTTGAGCCAAAGGCAGACACTTAACCTACTGAACCAGGCGTCCCAGCACTGGAGGATTTTGAGCAGAGGAGTGACACAATCTGACTTAGGTTTTATACGGCTCTCTCTTGTTGCCATGTTCAGATTGGACTACGGTGGCAATTGGACAATACGTTCAGAGACAATGGTGGCTTGGACTCTAGTGATGATAATGAAGTGAATGAGAAGTGATGAGAATCTGTACTTGTTTTGAAGATAGAACTGGAATAATTTGCTGATTAAATATGGGATTTGAGAGGCCAAGGGGAATCAATGACAACTCAAAGATTTTGGCTTGAGCACCTGGAACAATGGCCTTGCCATCAACAGTGGTGTGGAAAGCTGAGGCAGAGCAGGTATGGAAGTTAAGTTTCAAGCATGTTGGGTTTGAAAGATCTATTAGATTTTTGAACAGAGGTGACAATTGGATATACACATGTAGATCTGAGGAAAGAGATGGGCTGGAAATATATATTTGAGAGATGTCAGCTGACATAAATGGTATTTGAAGCCTTGAAACTGGAAGAGATTATCAAAAAAGTGTGTATTGATAGTGAAGAGGAGAGGTCCAAGGACAGCCTGGGGCACTCCTATATAAATCTGTCGGCTTTTGCTTTAATGTATAGTCTGAGGTGAGGTGAGGATAACACCTGTGTTCAGTCTGTGGATTTCTAGAATCTCTTAATGAAGTATTTCTTCTATAATTTTGTTATGACTTTCTTCATCCCCAATGTTTGTTTTTGTGTGTGTGTGTGTGTGTGTGTTTTGCCTTAAAACTCTATTTTATCCAATATTAATTCTTCTATTTAAGCTTACTTTGAGTTAGTATTTGATGGTATAACTTTTTAAAAACTTCTCTACATTTTTGAGAAACTGTTTTAGGTTTTCCTTTAAAAACAGGGCACCTGGGTGGCTCAGTTGGTTGAGCAACTGCCTTCAGCTCAGGTCATGATCCTGGAGTCCCTGGATCGAGTCCCGCATCGGCCTCCCTGCTCGGCAGGGAGTCTGCTTCTCCCTCTGACCCTCCCCCCTCTCATGTGCTCTCTCTGTCTCATTCTCTCTCTCTCAAATAAATAAATAAATAAAATCTTTAAAAAAATAAAATAAAATAAAAACAGAGTATAGCTACATTTAAACAAATCTTATTAGTTTGTTAATTAATGTTTGTTTTCTTTGAATCAATTTACTTTGGGATTGGAATCCAATCCAGGTGCTCTGGTGAGAAATGGAACTTCTGTCAGTCTTAGAGATTTGCCCTCCTTTCCCAGTCTTATTTTGTTAGTGTTGTGGAGTTTGATGCAATGCCACAGGTTTTGTGGGAGGCAGTGATCTTGTGGCTATTAGTCACTTGTCCACACGGGTTCTCGTGGAGGTATGCATGGTTTGGGTCTGGAGCCCTTTTAGGTCTACTGGGAGTTGGCATCCTGGTGCAGTGATCTGGTGGCCTTATATTGATCAGAAAGCCATTTTTTTCTAGGGTCTAGTTGTTTTTATCTCTTATCCTTTAGTGTCAGAAAGTTGACCTATTTCTTCCATTTGGGGAAGACTTCTCTCTTCATCCCAACCATTTTCTCTCTCTCTGGGGTTGGGGCTTTTGAAAACCAAATGTGTAGAATTCTGGCAGGCTATTTCAGCCTTTATCCTCACCATGCGTGTGCCCTCCCTGAGAAGCAATGAGGGACAGAAACTGTTACCCAGGTAAATAACAGAAATTAAAGGAAAATCAAAGGAAATTAAAAGTTAATAATATGCCTAAATATTACCTACCCACAAATGAACAGTAGACTTTTGAAGCAAATTCTAGATTTCACATCTTGAATTTAGATTACAGGTTCATGGTGTCTTTAAAAACAAGCAAACAAACAAGAAAGAAAGGAGAGAGGAAAGGAAAGAAAAGGAGAAAGACAGAAAATGCTAGATTTATAGGATCAGGGATTCTTAGGCTAGTTTTGGAATTCGTTAAAATTGGGGACTCCCTGAAATTGTATAGAGAAATAAGTTGGTTACATGTGTTTGAATGTTTGTGGGGAACTAGAATGTTGGGAGAAGATTTAGAGTGTTAATAAGATTTTTAAAAGCAGCTATAGTATTCATATTTAGGGGAGAAAAGTTTAAAATTACTGGTTTTAAAATGGTTTTCTCTGTCTTTGTCTAATAGTATGGGAAGAGGCTACTGACACCAAGTTCATATAAAACACAGATTATCTATAAATTAAAAACTGAGGGCAAATGGATACTTTAAAAGCTTCAAAAACATGCGCTTTTATAAATTTTCAAACCAGACATTTGAATTGTTATAATAGATATTTAAATGAAAACTTTTAATTTTCATGCTTAAGATTTTCTATAACATATGATATCTATTTTAAAGACTGTATTAACATTGTTTTCTTAATTGTTTCTCATTCCCAAGGCAATGAGAATTGTATTTCTATTTCTACAGAAATTTGTAGAAATGTATCTACCCATTCCTGATTTTTTTTTGTAAAATACATGTTGAAAGGGAAGTGATAACATGACTTTACTTTTTTGTTATGTATATTTATAAATATATATTTAAATATACGTATATATTTATCAGATTATTTTAATGAAGATATTCACTGGTAATTTAAAATTTAACTTGGAACATTACTCTTTTTTTTTTTTTTAAGATTTTATTTATTTGTTAGCTCAGGAGAACAGGGGTAGGGGGTGGGAGAGGGATAAGCAGACTCCACGCTGATCACACAGACCGACAGGGGGCTCAGTCCCACGACCCTGAGATTGTGACCTGAGCCGAAATAAGGAGTTGGATGCTTAACCGACTGAGTCACCCAGGCACCCCTGGAACAATACTCTTAAGAATGAAATTAAATGGACATATACCATATAAATGAAGTTATTAAATATCTCTGGGACCGTATTTATCTTGTTGAAAAATTAAAAGAAAAAAAATTTCTCTTTGGTACAGAAATATTTGTTCCAGTGAACAATTACTGATTTGAAAAATATCCTAAAGGAAAAGGACTCCTTCCTGTAAGACATACTGCATTTAGGTTGTCATGGTACACATTGCAACTATTGGAAGCTCTCCAAATCCTCTGGTTGGATATTACAATTCAAAGTTAATGAATAGATTCAAATGTATCTGTATTCCGAACTACTTGTAGGCCTTCCAATATTCTGAGCACAGCCTGGGTGCTGATTTTTTGCTTCCTCAGAGCAAAGGTAATAATTGTCACAAGGCGAATATCTTTAAACTGTCTCAAAATAAATAAAAGCCTCATGATATGGAATTTACTTTTCATGATCCTTGAAATGCTACTGGATACATGGCATTTGCTAATGGTTTAAATGTCCAGGATCTTATCTTTTTTCCTGCTTCTTTTTAAACTTGGCCATGATTATCAAAACTGTCCTTGGCTTTCTACCTGGCTCTCGCCTCTCCCTCTACTTGAAACAGACTGTTAGTCATGT
Source organism: Mirounga leonina (assembly GCF_011800145.1). NCBI lineage: Eukaryota > Metazoa > Chordata > Mammalia > Carnivora > Phocidae > Mirounga > Mirounga leonina. Next base: position 67,099,680 of record NW_023270426.1, read on the forward strand.
CTGTGGTCTTCTTTGGTTGAAGTTCTCCCACGTGAATTCTCAAAAATTAACAACCAACTAAAGAGTCGGCTCCTAATAAAAACCTCCCCACTCAGTGTACTTATTATATTTTATTCCTCTCTTTTTAGTGATATGATTAATTCTATTTCTTTTTGTGTACCCAACATGTATCTAGATGAGTCTTTTTACTAATTGGCCCTACTGTTAATTCATGACCTAATTGGAGGAAAAATCAGCATATTAAAAACTACCTAATGATCCTAAGGGATCCCCTCTTAATGTATTTTCCCCTTTATCTTGGCTGTCAGGAAGTTCAAACAGAACATATTGTTTATTTGCCATAATTTAAGGTGAGACCTGCTGGTTTTATTGCTCTTCTCCCTTATTACCTGATGCATGTTTTCACTTAGCATGTATGATTGATTTTTAAAAATTGTTTAAAAAAATATAAGGACCTGTGTTATTTTGGGACGTAGGTTGCAGTGATAACCGCTTTTGACTAAGCACCATCTCTGGGATTGACCAGAGAAGACAGTCCTGGAACTCAGGCCCTAGAAATGTGCTTCCACATAGGAATCTACATACAGCTTGTGCAAGGATGAGTATGGAGTGCCGGGAGTCCAGACCTAGAGCATTTTGATTTCCCTCCCTTTCAATCCTTCTGAGACTTACAGGGAGTCTTGCTGGAAATTAGCAAGGGCCCAGAAGGAAAGGTAGACAGAATACTCCCAATTTGCCCATGCCTAAAGGGAGCAAAGATTCATGGCATTTTTGGACAAATTTGTATATAGCCTTCCTGTTTCATTGTCTTTTCCACCTAGTATGGAATCTAGGCCCTTTGCTGGCCTAATTTCTTAGCTATTGATTTTGTGACTCTGTGGGAGATTTCCCCATCTCTCTTCTTCCTTCTTGTTCCATTCCCTAATTACAGACCTACTTCATCCACTGTACTTAGGACCTAAGACTGTAGCCCTTAACTGGCATGGTAGGTTACCTGCACCTAAAAAGAAACTACTTCTTGACTGCTTGGACCTGGGGTTGGAGCAGCATCCAGTCCTCTATCTTTATTATTTTTGATCTTACTGCTCTGTGAATTCTCGGCATATTGAGTTAATTGGTGAGTTTTGTACTTCAGTTCACCTTCATAAAACTCCTAGCTCTACCCTGTGGCTTGCACCCTGGCCACTACTTACTTTCGTCCATTTTCTGTCAGAAGTGAGATGAGGTGAAACTGCTCCCAGCCAGTTTGACTAATTATAAGGCTCTCCAGTGAAAGGTTAGATTGCAAAAAGATTGAATGTGTTGGATAAAATAAGGTTGGGGATTTATATGTGGATTTCCAGTTCCATGCATTCTGTGTTCTCCATTATGGAGGATAATTGCAAACTGGCAGTAAGAACACTAATGAGGTATATGAGATATAATAGAATGAAATTAAGCCATGTCTCCTTTGCCAAATGATGTCTTTTTGGTGTTTCAGTTAGGCCTACTGCAACCCAAATAATGTTTTTCTCAAGGAGGGCATAAAAACCTGACTAGAGTAAAAAATACTGGGTCGGGGGACAGACATGAGAGATCTTTAGGGGGAAAAAATGAATGAAAAAACATTTTATTTTTCTATTGGTAAATGAAATACATGAATGAATGTTAAAATCATGGACAAATTGTTGCCTGTTATTTTAGAGGGCTCAACAAATTATTCATCATTGAGGAGAAATAAAGGCACAACTCAGTGTATTTCTGAGTAAATCTGACTGGCTTTATGTAGCAGGAACAGCGATTTTAAATAGTCTTAAGTCTGTGCAGGGGGGGTATTTCTTCCAGTATTCTCAGACAGAGATGTGGAGCAGAAAATGTTTTCATGAGGTGTATTATTTCTCACTCCTAGGAAAATCTGTCTTACTAAACCTAGGATGTGGGTTGGGGACCAAGTCCCCCAAATTTAAATGAAATGAAGAAAGTGTTTATTGGAAAGGGAAATTTTAGAGGCTTAGTGCATTAGTGGTCAACTGTTAAGTTTAAACTGCTGGTTTAACCTTGCATTGCATGTTTCGTAGGTGGTATTTATTTCTAAGGGGCTATAACTTTAATATAGATGTGTCTTTGAAATGAATGAAGCAAACTTTTAATGACTGATCTATTATATGACCTGCTCTGCTGTTAAGTAGTAGAGAAAACATGTCTGTCCAAAAAGTTTAGAAGAATGCAGAATTTAGTATGTCAGAGTGTACTTGAGCATGCTGATTTGTTCATGTACCTAAGGAGGAAAAAAATAACTTTTTACTAGGTCGGTAAGAAGATTAATTTAAATTCATCCCTTCCCACCATGCGGATGCATATGTATAATCTAATGATCAGGTCATACGTGTTGTGAACTGATTTTTCTTTTGCTGAAGAAAAATTTTGTAAAATTTTTACTTTCTTTTTAAAAGAAATCTCACATTCTCCCTCAAACAACAGTATTGCTTATCTCTTTGACAAATGTAGTCCTGTGGCTTTAGAATAGATATTCAGACTGATAGAAGAAAAGAAAATGTGAAAAGTGAAAAATGATTTAATAATAGTATTCCCAGAAGCACGGACATTTTTAGAAACAGGACTCTGATCAACAGACTCCGGAGATAGGAAAATGCATTAGAAGAGCTAGACCCGGCTGCTTGATCTTGTCCTCTGCTATGGGCATGTCCTTGATTTGATCAGTCTTTCTCTGTGAGATTTCCCCAGGAACAAAGTCTCCAGGCTTTCATGTGTTTCCTTTCAAGTGACAGCCACAGGTGTGACTCATTTTGAAAGCTGTGTTAGTAAACCGTCTTCCGCTTAGAGGATGAGTAAAGACACGAAGCCAAACTTTGAGGTGGTTTTTTGTCAAACTGCAATAGTTAGTCACACCAGCAGCACAGAGAGCCATCTTGAAAATCTTACACTTGCTAGGATGGGGAAATTCCTTTTCAGCATAGGGGAACTAAATTATGATATTGACAAGAATATCACTAGAACAAAAGACTCATGAAGGCAAGGGCTAGTCTGCTCTGTTGGACCCAGTGCATGGCATAAAGTAGAGAATTTTATTAAGTTTCGCTGAATAATAAAATGAAATGAGTGATACATCAATGGTATTTTTATAATATTTTAATAAGTCTTGCTATTTTGCTTTTTCTAAGTTTTCTGAACTCATGTATAAGTGATAATTCATATGAACTCGAAGGAAATGAGTAGATCTTTTAAAATGCATAAACAGGGGCGCCTGGGTGGCTCAGTCGTTAAGCATCTGCCTTCGGCTCAGGTCATGATCCCGGGGTCCTGGGATCAAGCCCCACATTGGGCTCCCTGACCATTTCCTTTTTCCTTATTGTGTTGTGAGGCATAAATAGAACAGTTTTTGATTATCATGAAGACTATTATGAAACAAATAGAACAGTGAGGTCATTATGTGTCCCAAAGTTTTGCATTCTACTCAGCAAATTTCCTCTAAGATTCTTTTTTCTGTTTCGGAGAATCTGAGTGTTTGAAAAAATTACCGATCCTGCATCTCCTTTAAATGTTCTGGTAGTCTTTGGGTTAACAGTTCAATCCATGTTACTTGCAGAGTTTTGTAGATGGTTATGGTGATTCACACTGACTGCTACTTGCTCATATTTACATGGGGTCCTGGTGAAGAGCATTGACTAGTTTCTGTCCCATAGGTAGAACCAGGTAGTCATTTGCTACTTGCACAACCTGGGTGGATTTACTTACTTTTAAACTTCAATTTTATCATAGGAAAAGATATACCTGATACCAACTTGAGAGTATATACTCAACAAAGTCAATCTGATAATTAAATAAGGGAATACACACAATGACCTTAGCCCAAAACTGGAAATATAGTCTTATTTTTTCCCCTTGTCCCCCTATGTTTTTAGAAGTATTAATACACATATTTCTGTTATAAATTTTTAAACTAATGGGCATGGGCACCTATTTCAGGGTGTAATTGTAATTTCTTTGATTAAAATGCCTTTGTGCAATTTTTCCAGAACCTATTGAATCATAAACAGATTTATTTCATGCTATCTTCTCTCTCATTTCCCATGAAATATCATGATGTATTAGAAAGAGTGCAGAGTTTGGAGGCACGTAATTCATAACCTACATCCTAAGTGATAGCATAAATCACAACACATCATACAGGCCCAGTTTTCATAGACGTGAAGTAGGGATAACAACTTCTACATCATGTTGGGGTATGTGTGAGGATGAAGAAATAGGTGTGGAACTGTACATTCATCTCCAAGCCATAAAACAAATATAATGAAATAAAAGATCAGATTATCTCATGCCTACCATAAAAAAAAAATAAGACACCATCCTCAAAATATTATCTTGTCTGAGGTGTTATTCAACTGGTATTCAGTAAAAAGATCTTTTACCACTTACCAAATGTTACTGATAAGAAAAAAAATTAAAAAGCTGATAAGCAATAAGAAGAAAATAAAAATCACTGACAATATCATCACTTGGATATTAAAACATACATATGAATGTATGAGAGGGTTTGTTTGTTTCAGGAAGATATTTTGATTTTTCCACTAAACCATGAATTACAAACATCTTTTCTTGTGATAATCTATCTTTTCATATCCTGTTTAATAGTTGCATAAGATTACATTGAATAGATATACTATAATTTGTTAATAAATTTTCATTATGGTGTGTGCTTTTTTTACAATGATTATCAACACTGGTGGGCATTCTTACAGTTAAATTATGAACATTTCAAATTATTTTTATGGTAAAAGTTGATAAATTAAGTTGCTGGGGAAAAGCATATGTATATGAGTAAAGCTTTTGATAAATAATCAAATTTCCCTCCAGAACAAATATATATGAAGTAAGATAAAATTTTTATATTAATTGAAGATTTCCCTTAAATTTCTGTTCATTTTTTGCCCCTTATTCCATTTTTCAATAGAATATCTTTGCTCATTAGAAAAGTGCTAAAAAGACTGAAAAAGAATTTCTTGTACTAGGCCTGGAAGTATTAAAAGCCTAAGTTCGGGTATTGGCAAAAAAACATTGAAGAAAGCATGATTTGTAAATGATAACTATGACTCCTCTATAGGGTATAGATTCCTGTTCTGATGAGACAGTAATTTGGAGGAAAACCATTGTTAGGTGTTCATGGGTGTCCCTGAGAGATAGAACCCTCTTTCTTGCCCTCAGTGCGTCTATGCTGAATGATCCCTGTTGGGTAAAGGAGTGACAGAAATTTCAGGTAGATTGGAGAATCAGGAGCATGTGCCTCACTTCTCATGTGTCATGGCTGATGCTTGGATTTCCTTGCAGTGCAATGTGTCACAGGGGCAGCAGAATAGAAGTGGCTGCAAGATGTGTCCAGGTGAATGGGTCTGCAACAGGTTCCCAGAGCCTCCATTTTCCCCCATGAGTTATAGGAGGAAATGCAAATTCTCCATGGGTCCAAATGGACTCCTGCTAGACAAGAAACCATCTGGAGAGTTCTTGAGTTAGGGAACAAGTGAAAACAGAGTAGGGTCCTTTGTGGATTAACAGGATGACATTTATCTCAGTATGTATAGGCCTGAGTAATTGCACTCTTGCCCAAAAGTTTTGGTAACAGATAATTTGACACAACTCTAGGAAAGGAAGCAGTGGTGTGTTTTGGAGGTAGTTCAGTTTGGATTGCTAACAACTCTTTGCATCTCTTTGTTAAATGAAGGTCAAGTTAGAGGTTTATAACTGGCCAGGGTAGGAGTATTTATGCCATAAAAATTGGGGACTGCTACAAATCAGGGCTGGCTTTATACTGCAACACCCCCAGAGACAGTTGTTAAAAATGTACTAGCACACTAGTAAAAAAAAAGAGGCAACTGAATTTTTAGTAATAGAGTTTGTTATTCAGTGGAAATGGGGCTTAAAAGATGGAAATTAATGTATGTTATGTTTCTCACACACTTGCATTTTTTTTGATCTAGAATTCATATTTGCTACATTCAGTTGATGTTTAACGAATACCTACTTGTTTCTTAGATGATAGTCATACATGAAGAAGTCATAAGCCATATCATTTGACTAATGTAATCAATTGCTGATTCTGAAAACTCCGTTAATAGAGGAGTATCTAAATTGATAGGTAAAAATTAGGAAAGGGAATATATACATTTGTATACAGTTATTAAATATAAAAAACCACTAGTATTTTAAAAAAATTACTGGCAAAATATACTCCTTAACTGAGGATTTTTTTCCCATGGATTAGACTAGTTGAGGCTCTTGAAAAATGTGTGGACCAAAGCTCAGACTGGAAGAAAAAAAAATAACCTAGAAAATTACCCTGTAACAATAATCGACAATCTTTTTTTATCATTGGCCCTTTGAACTGCACTGAGCTTAATATGATATGTGTCAAAATACTCTGGTTATGACTTAGTGTGCATGAAGCCTCGGAATGACCAATGGTGACATGGGGCATTTTTCAGTGAGTTTGTCAGTGATCCTTGCCTTCTTGCTACATCAAGATGAAGCCTATTTTCCTCCTAAAATTTCATATTTTTTTCTGAAAATTCTTTGATGCTTCTTTAATCATAGTTCAAATTTCAATATTATGCCAAATATATTTTTTTTCTTTAATATCCACTGACCCTCCATTTCTCTTGGTAACAACATCTCTTTTTTTTTTTTTTTTAAAGATTTTATTTAGTTATTTGACAGAGAGATAGCGAGAACAGGAACACAAGCAGGGGGGAGTGGAAGAGGTAAAAGCAGGCTTCCTGCTGAGCAGGGAGCCTGACGTGAGGCTCCATCCCAGGACCCTGGGATCATGACCTGAGCTGAAGGCAGACGCTTAACGACTGAGCCACCCAGGCGCCCCAGTAACATCTTAATGTGTGCTTAGTTGTTATGAAAAGGGACAACAATACATGTCTGAAATCATCTCTTGATTCAAAGGTGTGTTTACATTTGAACTTGCGTTCAGACAACTGAATATTTTTCGATTCATGATCACCTTACCATATTTCCTTTTTAAAAATGTTTTTCCCTAACTTTAGATAGACAGAAAAGTCTCACACATAGTAGAAAGAATTCCCAGGAATCCTTCACCAAGTTTACCCAAATGTTAATTCTTACTGTATTTCCTTCCTCTTTGTCTCTCTCTTCATTAAATGGTCAGAAATAAAATACAGAGGGCGCCTGGGTGGCTCAGTCATTAAACATCTGCTTTTGGCTCAAGTCATGATCCCAGGGTCCTGGGATCGAGCCCCACATTGGGCTCCCTGATCAACCGGAAGCCTGCTTCTCCCTCTCCCCCTCCCCCTGCTTGTGTTCCCTCTCTCGCTGTGTCTCTCTCTGTCAAATAAATAAAATCTTAAAAAAAAATAATAAAATACAGAAGTACAAGAATTAAATAGTTATGTATTTTTATTAGATTGATTTTAAGTGTTTACCCTCAAAACAGTTTATGTAATGTCTGTAGCATATTTGTAAAAATCGATTATATAATAAAATACATAAGAATCATAAAAATAGCCACAAAATGAAAATCTTTGATTGAAAATATGTAGAACTAGAAATTACTAGGGATAACAGAGCAATGCTTCTTTTGTATTAATTGGCAAAGAGAGAAGCACAACTACAATTACAAACAACTTAGAAAGAATGATTGTGAAAATTCATCATATTAAAACAAAAGCCTAATAGGAATAGAGGATTAAAACAGAGAAAACCAGAAAATAATGAAGTAGAAAATATAACTCTAGAATCTGTAAATAAACAGAAAAACAGTTTTGGAGGAAAAGAAAACCAAAACAGATAGATCACTGTCTGGCTATCCAATTAAAGTAGAAGGTGTACCTGTTCAATATTAACAGGCTCAATATCCCAAATTAGATAAAAATCACAACTGCAGAGGATGTAAGAAAATAGGCCAAATATGTCAGGTAATTTCTTTGAAACCCTTAAAGATGAACTCAATTTTTCAAGAAGAAGTGACTATTAAAATTGAAAAATAATAGAAATTAAGTAATAGACAATAAAAAGAATGGATAAACCCAAGATTAGTGTGATTAATATTTGCTATTTTAAGACTCTAATGGTGGGCGGGGGTGTTTTAGGACCAATTTAGCAATACCAAAACCCTTACGTAAATGTGCATACCTAAACCTAAGAATTTCACTTTAAGAATTTATTCTCAGAAAGAAAACAAATGAATTTGTCAAGAAGACTGCACCTGATAGTTTCATGTAGCTGTTCTGTCATTTTTGTGACCCCCCCTCTCCCTACACCATAAGAACCATTTATCCAATGATGGAGGATTAAGGAATTCACCATACATCCATAACTGAATTCTGTGGAATCATTGAAAATGTGGGCCTGAATTCACAGACATGAAAAGTGAGTATGTGATGCAATTCATGTGCCCCAGGAGCTAGCCAGCCAGCTTCCCTGTCCCTCTCATCTTCTATATCTTTCACTCTCTTCTGGCAAATTCTCTTGCATACTTCATGCTTCTCTAAATAGCTCACAAAATCCTTGTTGTACCAGAAGCTTGGCCACTCTCTTGGCTTCCCCTCTCTCCTGCTTTCTCTGACACAGGTGCTCTGGCCACATACTCACATTTACCATCAGTGGTTTGTGTCTACTCACTTGTGAAGGTTTAAGGAAATTTTTTTTTTAACTAGTTTTACTGTAGATGTTTTCTGTGTTAATGTGTTTTTGTTTTTCCATCCTAGTGGCTTTGCCTATTTTTATGTGGTGATTTGGGGGGATTTGAAGACTTGTTAGTCTATTTCTGAAGCTCTCTGCTAACAGCTAGAAATTTCAGATCACAAAAGCTAGAGGGATACTCAGTATGACACTAACATATTTCTGTAGTAGTCTTGCCCACAATCTCAGATTGAACATTTCCCATGTTCTCCTGCCTCAAATGTGTCCTGGCCCCTCCTCAGTATACTTTGAGATATGATTATTTTGATTTATCCTTAACAAAGGTCAACACATGTAAAATCTTTAATTTTTTTCCTACTAACAACCTACATTTCCATCCATTCCTTTTACTCCTTCCTATTAGAGTAGGGTGTGTGTCCTTTCTTTCAATCAAAGGTTAATTTCTCCAAGCTTTTTCTATTTTCTGAAGGATCATTGCTTTTTTGCTTAAATCTTCTTGCTACTGAAACATCAAACCCACTCCATTTTTTAAAAAATATTTATTTGCCACAGAGAGAGAAAGAGAGAGAGGGGGAGGGAGAGAGCACAAGCAGGGGGAGCGGCTGGCAAGGGAGAAGCAGGCTTCCCGCTGAGCAGGAAGCCTGAAGCGGGGCTCGATCCCAGGACCCTGGGATCATGACCTGAGCCGAAGGCAGACACTTAACTGCCTGAGCCACCCAGGCATCCTCCATTCCCAGAAGGTCATGTTGTATCTCCCATTATATATACATTAAAAAGACAAATCTCCCTTTTCAAACCCCTCCACACCTGCCCACTGTCCATGCCTCTGCTTTCTTTACAACCATTTCACAAAAGCATGGCTGTGCTCACGTTCTAATGTCCTATTCACATACAATATGGGTTCTGCTCTTACAACCCACTGTTTGACTCTTGGAGAGGTCATCATTGTTCTCTTGGCTGCTTTGTTTCACCTTGCATGTGGATGGTTTACTCCCTTCATTGTGTTTAAATTTTCAACAACATTTGATACAACTGGCATTCTTTGTTTCTTGAAATACTATCATTTTGCCAACACAATATTTAAATCTTCTGGTTTCCTCTCCGTCACTAGCGACTCCTTCTAAGTACATTTTGTTTGGTTTTGTTTTTGTTTGGTTTTGTTTTGTTTTGAGTCTGTTTCTGCTTGATCTCAAAATTTTGGTGCACCTCGTGGTTCAGATTGCCTCATTTTCCTCCTCTCTCTGGGCTTGCTTTTTCAGTGACCTCATTCACTTGCACAGAGTTAGATATGATTTTAATGGTCATGAATTCAAAATTCCAAATATGAATCTTATCCAAACCTCTGAAGTCCAGACTTGGATATCTCAACTTGGATATCCCAGAGACATCTCAAATTTAGTAGGTCAAAAACTGAACATATTTCCCCTTTTAACAAGATAAGTAGGGACCATCTTCAAAGCTGTCTTTTCCTTGCCCACTATATCTAAGTTCTCTCAACTTTACCTCAGGGATAAATCCATCACCTTCTCTGCACATCCACTCTTGCCAACTTAGCAGCCATAATCTTTGTCCCAGACTGGTACAAAAAACAGCCTTCTAACTGGTCTTCCTTTTAGTATACTTGTCCCTTTCTACTTTATTCTCTCCCTCAGCAAGTAATGTAATGTCCTTAAAGCTTACATTGGATAATGTTCCTCACCTTTGAAAGTAAGGCAGTGCTTTTATTTAATCATCTAATATTCAACCATTATTCTGTGGTATACTAGGTCTTGCATGATTTGGATTCTGGCTATCTTTTAACTCATCTTGTACCACTCTCCCTCTTGCTCATTGGAATCCAGCCATACTTCTTCAACCCTGCACCCATACCCCTAATGCCTAGATTTTTAACCATAGCTCCAATACCAAACAAGTATGGAATGCATAAGCAAGGAGTCACAAAGGCAGGCACTCTCATGCAGCTGAAGCTCCAGTCCCCAGGTAGAATTTCTTCTTTTAGAAAACCTCACTTCTGCTCTTAAGAACTTTCAATGATAGAATCAGTCCTGCCAAGATTATAAAGGATAATATACTTTACTTAAAGTCAACTGATAGTGAATGTTAACCATGTCAATGAAGTACCTTCACAACAACATCTAGATTAGTGTTTGATTGAATAACTGGACACTTTAGACTAACCACATTGATAGATCGCATTGACCATTACAGGGGCTTTGAAACTGATAGCCCCTCTGTTTGGGAATGCTCCATATATCAGTCTTTCCAAGATTAGTTTCTTCACATTCTTGAGTCTTAGTTTAAATACTCTTTCATGAGGATTACAAACCACATAAAGTAATGCCCCCAGGAGTAATTTGATACTTTGTTTATAACATTTTTTATAATGCAGTTTTTCTGTTTTGATGTTAGTTGGCTGTGTCCTCTACTAGAAAGGGCTATCAAGGCCAACCATATCATTCTTAGTTATTCCAAGTGCCCAGCATGGAACCTAAAACATGGTAGTTACTAAAGGCATATTTACCAAATCAATGTAAGAAGTAATATGCAGTGGAATAATCAAGATGGGAAGAAAGGTGTGTGTTTGTACGGTTGTGTATATACACATACATACACATACAAGGGTACTACTCACAAAAAGATAATGGTTTTTTTTTATGTATGGTAAGGATGTCAGTAATCTTTATTTACTTTTATTTTTGCTTATTTTCATTTTCCTATTTTTCTATATAGACACGGATTACTTACATTTTTATTTTCTAAATACACTATTTGTAAAAATATCCAAACTAAAGGAAAAGGGCCAATGGACCAATAGCTCCTATTTAGAAGAGACCATTTCTTTCTACTCATACTTAGGCATTAAATGAGTCTGAAGGAGGAATTCTTTGTGAGCTTCAGTAGCTAAAAGTCTTCATGGGTGAAGAAACTCTGAGGAGAGATATGACAAACAGAAGTTTAAGAAATTTGAAAGCTGTTAATATGTAGCATTTGGTAAATACAGAGAAGTGATGGAATAATGATCTAGGTACCACCATTGGTACTTATTTTTTCATAGTAAAATTTGCAATAAAGCGCCTATCAAGAGTTTATTTATAAAAATAATAGAGTGAAAACCTGGTAAGGAAGGTTGATGTGTTAGAATGTCAGCCAGTCTTTGAGTTTTACCTTCTTTTGTGGAGGAATAGAACTGAATGTGTTCAACTGAGAGAAGCACACTTGAGTACCAGTAGGCATAATAGTAAAGTAATTGTAAAAAAAAAAAAAAAAAAAAAAGGAAACAGAGAATGGACACATGTCTAGGATATACGTGAATGACAAGTCTTTCCTATAGAATGAGGATCCTCAATTCTTTTTCCTTCAGTAGCATTCTAGCCCCCAATTTTCTATTTTTTGGGCTTAGAAAAGACCCTTCCTAAAGCACATACACACACACATATTTTACACACATACACACACACACACATATTTACGTGGGGCTTGAGCCCACAACCCTGAGATCAAGACCTGAGCTGAGATCAAGAATCAGATGCTTAACTGAATGAGCCACCCAGGTGTTCCTTAAAGCACACATATATTAAATACCTGGATAAGATAAGAAGAAAATGATTTTGTGCAAATGTGTTTGTTAAACAATTAGAAACTCAACTAGGCTTTTGAGAGAAGAAAATCCTTCACTGAAATTTTTTAACATATACATGATTGTAAAAGACCTTGCTGGAATCTGGGCTATTGAGGTAGGTTTGAATGGGTCCTCAAGGAATATGAACATGTGAAAAGAGGAAGAGAGAGGTTGGGAAGCTCCAAATGGAGAACCGATGGTGCTGAGTCAAACTTGGATGGACCAGTTTTTTAAACAGATTTATTGAGATAAAATCCTTTCACCATAAAGTTAACCAGTTTGAAGTATATAGTTCAATGGTTTTTAGTATATTTGGAGCATTTTACAACCATCACCTTAGCTTAATTTTTAAAAAAGAGGTTTCCATAACTTAATGCATTTAACTCCATTTTTGATAAGTTTTTAAGTAGTTGAGGTTATCTCCCTTAGGACTTCATAAAAATGAATCTGTGGTTCTGTACTTTGTCCTGTAAGATGTGTGAAATTAGGTAAAAAGCAATTCAGATGAGAGCTGGCTCTGTTAGTTTACATGATGACAAATGATGACAAACCATCATATATAACTCTCTAAGAAATACAACAGTGGAATTTAATGTGAAGTGTATAAAATAAATAACCCACAAATAATCATATCAGTGAGAGACCTACATGAAACCTGATGATCTACAGCATAGAGCCACGAGCCAAGGAAACATTTATTGCCCCCTTGAATTTGTTCATTTAATAAGGCCATCTAGAGTCCTAGCACTTGACCTTAAAAGTGCTCAAGTAGCAAGCTCCATATTTTATTTGTTCCTTTATTTTTCTGTACAAATTCACCCCATATGTGTCTGTATGCTCTGTATTCCCAAGAGGAATGTTAAATCATTATAGGTCAATGGCAGCACTTGTACTTCAAACAAGCCCACAGATGGCAGAGTCCTAGTCTAATTCCCTAGCACTGCCAATGCTGTGAGTGAAGACCAAACAAGGTTTTCCACTATATTCTTTCTGAATTAAAACTTGATGAGTCTCAGAGCACTGTGCTAGCAACTTCCCATGGTCTCTTTAAGGAAACCAGTATTGTAGATTATACTTGTTTCTCATGTTACTATGCACACAGCTGGCAGCCACAGGAAGGCACAGCTTAGTGAATATTCCTTCTTTATTTAATTCCTTCTGCAGGTGTCATTTCTGTGTTGTGGCCATCTGGTGCTCTGCAGAATAGAATCTCACTAGCGAAGACTTACTCAGATATATAACCTGAATAAAAATCTCTTCAAAGTAAAAGCATTAGAAATGGCCAGCATAACAAATACAATATTTTGTTTTTGTGCATTGGAAGAGATCTAGAGCAAAAGTGGTATTACTTTTGAGCAGAATTTGGCTACAAAAGATACATAGGAAATAATGTTTATGGTGGGGTATTTTCCTTATTGTGTAACCTCCATGAGAAATGGTCTATTCCAAAGGAGTATCTGATCTGAGAGACAAAGATAATGGCATTCTTCTGTATTCCTCTGAAAAAGGATTTTGGGTAGGAACAAGAGCTAAAAACTCTTTTCAACCTTTTGATACAATAAGGTATAATAACATATTGGTTGAAGGAAGTGAACAGTTTATTTTTTCCTTTTTTGAAATAAAAAAATTCAGTGTGAAATTGGTTCACATGGAAGTATGCATAGTAAAGGGAATAACAAAGAACCAGCCAGATGATCAAAATATGTGAGAAATAATCTGTGTGTTCTATTTTAAGCCACTTAGTTTTAATATTTTTTTATGCAGCAAAAACTGACATTAGAGAAATTTCTTGATAAGCTTCAATTTTCTCAGCTATAATGATCTTACACTCTATTGTGATTTGATTAGGGTCCCCCAAATTTGTATCTATCCAGCAACTCATAATGTGACATTATTTGGAGATAGTGTTTACAGAAATAAATAAGGAAAGGATTGAAGTGAAATTTTATTGGATTTTGACGGGTCCTAAATCCAACGAGAGTTTCTTCTATGAAACCAAAAAAAAAAAAAAAAGAGAGAGAGCCATAGAGACAGAGACAAAGAGAAGGAGATACAGTGAAACTGGAGACAAATGCTAGAATGACAGCAAACAGTGGCCGAGAAATGCCAGCCAGTCACCAGAAGCAAATAGAAAGGTGTGTAACTGAGTCTTCCTCAAAGCCTTCAAAAGAAATCATTCCGCCAATACTTGGATTTCTGACTTCTGGCCTCCAGAACTGTAGGAGAATACATTTCTGTTGTTGTAAGCCACCAAGTTGGTGGTAATTTGTTACAGTCGCCCTATGGAAATACACTTGATCTTAGCCAAAAGGCCGAGAAGCAATAGCCCTAGGGAAATAATACATATGCCCCTAACTTTATATAAGCATTAAACAGTATATGACTAGCAGATAGGATAGTTTCTGGCATGTAAAAATCCTTGATAAATTTTGTTACTACTAACATAATGAACATTCTTTTATGAACTCCTTTTTTAAAACTATGACTACTCTTCATAAGTTTAATACCCAGCATTGTGCCTGAAACAAAGATAAGTCATAAATATATTTTAAAATAAATACATGACTGAAAACTATGTTTGGGGTAAAGCTGAATGCTTCAAAGATTTCTGGAAGAGGAAGGCATGGCGGTCTTCTAAGAATGCCATGGTCTATGGTAGCTCTATCTAGAAGCAGCTCTTTGGGCCCTGAGAGACTCTCCCAGAAGTCATTCATTCATTCATTCATTCATTCATTCATTTAAAGATTAAACACATTTTTTTTAAATTGAGAATTAGAGACAGAGATATTAAGAGAGGGCAAGAGCAGGGAGAAAGAGAAGCAGGCTGCCCATCAAGCATGGAGCTTGACATGGGGCTCGATTCCAGGACCCTGGGATCATGATCTGAGCTGAAGACAGATGCTTAACCAACTGAGCTACCCAGGCACCCCTCCCAGAAGTCACTTCTGCTACAGTATGGATCTGTGGCTATTCTACAGCTCTACATCCCTAATCTTCACCAGGGAATGTCAAAGGAGGAGGCAGCAAGGGAGAGCAATGGAGAATGGAGAAGCATATGTCAAGAAAAACATCTAGGAAGGTTACTTTTTAAGACAGTTCATCACCCATTAGGCTTTGGCCTTGAGGACAGAGTTATTCAGGACTGTGTACATAACATTTTTGAGATGGATTGACTCCCTATCTTCCCAGAAACAACCTGATTTCTCCCTTTTTGAGCATCTGCAAAGATGAGCTGAGCCTGATTGTCCTATGCAGTGGAGAGCCAGAGTATCAAAGGCAGGACTGTAGGGGCTGATGATTTCACAATTCAATCATGTTAGCTCATAGAAATTCATAGGAGTTCTTTTTGCCACAGGTCAAAAGTACCAGGTAATATATAGAAAATGTATTAGAAGCTGTTACATGTGCATTTTATCCCATTTTTTTCTTTGGCTTTGCAACCAATTGGGGAATAGTAGTTTGTGTCCATCACCTCTTTCTTTTCTAAGCTATTACCAGCAACAGTGAGAAAATGGGGAATATATTCGGATTAGCATTTATATAAGATTTTGTATTTACTAAGCACTTTAGTAAAGTTTAACGTGGTGTGTTAGCTTGTATTACAGTATTTGTATTCTGCAGCCGGGGACACTAAAACAGAGGAAGGTTAAATAAGTGGCCTAAGGTCACATTGAAAATTAATGGCAGAGCTGAGATAAATTCTAATTGTACTTTAGGATTGATTACGGAGCATAGTATCAACAAATCAACTAGACTGAACCTATCTCCACTGAAAGGAAGGGGAGCTTATCAAATTCCTGGAAAACTGAGAAGCTTATTTTTAAACAAGCAGTCAGTGAGGCTAAGATTAAAAAAAAAAAAAAGCATAACCACATTATTCAACAGATCAAGTGCAGTCTGGGCAAGCATTTAGAGTATTAGATCTTTCTTCTGAGCTTTAGACTCAAATTCCCACTGCCTACTAGACATCACCAGTTGGGTGTCTGATAAAATTCCTAAAATCAACCTATCCTAAACTGTAACTCTTCCCCTTAAACCTGACTGTTCTCCTACATTCCCTATGCACATAAAATACTGTTAAAATATCCCAGTCTAAACTAGAAGCCTGGAGTCATCCTCCAGATTCCTTTTCTCCCAATCCTATAATATGCTTGGTGATTAGTGTGGACAATTGTACCTCATTACTATCTCCTGTCTATCTTCTTCACTTTAACTCCACTGGTAGTGGCTTAAATTTGGATCTTTTCATTTGCTTCTGGACCACTGAAATATTTTACTAACTGGTTTCTCTGCCTTCAAGAATCCACATACCAATTCTTCACATTGCCACAAAATGATCATCTAAAACACAAATCTTAGCATGTTACTCCTTTGCTTATGATACCTCAAAGACCACTGTAGGGATGCCCAATTACTAAACACAGTGTAAACAACCTTTCATGGCCTCATCTCTACTTATCTTTTGAAAGCACCCCTAGCCCATATACAAAACCTACAAAATGACTGCAATTCCCTAATGCACCATGTTTCATAATTCTCTTATGTCCTTGATCTTGCCACTTCTTTCATTTTATCTACCAACTCATATTTTTGAGACTCTACACAAACAACATTTCCTCTCTAAAGTCTGACTTCATAGTAAGAATTGATGATTATTCCCTCTTTGACTAGACTCTTCCCTGCCAATAATTGTATCTTAGCTCTGTAACATTTTATGCACACAGATATGCAAGTATGCACACCACTCTTCTCTTTGTTCTAGACTCCAAGCTCTGCACAGACAGAAACTATGCATTATTAATTTTTTTCTGGAGCCCCGTATAGAAATCGGTTTCAGGTTTATTCAGTAAATTGCTATCTGAAAAGAAGAATAAATATCCAACAAAGAAAAATTCCACAAATCTCTACTGGAAATTCTTTTAGAAATTAATCTTTTTTTTTTTTTTTTTTAAGAATTTGTTTATTCATTTGAGACACAGAGATACGGGGAGAGAGAGAGAGAGAGCATGAACAGGGGCAGAGAGAGAAGCAGGCTCCCCGCTGAGCCAGGAGCCCGATGTGGGGCTCGATCCCAGGGCCCTGGGATCATGACCTGAGCCAAAGGCAGACGTTTAACCATCTGAGCCACCCAGGTGCCCCTCTTTTAGAAATTAATCTTGATGGGAATCCAAAGATGTAACTTAGTCTATAAATAAAAATACAGGTGGAACATGGGAACTTGGCTCTACTACTTAATAGCTAAATAAGCAAAGACAAAGTGTACACGCTTGGTGAGCTTTAGTTAACTCAAGTGTAAACTGGGAATAGTAATGACTACCTTGTAGGATTGCTGTAAGGTAGCATTTCAAGAATGCATATAAAACACTAGCACAAGATAGGCAGTCAGAAGTGAATAGGTTTTAGATTTTCTTTTGGGAGGGAAGACAAAACGTTTTTAAACATAGCTGCTCCTTCTGAAACTATCCAGTCTCAAAGAGATAAGTGGTGCTCATTACTGCTTTTGCTACACTAACTAGGACGTGTGATAACGTAATATACTGAGGGCAAGGCCTTTGGTCTGCTTTGTTCACTGTTAGGCCTTCATCAGCCAACAACACCAAAAATCACAGAGTTATATAGGTTAATCACACATTTAGGAATGACAGAGAACTTGTGGTATTAAATACTTACACTGTCTTACTAATTAGATCACATGTGCTTTGTAATATTAATTTGTTTTGCAAGTACTTAACCATATGCATTAGGTAGTCCTTGTTTCATGTTAACACAAATCCCAAATTAGCAGGATCCCGATGACACAACTTTCTTTTCATTTAAAGACAAAAAATACTTTAACAGGTGACATTGTTTATAAAAGTCCCTGGCCATGGTCACAAATGGATACTGGATATTAAGCTCTAGAAATAAAATAAGAGAATATTTTAAAAAATTATAAGCCTTTAATAAAGAATATTGTTTTCAATACAAGAAATAAGTTAGGACATTTTTAAAAACATTTTTAATTTAAATTCAATTAACATAATGTATTATTAATTTCAGAGGTAGTGTTATGACATTTTAACTGTTAGAACTCCTTGGGAATGTTCTATGGTAAGATTTTCATAACATCTCCAAAATTACTTAATTTCTGTAAAAATAACGTTGGGACCTTATTTCTCATCGCACGTTGTGACATGACTTAAAAAAAGTTGGCAGAGTAAAATGAAAATAGTTTAGTAGGCACAATTAGTGTCTATTCTAGTTCAAATAAATAGCTAAAAATGTTATTGAAATTAACTTTTGTGTAAATGATTATTGCAGAGGCATCTTGTACCATTGCAAATTCTTCTGGAAAGAAAAAAAAAAAAAAGAGCAAACTATAAAGAAAACCCAAGCAATTGATTGGTTATTCCTCACAAGTTACTATTTATACTTCATACATCCAACATACCATTTCTCCATATACTTACCTCCTGTGCTAGATTTTTACTTTATAAATAATATAAGTGAACAACTGTAACATAAGAAGCCTAAGTTTTATTTATTTATTTTTTAAAAATTTTGTTTGACAGAGAGCGAGGGAAGGAACACAAGCAGGGGGAGTGGGAGAGGGAGAAGTAGGCTTCCCGCCAAGCAGGTAGCCTGATGTGGGGCTCGATCCCAGGACCCTGGGATCATGACCTGAGCTGAAGGCAGATGCTTAACGACTGAGCCACCCAGGCGCCCCAAGAAGCTTAAGTTTTATAAGCTGATATAACCAAGGCATAGATACACATCATGAGTAAAGTCAAATGCTGAGCAATCTTTAGTGTCAATCAAATTTGTGTCCTCCATTTAAATAAAAACCAACAGGAAACAAATTTCTAAAAGTGTGAAATTCTGGTTATTTGTCATAAAATAGTAGAGAATAGTGAGAATATTTAGTTTTTCTATATAGAAACATTCACATTAGAAAATCTGATAGAAGATTACATGCTTGAGTTTTGCTGTGTTTTTGGGAACAGAGAATATACTGTTTGGGAGATAGCTTTTTATTTACTCAAGAGATTTTGCAGTTATGAACTGCTGCTGGGTTGGGGGGACTTTCTTATGTTAAGCAAATTGATAAAAATAAATAGGGAAAATACAGAATATTGAATATTTTCATCAATGATACATGCTATTTCTATTGTATACAAGCTAAAAAGTCTTAGACTACCTTGAATTTACTTTGTTGGGAGTACTAGGCTTTTGCAGTCTGAGATACAGGAGGAAATCCTATCCCTTATTGCACATTGAAAATGTTACACAGAAGAGACAGAATTTCAGAAGACTAATAAATGAAACAAAATACTGCTTAAACTAATTAGGGAAGAGAAGGGGTTCTTGGCCTGTGTTAGCCCTGAAAGGTAATATTCCCATGCACATGTATTTATTGAACATCTCTGTGTTGGGAACCCTTTAAGGTACTTGAGATTAAGCAGTAAACAAGCAGATCACATAACATAAAAGATCAAGCCATTAAAATATATAATAATCACTGGTGAATCAATACTAACTATCCAAGAGTCAGGTAATAAGGCTTGCAAATGGTACATAAAAATCTATACATCTAGGGTCACAGAACTCAGAAAAAAAGCTTTGAGTAATTATTAAAGTTTCTATCTACTTAAACCAGAGCTAAATACCACTTGTACCTGGCTTAAGCCAAAGCATAATTTATTACATATAAGTAAATTCTTCCCAGAAGTTATTTGTGGATTTATGGTCAGTTTGAATGGTATAAATGAAGTCCTGGCATTGATCACTGTGGGTTAACTATGTTTTAGGTAAAGGCTCTTGTGGGAAAACTGGGAAGTCTCCACCTCGTAGCTCTGTGTAACTGTTTACATATGAGGACAACTGCTTCAATCACAGCACCGTGCTTTTGCATGTTCTGCCCTGGGAGAGTCTGTTCATTTCGTCCACAATAGACATCCTGTATCTTGACAGTTCTTCTGATATTTTTATACTTTAACCATGACCTGTGACTTGTAAATAATCACTTGTAGAAGTGGGAGTCTATGGCTTCTTGAAAAACTGTTTCAGTCCTATTTTCTCCCTCCTTTTCTAAAATTTTATTTAATTCTTACAACATGCCCAGAACCTGGGATAGGTGTTTTCACAAATCAGTCATTTAACCTCACAGTAACAAATGTTTCAGTAATTTGTACAAGTTAATGAAGCAGTAAGAATAAGAACTGGTAATTTATTTGCAAGCCACAGATGCTAATACCCATGCCTACTCCTGGATACATTGGTAACACATTCTCTAACATTTATCAACAACTTTATTAGCAACTCCAATATTGTTCCGGTGAATGGTTTAATACAAAGTTTGTTTTATTTTTTTGCATATCTTATTTTCTCCTGTCAGACTGGGAGCTCCTTAAAGATAGGAATCATGTTATATATTACTGTGTTTAAAGGCTCAGTCTATGTCCATAGATGTCAATGGGATGTATTGCTTGATTGACCAAATCCCACATTGTAAACCAATTGTTTCCTAAATCATCACAAATCTAATGAGCAAATTTATTTTAATAGGTCTGGAAGAGAGGTCTTTCATTATTTAACTTCCCCAATTCCTTTTTGGGCAATAGGTCCAGAAAACCTCCCTCTGAAGCTACCATCAGCTTATTGGCTCACGTAAGCTGAGAAGGAGAAACAAATACGTGGCCAACATTCCACATATGTGCAGACAAAGAGGTATACTGGGAAGATTCTTAGGGTTCATCCAGTAAGACAAATAGAAGATAAAACATAACTAAATATTAGTATCTCTAACTCAACTATAAATACATAGATCACCCTAGCTCACTTTTTTTTTTTTTCTGGTGGGACTGATTCAATCTTTTTATTTATATGTTTTTATTCATTTATTTTTGAGATATAATTAATATATATAACACAGTCAGTTTAAGGAGTACATGTTGATTTGATACATATATATTGCAATGTGATTACCACCAAAGTGTTAGATAACACCTGTCATGTCACATAATCATATATCTGTTAAGGGGTTAATGCCCAAATTATATAAAGAACTCATACAGCAAATAGTAAGATTTAAAAATAGACAGAGGGACTGAGTGGACATTTTTCAAAAAGAAGACCTAGAAATGGTCAATGGGTACATGAAAAGTGCCCAACTTCACTAATCATTAGGGACATGCAAATCAAAGCCACAAGCCACACTGCATCTGTGAACACAGCTACCATCAAAAAGTTAAGAGGAAAGGGAAGTTGGCAAGGATGTGGAGAAACGGAAACCTTTGTGCCCTGTTGGTAGGAATGTAAATTAGTACAGCCACTAGAAAAAGCAGTATGGAGTTTGCTAAAATAAATAAATAAATAAATAAAAACAGAGCTGCCATATTATCCAGTAATCCCACCTCTGGGTGTGTATCCAAAGGAAATGAAAACAGAATATTGAAAAGATAGTAGCACTCATAGGTTTATTACAGTATTATTCATAATATAACACAAGATACTGTCTGTCTCTAAGTGACTGTCAAGGGATGAATTGATAAAAGAAGATGTGATATATATATATGATAGAATATTACTCAGCCATGGGCAAGAAGGAAACCCTGTCTTTGCAACAACACGAATGGACCTCGAGAGAATTATGTTAAGTGAAATAAGTTAAAGAAAATGCTGTATGATATCACTGACATGTGGAATATCAAAAAGTTGAACTCTGAGAAACAGAAGAGAGTGATGGTTAAGGAGCTTGGAGGGTAGGGGGAATGGGGCATGTTGAATAAAAGGGTATCAACTTGCAGATAGAGGATGAGTAAGTTCCTGAGATGTAATGCACAGCATTGTAATTGCAGTCAGTGTTACTGTATTATATACTTCAAAGTTGGTGAAGGACTAGATCTTAAACATTTTCACCACAAGAAAGAAATGATAATTATGTGGTGAAAATCACTATATTTTTTTGTTGTTGTTGTTAATACACAGTGCAGCATGTGGCATGTGGAGGTCAAATTGTGCACACGCTTAACTTCCAGGGCTTTTTTGGGCCACTTAGAAATAAGTATTGCTTTTGGCTACTATTTTAAGAGGAAAAGCTTAGTGTTAGAAATAGGTAAAGTATTATGTATATATAAACGACATAATAACCATTCATCATCCCTATGAAGCTTTATGTATTGGATGTGAACTCTTTAGTTCTAGCCCTAGAGATTACACTTCAGAAAGAATTATTTACCTGGAGATTATTATTTCCCTATGAATTAGATATATAAAAATTGGGTGTATATTTAGAGGTCTGAAGTCAGTTAGTTTGCTATGCTACTTGTAAATATACATCATCCCCTCCTAAACTTTTTTGCCAGTCTCTTTTTCTCTCTGGGATTCATTTTGCTATTCTTGAGCAAGTCTAATAGAAAGTAAAAATACCAAGTATTTTTGACAAGAAAGAAATGGCAACTAAGTAAATGAAATTTCTGGCTTTCAGGTGTATTGGGGAGAAAAGAAGTCTGGGATAGATAACATAAAATGTATATGTCTGCCTTACCTTAAAATCAGAAGATCTTGATGTATTTGGCATGAGTTCCTTCCAGTTAACAGTTGGCTAGAAGTGAAAATCACCTGTTCCCCTAAAATAGGGCCTGTACTCTACACTTACCTTCCTGACTCTGAATTGTGGTGGAAATTAGAAGCCTAAGTGCTCAGTTTTTTTTCTTGTGTGGTGGAGCATTTTTTTGTTCTTCATGCTAAAGTAAATGCTTTCTTGTGATGGCAAAATTTGCTTCAGGTTTACATCTACATCTCTATTAAAGTTAGGTAAATAACCTGAGAAGGCAGTGTGCCCCCCCAAAATGGGGAATTACATATTAATTACCCTGCATCTGACTCAGTTTGTTCGAATTACTTAGCAGGTCACTGTTAGCTTTTGGTCATCCAGCTTTGATCCTGAAATTGCCTTTAGTTCTTTTTAACCCCAAGATCAATTAACTTCCATGTTCTGCAGGCACTTTTCCTGTTTCTCGCATGTGTCTCTTTTCTAATTCCACTGTCACCACTTTTTATTTTTTTAAACATACTTAAGGTGGTTAATAAGTCTCTCTGCCTCTGATCTTTGCCCACAAGATTTATCCTACATAGTTACATCAGATTAACCTTAAAGATTGCCACTTTGATCCCGTGACTTCCTTGAATGTATTTGAAATACATTTGTACTTAAGCACTACTCGGCCTGTCCAGCCTCATCACACCTCCTAACGAGGTGATCACACTACCGCCTTTTGCCACATCATCCATATTTTTGGCTTTGCTATCTCGGTGCTTTTTAAGTTCCCATCCCCTGATTTGAAGCCTTCTCCTGTATTCTAACCCAAGTGTGAAGTCTTCTCTCAGTCCAATAAAATAACCATCTTTAAGTAGTCTAATTATTAATGTTCTTTTTAAATTTTTTGTCTTAAATTAATTTTTCTCTAAAAGTTAATTGCTTGTGGATCATTTAATTCATGTCACTGGTTAATTTTTCTGAATTCTTTCTTCACTAAAAGATAGCACAAATATAGTGAAGCCGTAAATCATGTCAAATATTTGTTTTCCTTAGTACTACCGTAGGAGAGTTGAAGATATTGATGACCTGTAAATGTTCACTACTGTGTGAGATAATGACTGAGGTATAAATGTTATGGGAAAATTTCAGGAAACTTGCTCATGGTAATTTAAACCTCCCGTAGGTTGTCAGTGTAACAGGTTTTTATTCTTAAAGGAACTATGGACCTTAATAGCTGAATGATCAGTTGTTAAGGTAGCCAAAGGTCAGTATGCCCTTGTATTATAGTTGCCTATTTGCACTGAGGGAGCATTGATTACATATGCAATTTCCATGCCCTTTTGTAGAGATCCTGGTATTGGTTTTTGGAATATATTCTTCATCTATTATGGGGTCATCTGTACTTTTAAGATCTAAAGGAATTAACTTGGGTAAGGGTCCTCCTTAAGGTCTAAAGGACTAGGGTGGCCATTTCTGTCTAAATTGGGACACCTTAGGAATGAAAAGTGGCACTAACCAGATGGCATACTGGGGTAATGTGTATAAACTGTGGATAGTTAGATAAATACGGATAAATGTGGATACGTGGCCACTGTCAGTAAAGCTTGACAAAATGAAGAGGATTTCATGTTTAGCTATAAGCCCACTACTGTGCCCCAGGAGAAATTAAAGAAATGCCTTCTTTCTCTGTGTACCTGTAGCTAGTTGATTCTAAAATGACACTCAGTGGTTTCTGCTTTCTGGTATTCATGACTTTCTGAAATCCTCTTCCACTTGTCAAGGGCTGAACCTAGGGGTTTGCTTCTAAAAAATGGGTTATGGCAGAAGTGATTGTATGTGACTTAGAGGATTAGGTGATAAAAGACTGTGACACAGGAGAAAAAAGATGTTGGGTGTTGTTTCTAAGGATTAATTTTTCATGTCAATTACATTTTTTATTTCCTAATTTATTAGGAGGGTTTTAAAAATAAAGACGAAGTGTTGATTGTCCTCTTAAAGTCTGACATTTGTTTGGTCTTTGCTTGCACTCTCTGGTTCTCTAGCACCGTCATTCTGATGAAGCCTATGTGGCAGGAAACCAAGAGAGACCTCTAGCCAGTAGTCAGCCAGCACCTAAGTTTGAATCTATCATCTTGCTGAAAAGAGTTCCTTTGAGTTTTAATAATTTGTAAATTCCCTTAAGTTTTCTTTTTTCTTTCTTTTCTATTTTTTTAGAGAGAGCGAGAGAGTGTGGGGCTGGGAGCCAGGGAGAGAGGGAGAGAGAATCTTAAGCAGGCTCCACACCCAGTGCAGAGCCTGATGTGGGGCTTGATTTCACAATGCTGAGATCGTGGCATGAGCTGGAATCAAGAGTCCCATGCATGACCAACTGAGCCTCCCGGGCACCCCATGTAAATTCCCTTAAGTTTTCTATCAAGACTTAATATTAAGCATATCTACAAAAAAGTAATTTTTTTTCTTTTCTAATTCTCATACATTGCATTATTTCTTTTAAATATGATAGGATATCTACAATGTTGAAAGAAATAAAAATATTTAATGCTCTTGTCCTAACCATGACTTAAAAGAAAATGCTACCAAGTTTTATATTTAAGGGTGGATTCTTGCAAATTATATTGGATGTAAAATTTTAATACATTGAGGAAGTAGGTTTCTGTTTCCTGTGTTCTAAGAATCATTTTCATAATATTGAAGTTGACCAGATGTGTCTCTTGAAACTAAGATGACTATTTCTTTTAATAATGAATTTTATTAAAGTTTAAAAAAGTAAAATATTTGCATATTTTCTCTTATTTTAAATCATATAATCAGACGATAAGTAAATCATATGTACGGATTGATCAGTGATTATCCTCAAAGAGAAAGAAACACATAGTATTCTCTCTGTGTAAAGCACTAGATTATAGAAACTCACTCCTCAAGATGGTTGAGTCATCAGCAGTTGGCTTCCTTACCAATATTTGAGGTTCCAAAAATTCTCAAAAATGAGGTAATCACTATTATACTCACTGGGGATTTTATAGAAAAGCCTTTGCTTCTCAGCCCTGCTATGTAATGAGTAAATGTCTTTTCTTTTAAGATTTTTTTTTTTTTTTTTTTTTTTTTTGAGACAGAGAGAATGAGAGAGACAGAGAGCACATGAGAGGGGGGAGGGTCAGGGGGAGAAGCAGGCTCCCTGCCGAGCAGGGAGCCCGATGCAGGACTCGATCCCGGGACTCCAGGATCATGACCTGAGCCGAAGGCAGTCGCTTAACCAATTGAGCCACCCAGGCGCCCAAATGTCTTTTCTTTTAGTATTTAAAAATTTTTTTCCTGCAGATGACAGTTGACCTAGACTGAGTCATGTTTTTGTTAAAACTGACTTGGTTTAAATATGGAAAATTAATGCAGCTAAAGAGCGTTAATGCAGTTAATCCACTTATTAAGAGGTAGTTCTTCAAGTTTATACAGTAGCTTAGATTCACCTTCTTCATTTCGTTAGAAAACAAAGCGATTTTCTTCTACCATTAGCACTTATTACCTACTCAGCATTGCTCTAAGTAGATGGCTTAACACCTTCCTGGGGGATAGCACTCCGTCACATCTGCTGGACCACACACTATCTAGCTGCTTCTTAAACTGGTGACTTCCTAATCATTTTGTGTAACTGTGATTTTCTCCTGATAGGAGAGAGGTTATATCTAGGTGGGTATGGCAATAACCATAAAGTTTCATACTCTATGCTAATTATACAACCTGAAAAATGTCCCTGAAAATTTGTACAAAAATAAAATCTATTAACATGGATAGAGAAACAATTAGAGAATAATTTTTTTGGTAAATTTTCCTGGTTTTACAAACTCTTTATAGTGCTCAAAAGATTGCAATAAACTTATGAATATTTGACAATTGATTTTAATACTAGCATTAATTAAGTAAAACTCTAAGAAGGCTAGAAATATTTGTTATGATTAGATCGCATAGTTTGAAGGAATGAAAAGTGAATCGACTTGTCATTAAGAAAGAAGTGAGTCATGCTTTTTCCTTTTGAGAATACATTTAACTATCAATTATCCTTTGTTTTCAAATGGATCCACAGATGCACTAAAATGAGGGTACATATATTGTAACAACTTGTTCATTTTGGGGGAACAGCCATATTCTAGTAGTTCTGATGCCACCCAGGGAATAACCTGGAAATGTAAGAGTAAAGCCTCAGATGAGATATGAAATGGATAACTGACTTAAAGAGGAAAAAGAAGATATTGTACTGGATTCAGTGTTTATTTTCTGGTCTCTTCTGTTGTAATACTTTGTAAGAAAAATGAAGATGATAATATGGGGCTCTCTACTATCTTGCTGTTAAATTGAGCAAATATTTTTTAAGTACTTACTAAGTGCTTAGCACCCTATTCTTTATCTTTTCCTTTCTATGTTATGCTAAAAAATGTTGCCTACATAATTCTTCATGAGAATTCATCAGGGTGCTATGAGCAAGAAATTATGAACAAAAATGTACACAAAAGTGAGCAAAAAGTATGCTAGGAACACAAAAATGTGAACAAATACATTCTTTATTCCCTAGGTTCATTGGAGCATGATGGACAAATAAAAATTGTATATATTTGAATTATATAACATGAATTGTTTAAGGTAAAATGTGATGATTTAATACATCTATATGTTACTGGGAATCCAATGCATGGCATGGTGATTATAGTTGATAATTGTATGTCATGTATTTCAAATTTGTTAAGAAAATAAATCTTGAGGGTTCTTAGCACAAGAAAGTAATGATACATTATTTATAAAGGGGACTATAAGGCCATGGGGTTTCAGGTATAAATACTGTAACTATATTTTTCTGTTTCAACTGAATCTCTATTTCAAGTCTGAATTCTTCCTGACGGGAAAAATGTATTGTCATTCAATTCTGGGTTCTCCAACTCATCCATGTTCAATTCACTTAACAGCGTTTTCCCTTCTTCTGCCATCTCTTAGGGACTGGCCTAAGAACTCAAAGAGCTATAGGCAATCATAGTATTGAGTTTAGGGAGGCAGCTGGTCCTTGGTTGAGGCCTCTTCGGTTGCTTCTGCTATTACCATATTCTTGTCTGGGGCCACAGTTTATGCCATGTTCTAGTGTGAAGTCTTCTCTCATGATTATGATATTCTTCCAAGTCCTCTGCTTCTCTGTGTTATGCATGATTCTCAAAAACATGAGAAGATATGTGGTTGCTTCTCAAGCTGTGTGTGGACCTGCGTGGGCTGACTGAGCCTGACACACTCTCATCACTTATGCATTTTATCTAACCAACCTTTGCTTGATTGCTTGCCTTGCCATGGAAGACGGGATTCTCTGCAGGACAACTAAGAGGCACATAAGTAAAGATTGTGTATAGTTTTGGGTCTCGATATTTACCTGGGGTTCATTTTTTCCCCCTTGCTTTTGACATCAAGAATTGAACAGTTTGTTCTCTGGTTCTGCTAACATTTGTTACAAGGGTGATCTTATCTCAAGTGGGCAAAAAAAAAAAAAATAGGGTAGAATTAGAGGATAAAGAACAATATGACAGAAATATGAAGAACACACTCACTAATACTTTCTAATATTACCTGTCTACACTGAGGTCATTGAGTATAGTAGTTAAGCATGTGGGTTTAGAGACAAAGTATTAGCTTGAAGTCTTAGAGCTTAATTGCTATAGGACTCTGAGACAGAAGCTTAGCCTCACTAACTATTTTTATCTGGAGGATGTAAATAAGCATACCTATATTATAGAAATGTGAAAAAGGGTGATTATCTCACATTAAAGCACTTGGTACACAAAGGGGTTGTTCATGCCTTGGTGTAGCCGCGAGTCTACCCAGTTAATCCATTATAATTTAATGAAACCCCCTTGGTAAAATATTTTTTCCATTACTATGAATTTTCATTCTTATTTTTCCTATTGTCTTGCACCACAGAGGTCACTATTATTTTAACAACTTGTTCTTCATCTTCATTGTCAATACACTATAGAGATCCACTTTATGATATATTGTATTTTACATGGTGGAACAGTTGTATAGGTTGGTAACACGGTTGCCATCTAGGACCTAGTATCTAATATTAATATGGTCTGAGGTGTAGCAATGAATTGTGTGCCACAATTCCATGCTGACTAAAACTACATAGTGTTTTTGCATTAATAGAATTTTGATGACCCAGGGTGACAAAAATTTCAAAACTTTGAAACCCTTGAAAGAGATCAACTAGTACAAGCAAGAAAATAGCCATACTCTCAACTCAACCACCTAGTTTTTAAGATATTTCGTGAAAATCATCTGGCTAGAAGATCAAAAGCCAGTATGAACAGCGACAAGCTTTACAAAACTCTACAGTCACATTACAGGTCAAATTATTTCTTTTTTATTAAAGATTTTATTTATTTATTCGTGAGAGACAGAGAGAGAGAAAGAGAGGCAGAGGGAGAAGCAGGCTCCCAAGGAGCAGGAAGCCCGATGTGGGACTCGATCCCAGGACCCTGAGATCATGACCTGAGCCAAAGGCAGACGCTTAACCATCTGAGCCACCCAGGCGCCCAGGTCAAATTATTTCTAATTTGAAATTTAGTCAATCTGTCATGCTCAGCGTTGGGGAAGATAGCTTTTTCTTAAGCAGGGTGGCTTAAGTTCACGTTGGCTGCCGTAGCACCAAAAAAAGAACCGGTGGGTAATGGGTCAAATGTGAGGATTTATTTTTCATGCAGGAAAAGAACAAAACAGATGTTTCTGCTGGGAGGGTGGCTCTTTGCAAAGCAATGATCTGGGCCCTCAGACTCTCATCTCAAAGGCCCACGTCTTCAACATGTGGGTTCCGCAACTGCTGTGTCATATGCTTCCCGAGGGAGGCTGTCACTGTCAATAAGGCTGTTTGTGTCCCTGAAGGAAAATGAGACTGACAGCTACAATTTCAAAGAAGAGTTTAACATCTTTTTATATAATGACATACTGTATTCTCACAGGTTGTATATATATTTTGTCTTTTTCTGGAGATCTTTTACTGATTCTTTGGCTCTTTTACCTTAGCAAGATCCTTAGGTATTTTGTGCTTCTAATTCATCATTGACAACTGGCTTGAAGCTATATTCTTACCAAATGACCCAGTGGAATAATGCATATTGGAATTGCTTATTTTACTAGGAATATTTGCAAGGAGGATCTAAAATGACTAGCTGGTTCAAGGGTTTCCATTCTTGAAATAGAATCCAAAGATTCTATTCAGAAAAACATTTCCTCATCTTTTGGTACTAGATATTGAAGAAATGTAAGATTACATTTAAAGTTTATTAGGCGTAGACATCTTTAACTGGAAGGAAAACACCCAGAAGCTAAGAAGCATTCTTTGTCACAAAATAAAACAAAGAGGTTAGCTTGGAAGGTTGTGGCTAAATAATTTGTCTCTGCCAGGAGTATGGTTAAAATAAATCTTAGGA
The DNA here is from genome assembly GCF_011800145.1 of Mirounga leonina. Taxonomy (NCBI): domain Eukaryota; kingdom Metazoa; phylum Chordata; class Mammalia; order Carnivora; family Phocidae; genus Mirounga; species Mirounga leonina. Next base: position 67,129,936 of record NW_023270426.1, read on the forward strand.
ATAAGGTAATGTGTTAATAGTAAAGTAGGAATCTCTGACAAATATGGATGAAATAAGGAATATGGAAATCATTTTGAGGCACAGAACAGAAACTTTATTTTATGGGAGTAATGAGATATGTTTCAATTCAAACTATTAAGTATATAATCATATTATTTATTTATTAGAAGTAAATTTCTAATTAAAGCAAATCTCATGTTGACATATTATACTGCATTAATTACCTCGGGCCATCGCAGTGCTTACAAATAAGTTTTGGTAATTTAATCTTAGTCATTTTGGTAGTAGTCTTTGTCATTCCCTTCTTCCTCTTCTTTATCTTTGTCCTCAGAATGAGAGTTGTTAACCTGATTGCTTTATTTATACCCCAAGAAGAAAGTGTTCCTTACAATAGAGTTTGACTTAGGCAGTTTGATTGCCCCTGGGAGAATCAGGGGCAATTTGACTCCTGACAAATTAGGTAACACATAATCTCCTGAATATATATCGAACACCCTAAGGTATCTTAAATAGAAAAAGTACATTATGGAACTGTTCCTGTCACCTTTAAATAAGACTTTTCCGGTGCCATACATAATTCCAAATTTTCTTTTTGGAGAATTGTTTATTTTATTTTATTTATTTATTTATTTATTTTTTTTTTCCTTTACCTTTTTTTTTACTCGTTTATCTTTCTTATACCTATTTCTGAGTCCCCTTTTCTACAACTCTTTTATGTCCTTTTCCACATGCTCTCCATTCCATGATGAAAGATAGACATAGCTCCCTGTTTTTTGTTTTTTTTATTCTTATGTTAATCCCCATACATTACATCATTAGTTTTAGATGAAGTGTTCCATGATTCATTGTTTGTGCATAACACCCAGTGCTCTATGCAGAAGGTGCCCTCCTCAATACCCACCACCAGGCTAACCCATCCTCCCACCCCGCTCCCCTCTAGAACCCTCAGTTTGTTTTTCAGAGTCCATCGTCTCTCATGGTTCGTCTACCCCTCCGATTTCCCCTGCTTCATTCTTCCCCTCCTGCTACCTTCTTCTTCTTTTTTTTTTTCTTAACATATATTGCATTATTTGTTTCAGAGGTACAGATCTGAGATTCAACAGTCTTGCACAATTCACAGCACTTACCAAAGCACATACGCTCCCCAGTGTCTATCACCCAGTCACCCCATTCCTCCCACCCCACCCCCCACTCCAGCAACCCTCAGTTTGTTTCCTGCAATTAAGAATTCCTCATATCAGTGAGATCATAAGATACATGTCTTTCTCTGTTTGACTTATTTCACTCAACATAATACCCTCCAGTTCCATCCACGTTGTTGCAAATGGCAAGATCTCATTCCTTTTGATGGCTGCATAATATTCCATTGTATATATATACCACTTCTTCTTTATCCATTCATCTGTCGATGGACATCTTGGCTCTTTCCACAGTTTGGCTATTGTGGACATTGATGCTGTAAACATCGGGGTGCACGTACCCCTTCAGATCCCTACTTTTGTATCTTTGGGTTAAATACCCAGTAGTGCAATTGCTGGGTCATAGGGTAGCTCTATTTTCAACTTTTTGAGGAACCTCCATACAGTTTTCCAGAGTGGTTGCACCAGCTTGCATTCCCACCAACAGTGTAGGAGGGTTCCCCTTTCTCCGCATCCCCGCCAACATCTGTCGTTTCCTGACTTGTTAATTTTAGCCATTCTGACTGGTGTGAGGTGGTATCTCATTGAGGTTTTGATTTGGATTTCCCTGATGCTGAGCAATATTGAGCACTTTTTCATGTGTCTGTTGGCCATTTGGATGTCTTCTTTGGAAAAATGTCTGTTCATGTCTTCTGCCCATTTCTTGATTGGATTCTTTGTTCTTCGGGTGTTGAGTTTGATGAGTTCTTTCTAGATTTTGGATACTAGCCGTTTATCTGATATGTCATTTGCAAATATCTTCTCCCATTCTGTCGGTTGTCTTTTGGTTTTGTTGACTGTTTCCTTTGCTTTGCAAAAGCTTTTTATCTTGATGAAGTCCCAATAGTTCATTTTTGCCCTTGCTTCCCTTGCTTTGGTGATGTTTCTAGGAAGAAGTTGCTTCGGCTGAGGTCGAAGAGGTTGCTGCCTGTGTTCTCCTTTAGTATGTTGATGGACTCCTGTTTCACATTGAGGTCTTTCAACCATTTGGAGTCTATTTTTGTGTGTGGTGTAAGGAAATGGTCCAGTTTCATTCTTCTGCATATGGCTGTCCAATTTTCCCAACACCATTTGTTGAAGAGACTGTCTTTTTGCCATTGGACATTCTTTCCTGCTTTGTCAAAGATGAGTTGACCATAGAGATGAGGGGTCCATTTCTGGGCTCTCTATTCTGTTCCAATGATCTATGTGTCTGTTTTTGTGCCAGTACCATGCTGTCTTGATGATGACAGCTTTGTAATAGAGCTGGAACTCCGGAATTGTGATGCTGCCCGCTTTGCTTTTCTTTTTCAACATTCCTCTGGCTATGCGGGGTCTTTTCTGGTTCCATACAAATTTTAGGATTATTTGTTCCATTTCTTTGAAAAAAGTGGATGGTATTTTGATGGGGATTGCATTGAATGTGTAGATTGCTCTAGGTAGCATTGACATCTTCACAATATTTGTTCTTCCAATCCATGAGCATGGAACGTTTTTCCATTTCTTTGTGTCTTCCTCAATTTCTTTCATGAGTATTTTATAATTTTCTGAGTACAGATCCTTTGTCTCTTTGGTTAGATTTATTCCTAGGTATCTGATGGTTTTGGGTGCAATTGTAAATGGGATCGACTCCTTAATTTCTCTTTCTTCTGTCTTGTTGTTGGTGTATAGGAATGCCACTGACTTCTCTGCATTGATTTTATATCCTGCCACTTGACTGAATTCCTTTATGAGTTCTAGCAGTTTTGGGGTGGAGTCTTTGGGGTTTTCCACATAAAGTATCGTATCATCTGCAAAGAGTGAGAGTTTGACTTCTTCTTTGCCAATTTGGATGCCTTTGATTTCTTTTTGTTGTCTGATTGCTGTGGCTAGGACTTCCAATACTATGTTGAATAGCAGTGGTGATAGTGGACATCCCTGCCGCGTTCCTGACCTTAGGGGAAAAGCTCTCAGTTTTTCCCCATTGAGAATGATATTCGCTGTAGGTTTTTCATAGATGGCTTTTATGATATTGAGGTATGGACCCTCTATGCCTATGCTCTGAAGAGTTTTGATCAAGAAAGGATGCTGTACTTTGTCAAAAGCTTTTTCTGCATCTATTGAGAGGATCATATGATTCTTGTTCTTTCTTTTGTTAATGTATTGTATCACATTGATTGATTTGCGGATGTTGAACCAACCTGCAGCCCAGGGATAAATCCCACTTGGTCGTGGTGAATAATCCTTTTAATGTACTGTTGGATCCTATTGGCTAGTATTTTGGTGAGAATTTTTGCATCCATGTTCATCAGGGATATTGGTCTGTAATTCTTCTTTTTGATGGGGTCTTTGTCTGGTTTGGGGATCAAGGTAATGCTGGCCTCATAAAATGAGTTTGGATGTTTTCCTTCCATTTCTATTTTTTGGAACAGTTTCAGAAGAATAGGTATTAATTCTTCTTGAAATGTTTGGTAGAATTCCCCTGGGAAGCCATCTGGCCCTGGGCTTTCATTTTTTAGGAGATTTTTGATGACTGCTTCAATTTCCTTAGTGGTTATAGGTCTGTTCAGGTTTTCTATTTCATCCTGGTTCAGTTTTGGTAGTTGATACATCTCTAGGAATGCATCCATTTCTCCCTGGTTATCGAATTTGCTGGCATAGAGTTGCTCATAATATGTTCTTATAATTGTTTGTATTTCTTTGGTGTTGGTTGTGATCTCTCCTCTTTCACTTATGATTTTGTTGATTTGGGTCATTTCTCTTTTCTTTTTGATAAGTCTGGCCAGGGGTTTATCAATCTTGTTAATTCTTTCAAAGAACCAGCTCCTAGTTTCGTTGATCTGTTCTACTGTTCTTTTAGTTTCTATTTCATTGATTTCTGCTCTGATCTTTATTATTTCTCTTCTCCTGCTGGGTCTAGGCTTTATTTGCTGTTCTTTCTCCAGCTCCTTTAGGTGGAGGGTTAGGTTGTGTACTTGAGACCTTTCTTGTTTCTTGAGAAAGGCTTGTATTGCTATATACTTTCCTCTTAGGACGGCCTTTGCTGCATCCCAAAGATTTTGAACAGTTGTGTTTTCATTTTCATTGGTTTCCATGTATTTTTTTAATTCTTCTTTAATTTCCTGGTTGACCCATTCATTCTTCAGTAGGATGCTCTTTAGCCTCCATGTATTTGAGTTCTTTCCGACTTTCTTCTTGTGATTGAGTTCTAGTTTCAAAGCACTGTGGTCTGAAAATAGGCAGGGAATGATCCCAATCTTTTGGTACCGGTTGAGACCTGATGTATGACCTAGGATGTGATCTATCTGGAGAATGTTCCATGGGGACTAGAGAAGAATGTGTATTCCGTTGCTTTGGGGTGGAATGTTCTGAATATGTCTGTGAAGTCCATTTGGTCCAGTGTGTCATTTAAAGTCTTTATTTCCTTGTTGATCTTTTGCTTAGACGATCTGTCCATTTCAGTGAGGGGGGTGTTAAAGTCCCCCACTATTATTGTATTGTTGTCAATCTGTTTCATTGCTTTTGTTATTAGTTGGCTTATATAATTGGCTGCTCCCATGTTAGGGGCATAGATATTTACAATTGTTAGATCTTCTTGTTGGATAGATCCTTTAAGTAGGATATAATGTCCTTCCTCATCTCTTATTACAGTCTTTGGTTTAAAATCTAATTTGTCTGATATAAGGATTGCCACCCCAGCTTTCCTTTGGTGTCCATTAGCATGGTAAATGGTTTTCCACCCCCTCACTTTCAATTTGGGGGTGTCTTTGGTTCTAAAATGAGTCTCTTGCAGACAGCATATCGATGGGTCTTGTTTTTTAGTTCAGTCTGATAGCCTGTGTCTTTTGATTGGGGCATTGAGCCCATTTACATTCAGGGTAACTATTGAAAGATAGGAATTTAGTGCCATTGTATTGCCTGTAAGGTGACTGTTACCGTATATTGTCTGTGTTCCTTTCTGGTCTGTGTTGCTTTTAGGCTCTCTCTTCGCTTAGAGGACCCCTTTCAAGATTTCCTGTAGGGCTGGTTTTGTGTTTGCAAATTCCTTTAGTGTTTGTTTGTCCTGGAAGCTTTTTATCTCTCCTTCAATTTTCAATGACAGCCTAGCTGGATATAGTATTCTTGGCTGCATATTTTTCTCATTTAGTGCTCTGAATATATCCTGCCAGTCCTTTCTGGCCTGCCAGGTCTCTGTGGATAGGTCTGTTGCCAATCTAATGTTTCTACCCTTGTAGGTTACATATCTGTTCTCCCGAGCTGCTTTCAGGATTTTCTCTTTGTCTCTGAGACTCGTAAGTTTTACTATTAGATGTCGGGATGTTGACCTATTTTTATTGATTTTGAGAGGGGTTCTCTGTGCTTCCTGGATTTTCATGCCTGTTTCCTTCCCCACATTCGGGACGTTCTCTGCTATAATTTGCTCCATTATACCTTCTGCCCCTCTCTCTCTTTCTTCTTCTTCTGGGATCCCAATTATTCTAATGTTGTTTCGTCTTATGGTATCGCTTATCTCTCGAATTCTGCCCTCGTGATCCAGTAGGTGCTTATCTCTCTTTTTCTCAGCTTCTTTATTTTCCATCATTTCATCTTCTATATTACTGATTCTCTCTTCTGCCTCATTTATTCTAGCACTTAGCGCCCCCATTTTTGATTGCACCTCATTAATAGCCTTTTTGATTTCTACTTGGTTGGATTTTAGTTCTTTTACTTCTCCAGAAAGGGTTTCTCTAATAACTTCCATATTTTTTTCAAGCCCAGCTAGTATCTTTAAAGTGGTGATTCTGAACTCTAGATCTGACATCGTACTAATGTCCGCATTGAGTAGGTCCCTGGCAGTCGGTACTACCTCTTGTTCTTTTTGTTGAGGTGATTTTTTCCGTCTTGTCATTTTGTGCAGAGGAGAATAGATTAATGAGAGAACAAAATGCTAGCAGAGTAACAACGTCCCCAGAAAATATACTCTAAACAAATCAGAAAAGACCTGAAGCAGTGGAAAAAGAAACAGAAAGAGAGAAAAAAGAAAAAGAAAAAAAAAAGAAAAAAGATAAAGATAAAAACAACAACAAACAAAACAACAACAACAACAACAACAACAAAAAACAGAATGTGATCAAATATGATCAGGCTGGTATATAGATCAGTGCCACACATTAGATTTGGGGTGTATTTTGGTCTTTTAGAAGAAAGTGCCTCCCAAAATTTTAAAGAAAGAAAAACTTATATGTGGACAAAAATAAGGGTTGATATGATGAAGGGATAGAATATGACTGTAAAGATGGAAATTATAAAAAATTTTATAAAAGGAATTGATAAGAAGTTGTTTGAAAAAAGAAAGAAGAGGATTTAAAAAAAGAAAAAAGAAAAAAAAAGGGAGAGAATGTGATCAGGCAGCGGAATAGAAAACACCATATACTAGAGATTTAGGGTATATTTTAATCTGTTAGAAGAAACTATCTCAAAATTTTAAAGAGAGAACAACTTATATATATAAGCCAAAAATACGGGTAACTACTATGAAGGGATAGAATATGACTCTAAAAATGAAAAATAAAAATGTTTTTTTTTTTTTTTTAAAGGGATTGATAAGATGTTGGTTGAAAAAGGGAAAAAGAAAAATTCAAAAAAAAAAGAAAGAAAAAAAGACAGTTAAAAAAAAATTAACTTTGAAAGACTGAAGAATCATGGTAAAAAAGCCGTGAATTCTATGTCCAGTAGTCCCCTAGCGCTGGAGTTCTGCCGTTCTCATTGATCGGTAAACTTGGTCTTGGCTGGCTGTTCTCGCTGATCTTCTGGGGAGGGGCCTGTTGCCGTGGTTTCCAAATGTCTTTGCCGGAGGTGGAATTGCCCCGCCCTTGCCCCCTCCCGGCTAAGTAATCTGCGCGGGTTTGCTCTCCGGGGCTTTTGTTCCCTGCGAGCTTTCCGTACAGCTTTGGAGGCGGAGAGTGAAAATGGCGGCCTCCCAATCTCCGCCCCGGAGGAGCCGAGAACTCGGGGCCCCGCTCCTCAGTGAGCCCCCAGAGAAAAGCCGTCAGTCACCCCGTCTCCCCCGTCTCCGGCCGCACTCCGTGCTCACCAGGCCTGTGACCGCGCATTTCTATCTCTGGCACCCGACCCAGGTGGAGTCTCCAAACCCAGCAGATCCCTGCGGTGCACTCCCGTGCGGCTCCTTCCAGGGGAGGAAAGTGAGTCTCCCCGGATCTGCCGCTTGTTGGGTCCCTGCTGGAGGAGCAGTGGCCCGACTGTGCCGCGGATCACGGTTTATGGCGACCCCGAGCTGAGAGCCCGCACCTGGGCTCCGCCTCTGCAGCCGGCTTCCCTGCTCCATTACCTGGGAGTCTGCCACACTCAGGCACCCCCGGTCTTTCTGTGACCCCGAGGGTCCTGAGACCACACTGTCCTGGAGGGTTCCACCCCCTGCTTAGCCACCAGAGTGACGTCCCTCGGCGGAGCAGACTTTTAAAAGTTCCGATTTTGTGCTCCGTGGCTCTATCACTTGCCAGAAGCGGCTGATGGAGGCCCCTCCCCTGCCCTCTATCCTCCCGAATATCGCCTGGGATTCACTTCTCCGCACGTCCTACCTTCCAGAAAGTGGTCGCTTTTCTGATGAGAGAGTTGTTGTTCTTCTTTTCTTCGATCTCCTGTTGGGTTTGTAGGTGTTCAGAATGGTTTGATCCCTATCCAGCTGAATTCCTGAGAGGAGACAAAATCCAGGTCTCCTACTCCTCCGCCATCTTGCTCCCTTCCTCTGTTTATTTTATTTTTTAACTTTTTCTTATTCTTCCTTTTTTTTTTTATGTTATGTTAGTCACCATACATTACATCATTAGTTTTTGATGTAGTGTTCCATGATTCATTGTTTGCATATAACACCCAGTGCTCCATGCAGTACGTGCCCTCTTTAATACCCATCACCAGGCTAACCCATCCCTCCACCCATCTGCCCTCTAAAACCCTCAGTTTGTTTCTCAGAGTCCACAGTCTCTCGTGGTTCATCTTAGAGAAGTAATTGTCTAAAGAATTTTTCTTATTTTTAATTTATAGCAAGATAGGGGATTTTAGTGCTGTCATGTGACATCTCAAACCAATGCTGCCTTTTAAATTTTTTTTTTTCTGAAATGAGTACAGATAATGATGGACATCTAGTGCTACAACACTTCCCAAGTTGTTAGAATAAGAATCACCAAGCCGTGAAAGTTCCAGGTACTTTTCTAGGTGTTGGGACTATAGTAGTGAAAAATTCCTTAGAAGTGAGGCAGAGAGAGCTTTTTCCCACCTGGACACCAAAAAAGAAATTCAGTTTATATGTGGTGAATCCAATAGGGCTGGACCTCCAGCTGTAAACCTTAAACCCCCAAACAACTTACCTTCAATTGTTTACAGTAAAGTTTTCATAATCCACCCAGGTTGCCCACATTCAGCATTCAGAATCATTGCTCAACCTTTGTTCTCCAATTACAGTTTGTCAACATGCCCTCAAACAGCCATAGTCACATAGAGTAGACTTAATTTGGATTCTGGGCCTGACAAGCTATGCTTTACAAAATTGTTTTCTATTATAATGGCCCCTAATATCCTTGGATATAATAGTCTATCTCTCTCATTTTGTTTGTTTTGGAGAAAACACCTTCCTGAGGTGAAATAATACCTTGAAAAATGTCAAAGAATAAAAAGTTGGTTTCTTAGTGTTAAAAAAAAAAAAAGGCTCTTTGGGATACAGGGACATTATCTGTCAGAATGCAAAGCTATAAATGCGAAATGTTTTGTCAGCCAAAATAATATTTCTGTGTCTTCTGAACAGTAATGAGTTTCATAGTCTGGATGGGAAGGTCTGGAGGTCAGTGTCATTATGACAGATTTTAGAATATAAATAATAGGAAGCAAAGAAAATCTAAATGATAGGCCCTAAAACTGTATGTGTGTCCCTGAGTTACAGTAGCCATTAGCGGTAATTTCTTAGGCTGTATACAGCAAGACACAGACGGAGGATTGGAGAGGAAGCGACTAAGGAAATCAAGGGAATGATAATAGTTACATTAAGACAGAATTAAGGAATGAAGAGAGATGAGGGAGAAATAAGAAATGTGATGTGATTAGCAGGAGAATATTTACGATTCTGAAAGTGAGGGTAAGAAACTGACATGAAGCATTCACAGCCACACTGAGGGATGCCATATTGTGCTTCCGTTTAAATACAACACTCAAAAATAGGTCATCACTTTTATATTCAACCAGATAGAATGCTGAACTCTGTGGTCAGCATTTTGTCTTCTGCTTTGATTGATTTACCCTAATTTCTTTCTTTAGTTAAGAACTTCTATGCTTCAATTCACATAGAGTGTTGTTTTTGTTTTTAATTTCCATGTCCCACAGAGAAGGAAAAGTAAACTACCCACAGAGATTTAGGTGAGACAAAGGAAGACCTTTTTGAGGGAAGTGGTGCTTGAACATTCAAAGTATCAGTCACCTAGGGAAGGCTTGAAATCATGGTGTCTGGCAACCCTGGGGCCAGATGATCATGTATTGTAGGTCCAGGCTGTAAGTGGAACAAGGCAGCCCCTGGACCCACCCCCAGGATCCATGATTAGTCAGTAATATTTTGTTAAATGTACTGCAGTAGAAGGAAATTCAGGATTTTTTTAATAGATTATAAATTAAACTGTTATTTTTTAATGTGACTTGATCAGTATCAGCACTTTTCAAAAATCGTATGTATAAAATTCATTTCTGCAAGTCGTGAGTGCAAGGTATTATGAGTATGTGAATCACTGGTCTGTTTCTTAGATAAAACATTAACGGGGCTGTGCCCCGAACATTTTTATTTTATTTTAAAGATTTTATTTTTGGGGCGCCTGGGTGGCTCAGTCGTTAAATGTCTGTCTTCAGCTTAGGTCATGATCCCGGGGTCCTGGGATCGAGCCCCGCATCGGGCTCCCTACTCAGCGGGGAGCCTGCTTCTCCCTCTCCCTCTGCCTCTGCTTGTGTTCCCACTCTCGCTGTGTCTCTCTCTGTCAAATAAATAAATAATAAAAAAAAACTTTAAAAAAAAAGATTTTATTTTTATGTAATCTCTGCATCCAATGTGGGGCTTGAACTCACAACTCCAAGATCAAAAGTCAGATGCTCTACCAACTGAGCCAGCCAGGTACCCCCACACTCAACACTTTTAATAGAAAAAAAAAAAAAACATTTTAAGTAATCAGGGTAAGCAACTCATATACATATATATTATACATATATTTTTTGTTATTGGTTCCATGTGATTTTATACTCCTGAATATTGTACAGGTTATACAATGGATGATTATTAATAAAAAAATAATAATGGAAAATGAGGTGTTCCTAAGAAATAATATTTAGAGGTTACAGCTGAGTTTACTAATTTCACATACTGAAATCTTTTCATATCATCAAGTACATATGTATACCTTTCTATTCACTGGTAGCACAGTTGTAGGTAAAGTAAAATTCAGTTTAAGATTTCTTCATTAATGGATACATTGTTTCCATGTTAACAGCAGTGACTCAGTTTTACACCTGTCCTGGAAATCTTCTAGTATAGCCATAAGCTGTATTCAATGAGGTAAAAAATGTATGTGTGAAGGCAGAGTATAGATAGATAAGACCTCGTTACCTATGGAACTTGAGCTTACGGTAAATACTGAATGAGAAATAAATAGAAAAAATCAATTGAAAAGTAGTTGCTGTGAAATTACAGTAATTGTTTGGAAAAAAGACAAAATTGCATATTTTATTTTTTGCTAGATTTCTCCAAATGTTCTTCTAGAAAGATCACACCAGCTTACCTTTCCCCAAATAGTTGTAGGAAACTGCCTTTTTCTCTGTATGCTATCAGTGATTATCATCAGTTTTATTCATCTAATAATTGCAACATTTTGACCATATATTCATGTTTTAAGCCATTTGTATTTTTATACAAGTTGTTCATAGATTTTTGTCCATATTTCTATTGTTTCAGTTGTTCTGAATTATTTATGAGGTGCTTATTTATTACAGATATTAATCCCTTTTTTATATGTGACAAATCTTTTTTGTTATTTAACAAAAAGATTTTTTTTTTCTCTCCATATGACCTCTGTGAGCTATCTTCTGTATTTTTAGCCTACTTAATCAATCCCTATGCTAACAATGTGTTTCTACTGAACTTAACACTTTAACACTGGACATTTAAAAAAAGACGGACATCAGGGGATATATGGACAAAGTGGAAAAGTCACACATGTTCTCCATGACTCAATCTTTCATTCCCTATCCTAGCCTCATTGTGAAAGATCCCTGTGCAGATATTTGCTCCCTCTCAGGATGTAGGTGTATTACAGGAGACCTCATCCTGGTGATTTTTGTTAAGATGTTAATAGCCGTTCTCCACATGTCAAGAGAGCTATTGAAATAGGAGTCATCATTCTCGTAATTCTGGAGGGATGCATATAAGTCTAGTTTCCCAAGCCAAAGGCTCTGATATCTTTGTGCTTACTTCTGCTTTCCCTCTAACTTATTTTTAACTATCACAATATAACTGTTGGCAGTTCTATCTTTCAAACATTGTTGCGTTAGCACATGGGTGTCTTAGCTTTAATTGGCTTTTTCTTTGGGATTGAATGAAAGAGGGCACTCTATTACTGACATAAATATTAGCTGGTGTTGAGATACTGAGCTTACATTGGCCCAAAGTATAAATCAAAAGAATTTTGTATAGATTACCAAAACTCAGCTAGAAGAATGTTCTTATGTATTAAACCTCTTTTTCTATATAAGGTAAGAAATTTAGTCTATAATAGACTCCCACTTTATGACAAGAATCTCCAAAAATTACATTAGATTTAGTTGGTTGGCTCATTCATGGCATAGATGAGGACAAAGAATAAAGCTTTTCCTGTAACTGAGAAAGATGAGTTTTGGAGCTTCATTGTTTTACCCTGTCATTTTCTATTAACATTTTTTTTTTTTTTTTTTGCTATTCTCTGGTGCCTGTCCTTGGTCAACTGTAGACAAAGAATATTTAGGTTGCCATTACATTATTACATTATATTATTGTAGCACATTTAACAATAAAATTTTTACTTGGAATATTTATTGAACTCTTCTGCAAATAATACTCATGTCATCTGAAAAGTATTAAATGAAAAACCCTGTGTATCAGGGATAGGCAGGCTGATATTTGATATTTTCTTAACATAATTGTTTTAACTATTTATAACTATTTTATCATCTGTATAAATATTTTACATCTCAAAGTGTTAAATGTCTTCTATGTCATCTTCCAAGCAATGCATTAGATATATTTTGCTCTTCTAAAGCACATAATAATCTGTTGCAATCACAAAAAGTTGGGAGAGACTTTTAGAATGCTCTTTTCATTCAGTACATAAGGTAAGTCTGGTAATTTTACGAAAATCAAGTTAAGAACAATCTCTAGCACCAATACAAAAGGTAGTAAGGAGCCAAAGTTAATGTGGTGCACACTAGGAACAATATAATATACAGAATTGTTGAGAGCCACTCGAAACTACGTGAGTTAGCCATAGATCAAGAAGAAAGTACCAAGATCAAACATTAAAATGTTATTATGGAAACTGATTAGCATTAATGTACAAGAGCCAGTTCCAATTTTGTTTGATGCTTATCATACTGTACTTACTACTTTCTTTGCATTCAGAGTCACAGAGTCACCCCATGAAACTATCGACCTTGGTAGTGATATTTTCATTGAGCTTTTGAGAATTATATTCCCAACATTTTCGGATCACGTACAATGCCTTCTAGTAATACTCATGTAAATAAAGATGCTATTTGAGGAGGATATCTCTAATACATTTTGAGTGCTGGAAAAAGACACCTTTGGTGATTTAGCAAAAAGAAGCCTAAGAACTAAGCCTAAGCCTAGTTCACACTCTGATGTTTTCTCCAGAAATGGTCATTTTATCAGTATCAACAAATCTCTCAGCAAGAGACTATTTATAGAACTAAGAACATTTAGAAAATGATTACATTTTAGTCTTTCATAGTTTTATTTCCAGGAAGACAAAAGGCCGAATATCAGTTGGTTAAATAAATAAATGAGTGAACAAAAAACCTTGCATTAGCCCCCACTCTAGAAAGAGTCAACGTCCATATCACACATTTAGCGTATGATGATTAGGTGATTAGGTATGGTCTGTGCAAGCATGATAGTGGGGGCAATTGCTTTTCTAAATACATACTAAGTCATGTTTTTTTTTTTTTAAGATTTTATTTATTTGACAGAGAGAGACACAGTGAGAGAGGAACACAAGCAGAGGGAGTGGGAGAGGGAGAAGCAGGCTTCCCACCGAGCAGGGAGCCCGATGCGGGGCTGGATCCCAGGACCCTGGGATCATGACCTGAGCTGAAGGCAGAGGCTTAACGACTGAGCCACTCAGGCGCCCCCTAAGTCAGGGTTTAATAACGGCCGCTAGGATGCTTCAAATCACAGAAAAGCGAAAAGGTGGTGAAAAGAAAAGAAGTTCGGACAATTGGGATTTGAGTGATAGAATGAAAAGTGTGTCTTGTGACCTTATTTTGATCAGCTACATTACAATTCTAAAGATCCAGGTGTACCAATTAAGATAGACTTCTTTTTGTTCTTGGAATCTGCAGAAGAGTTGACTTAATTGAAACATGCTTCCCTTACTACTCCAGAGCTAGGAACGTTCCAGTTAATTATTGACTGTGTTCTGTTCAGGAGCTCCAGTGGCTGTGTTCCCCGAATGAGTAGAGATGCGGCTTAAACTCTGTTCTGTAGTTCCAGAAATTAACAGGAAACCAGCTAACATGGATTCAGGTGCATTAGATAATAATGTAATAATGAGTTGAGAGTCAAGGAAAAATCATTTCAGTGTTATTTTTTGAGACTTTTTTTTTTTTTTTACAAATCCATTTATAAAAAAATTTGGAGCATTAAAAAGATGATGTGAAAAGAATTTTTAAAAAATTAAGATGATGTGAGATGAGATACCACTTGCTTTGCTCTGTTGTTTCACTTACCTTAACAACAGTCCTGCAAGATAGGTAGATTATTAGGTCCATTTTACAGATGGCAAAACTGAGACTCGGAAGATGAAGTGATTTGCCCAAGGTTACCTGTTGAGTGACTATTAGAGTGGTTGTTGAATCCAAGGTCTCCTTACACTGAAGCCTGTGCTCCAAACCACTATAACTTCTGGTCTCCCTTTTATTCTAGTTAGCATGTAGAAGCCCATTTTCTACAAAAGGCAATTAATTGTTCCTAAGCATAATGCTATTTTCTTTTTTTGTTACTGGAGCATTTTTGCTGTTAAAGGTGATTTATAGATTGACAGGAATCTCAGCTGCTCAGTGATGGTTCCTTGGGGTAGGGAGGAGGGAGCGCCTGCAGTTTATTATAATGTGGAACTCCTCAGCTCTTTCCTGAGATGGAGACCGAGACCATGTGGCATTGTTCACGTGGTGGGGGAACTGGGAGATGGGAACTCAACAAACGTCCTTTCCTCAATCTGTGTGTCCTTAGCCACTCTCTTCCATTGCAACGCTGATTCTTATCTTCATTTTAAATGTATTTTAGTTTAATCAGGACCGTGATGGTAATTACACAGGATTGTGGTTGTGGACTATTATTTGGACAAATTTTAATTGAAAAATCCCGGTCAGAAGGCAATCTGTTATTCAAGGAGGAAAAAACACTCATCAAAGAACTAGGTTACTAAGTTGAGGAAGGTGCAGGCCAACGACGCTGCAGGTCAGCTAGGATGTGAGGAGCTCCAGGGAGATCTCACAGAAAGACTGATAATGAAAAAGAGACAGACCATGGTGGGGAGGGGTGCAGACGAGAAGGGGAGGGGTGTGGTGGGTGGGAGAGAATTAGGCAAGAGAAATCTGGAAAAGTACTATAACATTATGTTCTTTCAAGTAAAGAGTGAAGACAAAGGAGAACCTGAAGTAATATGTTTGAAAACAAAGCAGATTTGCCCTCCCCATAGTTGACTGACTACTCATCTTGGCAAAAGGAACCTTACTTTATTGTAATGGTATTATAATTCATAAAACCATTTTCAAATGAAAGAATATGTAGTACAACTTAGGTCATCAATCATCTCACTAATGACATTTTGTGAGGGGTTGGGGCCATCTAGGGTGGCATTTATAAAGTTTTATGTCACTGAAAAAAAAATGATGGTTGAAAGCAGAAGAATATGAATAAAAGGGGTAACTTGAACTTCTACAACTGAGGGCTTAAGGCTTACTTGGCCCTTTGTTCTCCTGATGTTAGTCAAGCCGATGTCACCAACGTGGTCATGTTGAGCAAATGTATGCGTAAGTTAGATAACTGCATTTGCATTAGCTTGTTAGGCCTATGGAAAGACAGCCAGAATTCCCTGGACTGGAAAAGGCTCATTTTCCCCATACGTGTGTGAAGATTGCAAACAGCATAAGCAGGCCACCCACCGTGAGAGGTCAACCGTGAAACGTCCTTTGTGACGTTTGCCTTTCTGCTGAACATGCGGCATGCCCTTTGTCTTCTCTTTGTAGTTTAATTTATGTTATCAAAAGACATTTAGGATATTCAGGGGGAATAAAAGTGTAACCAAATATGTGACAAATTAGAAAGTAAATTAAATTCTCATTAAGAGGCTTGAATTGTCAACAAGAGCTGTTGTACCCGGGGATCCTGCCTGGTTTGTCTTCACTAATGAGCCTTTCTTGACACGCTTGTGTTTCCCTCTCTCTCCTTCCTTGAACGAGATGGGACACACATTTCGGTTGGAGTCACTTGTGGTTGCCTGTTCGTCCTTGTTTTTATGGCTACAGTGCGCACCAAGTCTCAGGGCAGATTAATTTCCTCAGTGTAGAACAGAGCTATCTACAACTAACGTTACTTTATAGACAAAATAAATTGCAGCATTTGTTGCTACTTGGGAGGAAAAAGCACCCCCTGGGAAGATTGTTGAGTACTATGGCTGATTAAAGCTTGTGAGTGCTTCACCTTGATACTTGAGGAGAAACCCATATATCCACCAAAAGCTGAACAAACAAATGTGCTTAATTTGATTTCTTCTCTAGGTAAAGAAATTGTGGTGCTTGTTGATAGGAAGTTGGCATCCTGTTGCTCTTTTAACTGGTAGAAAAAGTACGAGGCTCCTTATTCCTATGTGCTTCTGCAATTGTCCCTTCTGCTATTAGCAGGGTAATTTTTAGGTATGGAAGTGTTGTTGATTAAAGGGTAAAAACTCTCTTAGCCACAGACTGGTGGAGAGTGAGAGAGGAAGAGATGAGAGAGAGAATGTTTTATATATTTATTTTTTTAAAAGATTTTATTTATTTGTCAGAGAGAGAGAGAGAGACAGAGCACAAACAGGGGGAGAGGCAGAGGGAGAAGCAGGCTCCCCGCTGAGCAAGGGGCCCGATGTGGGACTCCATCCCAGGACCCTGGGACCATGACCTGAGCCGAAGGCAGCCGCTTAACTGACTGAGCCACCCAGGCATCCCGAGAGAGAGAATGTTTTAGCCAGATGAAAAAGAAGGACAGGAAGTTGAAATGTAAGTGAATAAATACAGGAGAAACAACCAAAACACGAGTTTTCCTACTGCCCCGTGCATTTGTGGTAATGACCGTAGTCCATAGTAGACTGCAAAGACAGAGGTAAATGTCTGCCAGAAAGTTTAGGTCCTTTGGATTGAGGATGAAGAATGGCCTTCAGGGAATACATAAAGTTCTTCAAAGGCTGTTCCATTCTGAATACCAAACAGGCATGCCGGATAAGTTCCCTTCAGAAGTGCTCAGAAAAGATGAAATCGGCAGCTGCCCGTATGGATGTCTGGGAAAACAGTGCTGATTAATGAATGATTCATCTCCACTAATTCTGCCCATGATACTTATTTTCCTTCAGTTTGGGTTGAGAAAGGTGAGGATACCAAAATTCACACACATAAATTTCTTTCCTTTTTTTTTTTTTTTAAAGATTTTATTTATTTATTTGAGAGAGAGAGAATGAGAGACAGAGAGCATGAGAGGGAAGAGGGTAGAGGGAGAAGCAGACCCCCCGCTGAGCAGGGAGCCCGATGTGGGACTCGATCCGAGGACTCCAGGATCATGACCTGAGCCGAAGGCAGTCGCTTAACCAACTGAGCCACCCAGGCGCCCACACACACATAAATTTCAAAAACTTAATCTTTGCCTCACTCTGGTACAGGCCTGTGTTTAGAACCAAAGCCTAGTCATTAATCCCTCCTGACCTGTACCTTGGTCTTGCTACCTTCTGTCTTTTAAGATGCCTCACTAACGGGTGCCTGGGTGGCTCAGTTGGTTAAGTGACTGCCTTCAGCTCAGGTCATGATCCTGGAGTCCTGGGATCGAGTCTCGCGTTGGGCTCCCCTGCTCAGCGGGGAGTCTGCTTCTCCCTCTCCCGCTCCCCCTTGTGCTCTCATTCTCTATCTCATTCTCTCTCTCAAATAAATAAATAAAATCTTTAAAAAAAAAAAAAGATGCCTCACTAACATCCTGGAGTTTTATTATTACCATATATGGATTGAATTCTCTTGGGCATAAACTCTTTTAAATGAAGTCACCTGGGTTGAAAAATAAATTACTTGTTATTAGAACTCATTTTCCCTTACTGTTTTATTTTCTGAGATTGTCACATTTTACTTTATCCTTATTTATTTTACTTGTAGCAATTACACAGTGTGCCTTTTGCCGGAGGACATGCTAATTCACCATTTAGACACATTCCCAAGTCAGTTAATATTATTTTAAATCCCTAAGCCACAGAACATCCAGCCCAACTATTTAGGTAGTTTAAGGGATTCATAGGAAATAGTGACAATGAAGGTTTTACTGTTGTCTGCTTCATCGGTTATTACAGTTTTTACTTTAATGATTGAAATACTAAGCAGGAGCACCTGCCATCATTTGACTAATGCTGTGGAAATTGGTAATGCTTTTTGGTGCTTTTATGTTTATTTATAAGTAAAATTATATGATAAAAATGTCATGAAAGAATTAGATGAGAAGACAATGTATTATTATTTCTTAGTAAACTGTGTATTGTTAAGCTTGTGGTTTAATGCTCAAAATAAACAAAACTTTGTAGTTGAGTGCCAGGTCATTTTGTTTTAGAAATAAAGGTCTTACACTGCTGAGAAACCTGATTCTTCTCTCCTTGCATGTCCTTAAGTGTGGAAAGTGGATGGTGAGGCTGATTATACAGTAATAATGCTGGTTTATAAAAAATAAACATGCTAGAGTTGACATACCCCGAATAATTTTTTTTAAAGATTTTATTTATTTATTTGAGAGAGAGAATGAGATAGAGCATGAGAGGGAAGAGGGTCAGAGGGAGAAGCAGACCCCCCGCTGAGCAGGGAGCCCGATGTGGGACTCGATCCCGAGACTCCAGGATCATGACCTGAGCCGAAGGCAGTCGCTTAACCAACTGAGCCACCCAGGCGCCCACCCCGAATAATTTTATCTTTGGAGACAATATACAAAGTTACTAGTAGCGTTCAGAAACTATAATCTATCATCATCATGTATTAACTGTTTAAAAATTATCTTTTGTGGGTATCTGGGTGGCTCAGTTGACTTAGTGTCTGACTCTGGATTTTGGTTCAGGTCTTGATCTCAGGATCCTGAGATCAAGCACCCACAGGTACCACGCTCAGTGGAGAGTCTGCTTGAAGATTATCTCTCTCTCCTCCTTCTACCCTGCCCCCATTTGCATGCGCTCTCCCTCTCTCCAAAATAAATAAATCTTTAAAATAAACAAACAAACAAATATATTGTCCTTTGAGCCAGAACATGTGCTATACAAGAAAACTATTTTTGGTGCATCATAGGCATATCTTGGTTTTTACCCCAGATAATTAATGTCACGCTTATTGTTGAGCTTTGTTTCCAGATGGTTTGGCTATTTTAAAATACGTTTACTTTCAGAATGAATGCAGGCCCTGGAAAATGAAAAGAGGAATTTCAAATGTGTTTTGATCATGGCCTTTTACCATTAGGAAGGACCCTGCACTGACCCAGGGTAGCAGGTTTTGTAAGTCTCATTACTAAAGATTCACAAGGATTACACATGCATTTTTCGGGCATTAAAGAGAGGCTGAATTCCAGGGCTTTTCTGTTGACTATTGAAATGCCAAATTTGAGTGAAGATAATGTTTTTAAAACAACAAAACAAAACAAAACACAAACATACACATGGCCTCTAAAGAAAAAAGAGAGTAAAATATCTTCTTATCTACTATATTATTTCCTTTTTATCTCCCCTGTAGAGTCTCCTGAGAGAATGTCTGGGGAGTAATGATGCTGAGGAGGGTATAGGGCTGGGTGGAGCCCCAAGGCTCTAAGTACTTTATGAAGAAAGGGTAGTGTCTCATGTCTAATTCCATGCAAAGAAGTATTGAACTATAAAATGTGTGTAAAAAGTCTGAGTTCAGATTTACACAAGATAGTATATTAAAGTGTCTAATTACTTTAAATCTTTTTTCATATTTTTAATACCTTTGGTTTGCTGCTGTGTTTTTGTTTTGTTTTCTGCTTCTTTGATCAGCCAGCTCCTTAGGAAAGGATTTTGGACAAAAGTAACCTGCCCCTCAGGATGAATGCTCAGATTGCTCACCATGGAGAAACAAAATAAATATACATGGCCCTGGGAGAAAACTATTTTTTTTTTTTTTTGGAATTGAAAAAGGACAAAGTGTCTTAATATGCATTTTTAAAGGTATCTTCTGAGGTTTTAAAATACTACTGAATGGCTGACAGTACATAACCAAAAGGAGAGAGGGAAACACGTCATAAGTGACTCTAAGGATAAGAGAACAAACTGAGGGTTTCAGGAAGGAAGTGGGGTGGGGGGATGGACTAAATACATATGAAAGAGAGCACTTGTGAGGAGCACTGGGCATTGCATGTTAGTGATGAATCACTGAATTCTACTCCAGAAACCAATATTGCACTGTATGTCAACTAACAAAATTTAAATTAAAAAAAATGCCATCAAAGAACTTAACGTGAAATGGTATGTTTGTTCAAATACTAAAATATTCCTTGGGTGATAGCTTTAGAGGAACTTGGATTTCAGTTTACTATTTTACATTTAGAATATAAAATACCTAGGGGTGCCTGGGTGGCTCAGTCGGTTAAGTGTCTGCCTTCGGGCTCAGGTCATGATCCCAGGGTCCTGGGGTTGGGCCCCACATTCGGCTCCCTGCTTAGCGACGAAGTCTACTTCTCCCTCTCCCTTCACCCTGCTCATGCTCTCTCTCTCTCTCTCTTGCTCTCTCTCTCAAAAAAAAAAAAAATATATATATATAAATTACCTAGCTGTTCCAAACACTTGGAGTAACCTAACTAGTAACCCCAGAATAACCAATACAAATACTTTTATATATTGTCAAAAGATGATTACTGCACAGAGTAAATTGCATGATGTTCATAAAACATCACAATAAATGATAACTGCTGATATCGAATTCAATATATATATATTTTAAAAAACCTGTGACGTAAGCAAAGATCCAGTTTCTCATTTCCCAGTTAACACTGGAACAAACATGACCATTCAAAGAATGAATTTCAGCATGATAACTTGCCAGAAGAATTATAAGCATATGTTAGATTTGTGTTTCTTAAAGTGTTCTAGACAATTATTGTCCTTGGACATATTTGAGAAATCTTGTGTCGATATACTAGTTCCAGAAGAAAAGATAATTAAACATTTTAAACATGCATTTTGATTGACTTGATTGATTTTTCACAGAAATTACTGAGCATTTTAAATTACTCCTAAAGAGTGACTATAAATTAATCTTCCATATGAGATAATACATTTACAAGGTGGTAGTTGGCTAATGGAATTTTATATCATTTGTGTCTTAATGTTATTGTTGGCTAAATTTTCTTTTTTAAAGACAGTCCTTTCATCTTTATTATACTATCTCCTAACTAAAATGTGACTTTAGGTTCAGTGAAATCCCTTATAAATCTTTCATATAATTTTCAACAGATGACTTGATATTCTAGAATACACAGATTTTCTTAAACAGGTGATATGTTGGGGATTCTTCCACTTTATAGGCTTCAAGCTTTATGTAATACAACTTTACTTGTTCTACATTTTTTTTATTATAGGAAGAACATTTCATTGAGATATAACCTCTTCACACATTTTAAAAACTATTTATTTGAGGGAGAGAAACAGAGAGGGAGAGAAAGCGTGTGCACATGTGTGCATGAGTGGGGGAGGGGCAGGGGGACACTGGGCAGGGAGCTGGACTCAGGCCTTGATCCCAGGACCTTGGAATCATGACTTGAGATGAAGTCAAATGCTTAAGCAACTGAGCCACCCAGGTGCCCCCTCTTAACACATTTTTAAGTACATAGTACACTACTGTTGACTAATCACAATATTCTATAGCAGATCACTAGAACTTAGTCATTTCATGTAACTGAAACTTCATATGCTTAAAACAGCAGCTTCCTCTTTTCCCCTACCCACCCCCCATCTCTGGCAACTGCCATTCCAAGTTTGATTCTATAAGTTTGACTATTTAAGTTACCTCATGTGAGTGGAATCATACATTATTTGTCTCTTTGTGTTTTATTTCATTTAGCATAATGTCCTCAAGGTTCACCCATGTTGTTGGAGATGGCAGAATTTTCTTCTTTTTTTAAGGCCGAATAATACTGTGAGTGTGTGTGTGTATATGTATGTGTGTGTATACACACTACATTTTCTTGATCCATCTATTGAACATTTAGATTGTTTCCATATTTTAGCTATTGTAAATAACAGTGCAATGAACATGGTAGTGCATGTATCTCCTTGAGATTATGTTTTCAGTTTTTTTATATATGTCAAAGTGGAATTGTTTGATCATATGGTAATACTATTTTTAATTTTGGGGGGAATTACCTTATTCTTCCATTGTGGCTGCACCAATTTACATCTCCATCAGCAATTCTACAAGTATTCCAATTTCTCCACATCCTGGCCAACACTTTTATCTTTTTTAATTAAAGATTTTATTTATTTATTTACAGAGAGAGACAGCAAGAGAGGGAACACAAGCAGGGGGAGAGGGAGAAACAGGTTTCCCGCTGAACAGGGAGCCGGATGCGGGGCTTGATCCCAGGAGCCTGGGATCATGACCTGAGCAGAAGGCAGATGCTTAATGACTGAGCTGCCCAGGCGCCCCTATCTTTTTTTTTTTTTTTTTAATAGCCATTTTAACAGATATGAGGTAATATCTCATTGTGATTTTGATTTGCATTTCCTTAATTACTAGTGATGTGGAGCGTCTTTTCATATATGTGTTGGATAGTTGTATGTCTTTCTTGGAGAAATGTCTATTCAAGTCCTTTGCCAGTTTTTAATGGGACTATTTGATGTTTGCTGTTGAGTTGTAAGAGTTGCTGAAATATTTTAGATCTAGTAATTTCTCATACGATACACGGTTTAGAAATTTTTCTTCTATTCTGTAGCTTGTCCTTTTACTCTGTTGATTGTTTCCCTGGCATTGAGAAGGTTTTTAGTTTGAAATAAAATAGCCCCACTTGTCTGTTTTTTGCTTTTGTTGCCTGTGCCTTTGGTGTCATATCCAGAAAGTTCATTACCAAGCCCAATGTCATGAAGCTTTTCCTCTGTTTCCTTCTATAGATTTGCAGTGTCAGGTTTTACATTGAAATCTTTAATTCATTTTGAGTTGATTCTTGTGAACAGTATAAAGTTCCAATTTCACCCTTTTGCATGTGGCTGTCTACTTTTCCCAGTACCACTTGTTGAGAAGACTGTCCTTTCTTCATGGAGTATTTTTCACATATATACTGTCAAGGATAAGTTGGCAGTATACGTGTGGGTTGATTTCTGGGCTCTCTTATTCCGCTGGCTTGTATGCTGGTACTGTAACTGTTTTCATTACTGTAGTTACTGTAGTTATTGTTTTGTTGTATGCTTGTACACAAAAATGTCAAAATTGCTCAAAACAATCATGGAACCACAAAAGAACTGATGACAATGGTACTGTAAATATGAAAACTTAGAATAACACTATAATGAGATTAATAAAGAGTCCATTGCAAATACAGATGGGAGTCTTTTTGTTAGGGGGATCAAATGCACTGTAAAATTTCTGGTATGTTATTTTTGCCAAAAAAAAAGGCAAAAGGTAAATATCAAGTGGTTAAGAAAATAGTACATTATCAGATATTATATTTTGTTAGCTTTTAGTCTCTTTGTCCCAAGTCCTGAGAACATGTTATAAAATGTTATTAAAAGAATAAAGTCTTATGAGCCACTAAACTTCACAGCATAGAAAGCACAGCCAATTTTGGTAAACCCATTAACTTGTCTTTTAGAACAAGTGCAAAATACTGCTTTCCTGTTTTAGACCTATGCTGTTCTTCAAAGTTTCACTCTTCGTATAAACACAGTTATAAGTTACAGTATTTTCAAGAAGATTGTAAATATAGTCCATCAGTAATAAATATTAATATTTAATATATTTAAAATATAATAAATATTTTGTTCAGAGAGAAAGCACAAGGAGCTCTGGTTAATAAGAGAACATATATTTATGTAATTATCGCATCTTCTGGTTAGATATCACATCTAAGATGCATAAAATTGGTAATGTTCAGAATTTGATTTTGTTCCTTGCTTATGCAAAGAAAGAGCTTGTGACTCTGCTGTTATTCTCATGAAAAAATTACTATTGGGATTGGCATTAAAGGAGTTCAACCTATAATGCTACAAAAATTAGGTGCCAAAGTATACTTTCCCCCCCTCTTTTCTTTATAGAATGTAGCCATCAGGCATGAAGATTATGGTTTACTTTTGGAATGTATTTGTAGCCCAGCAACCTAAAAAACAGACATGATCAGCCTTGGTAACCTTTCCTCAAAAACTTTCATTATTTCTCCATTGCTAAAAAAATAGAGAAAATGATATGATAAAAATAATACATTTCATGAACATTCTTTAAAGGCCAATGTGGATTCACCCAAAGATAAAAGGATACTACAAGTCTTTGCTTTCATCTTACCTTCTAAAGTCTGCATCAAAGGTAGGGGTCAGGTGATAGGCTAGAAGACAATTGTTAATGTACACAGTGCTGGGTGCAAAATGGGACTACATGGCTTTTAAAAGCCATACAGGACAGAATAGGTGTCATTCACAGTGCATCTCTTCTTGATGATTCATTCTGGAAACAAAGAATGAAATTTGGGTGTATGATTATAATGTAGTCCCTGTTAGGATAGCTGTTCAATATGTTTGTGGAGGAATGAATATAAGAACATGGCTACTTTCCCATCCAGAGGAACATAGCCAAAGGGCAAGGTGATCACGTGAGTTGATGAACTGGCAGATGATGGCTGATTTGTCTGACTCCAGTGCCATGAGCCTTAACCACTGTGCACTGGAGTGACAGCATATAAAACACACACAAAAAGGAGCAGCAGAATAATTAAGTTATATCTTGCCAAGGACACCAGAATTTAATTTTGGAGGAAAATACAGGTTCACAATGTTTTAAAAAAATGGAAAAATTGTAGAATAAAGCCTGCTTCCAGCCTGCAGTTGTGATAAAAAATAAATACTAAGCTAAAGAAGAGTCTGCTTTCAAATCTTACTATAAGAGGAAAAACTGATTATATCAAGACTTCCTTTCCTCTCTCTCACTTACATTCCTCTAGAGACTTTGTATAACAATGAAGATATTACATATTACCATGACATTTTTTGAGTTATTTGTGAGTTTTTTTCCAATGATTAGGGAAATAATTATGATGCAGAATTATTATGATTTGATGTGATAACAACATTTAAATATAATATTCTTTCAGATGATGAAGAAAATATATTTTCTTCTTTTATTACTAAATATTTTTTGTAAAATTTAGGAATTAGAATGTGCTTTCTTAGGTAAAAGAACTAAAACAAGGAAACTTTATTCCATCAGAGATTCTTAATCAAAAATGCACGTCTCAGCCTTTTCTGAGTCCTACCCTGGAATCCTGATTTGGTAGTTTAGAGGAGGTCCAGGTGTGTTGTACACAGACAAAAATTTCACTAAGATCTCTTTTTAGTTATGAACCACTAGAGGAGATGATTCCAAAATTTCATTATAGCTATAATACTGCAATACTCAAACTTTCATACCAGAGAGAGTTGTAACTTTTAACATCTTATGTGGGTAACATATCTTCAAACCTAGTCTTTACTCCCTATATCTATCCTTCAATTTTTTTTTTTTTTTACCACTTACCCCTTCTACTTCTAATTAAATTACATATTTATAGCCATATGATTATATATATTTTTTAAGATTTTTTTAAAATTTTTTATTTATTTGACAGAGAGAGACACAGCGAGAGAGGGAACACAAGCAGGGGGAGTGGGAGAGGGAGAAGCAGGCTTCCCGCGGAACAGGGAGCCCGATGCGGGACTTGATCCCAGGACTCTGGGATCATGACCTGAGCTGAAGGCAGTCGCTTAACCAACTGAGCCACCCAGGCGCCCCGCCATATGATTATATTAATAGAGCTTTTAACAAGTATGGGTGTTATTACACATATATCCATATATATACAATACATACACATAAATATGTGCATGCACTTACACAAGAAATCTTGTTTCTTTCATTCATATTTATCCTTTGCTCTAATGACAAAATGACAAAAGGAAATGTTCATTTGTTATACTGAAGGTGCTAAAAGATATGTCAAGGTCTTTCAAGGGACATATGGAGAAAACACAACCTTTGAGTCACATATTCAAAATTGAAAATATCTCTGTCTAGGCTTAAGTAGTATGAACCCAAATTGAAATATTGCCATCTTTATTAAAAAACTTATCAACTACCAAACATAATATAACCATTTCTTATCTTAGGACTATATTGTAAATTCTTCTTTCATCACTACTTCTTAATATTTGCTCTATTACTGATGTGTCCTTTGAGTAAGGCACCATACTTTACCCAAGTAATCTAGAATTCTAATATTCCATAAGCATACTACTTTACTTCTATAATTTACTATCAGTAGCTTGGTTCTTTATGTATAAATATAATGCAAAATTACTCATTTTAATGCTATAGTAAAACAGCTAAATAATGGCATAACTAGGTATTTTCTGTACAAAGCATTCAGGATCCTGAAGATTAGTTTACACTTTCCACCTTCTTCCTCTGTATGTTCATATGTCTACAGCAATCTTAAGTCTTTTCAAACAACCTTCTCAAATAATTGCCTTCTAATCTTTTAAATGTAGGTCTTATAGGGTAGTAGGCTGTAGTGTAATTTTATCATACATCTTAATGATACCACAATCACTAATAACTTTTTCATATTCTTGGAGTCCCAGAACAACAGGGAGAGAACTTTGAATAATCCAATTCATTCCATTTTCCTATCATTAAACAACTCTAATCTCCATGAAATCTTGGGTGGTAATGTGAGGATGAGAGAAAAAGACAATAACATGCTATTGATATGATATAAAAGAACTTGAACTTATATTACATCTTCATGATGAGTTGCAGATTTACTATTTAAAGACCCTATCTGGCAGTTTCAAAGATGAATAAAATGTTAAATTGTAAAATAATATTAAAAAATCTTAATTCATTTTGCCAAAATAATCTTATATAAATAATATTTTAGATTGATGACCTTTTTATTTAATTATGAGTGAAACCAGTTTTTATTTCATCTTAACCTCCTCTCCCTCAAAGTTCTGTTCAAGGATAATCAAATATCATTAGGCATGTCCAGCTCATTTATGTTCCCTACATTGTTTAAATGATCAATTTTAGAAATATTGTCAGAGATTGCTTCAAGTCTGCTGGCTCATTTTGTGATTGATGATACCAGCAGTGCTGATATTTTTATTCACTATTTCACCTCTTCATGCATCACGGAGGTTGTTTGAATTATATAAATCCTCATCACTGGTAGTGGAAACACTTTGAAATCAATGAAGTGTTTCCACAATCTCTTTTCCATTCTCTTACTATTAATAATAGCTTTGTTTTCTAATGGGCTCAAAATGGTGTGTGTTGGACCATGTCATCGAAGTCTTTATCACTGTCAAGTGTTTTTACCTTAGCAAGTAGTTGGTTTCCTGGATTTGAACCATGGCTCTACCTGTTCCTTATTATGTGATGCTAGAGAAGGATTTCTACCTCTTTGTTTCCCAGTCTGGAATAATGGGAACTATAGTGATGCTAATCTCAAAAGGGGATTGCGAAGATTAAATAAATTATGGGTGCAAAGGTCTTAGAATAGTGCCTGAGGTAGTTCTCAAGGATGTATGCCTTGAAGATGGTTCATTAAAAAAAAGAAAAAAGAAAAAAAGAAAAAAGAAAAAAAGAAACCAAACAACAACAAAACCTTTATTTTTTTAAGATTTTATTTATTTATTTTAGAGAGAGAAAGAGTACATGTAAACTAGGGAAGGAGCAGAGGGAGAGGGACAAGCAGACTACCCTGAGCGCAGAGCCCTGCAGGGCTCCATCCCATGACTCTGAGATCATGACCTGAGCCAAAATCAAGTCAGATGCTCAACCAACTGAGCCACCCAAGCACCCCCCAAAATCTTTTTTTTTTGTTATTCAACATTAATGAAACAACTAGTATGTTATAAGCAAGCATTGAGTAGTACTGGAAATATAGCTGGAATATAACACTGATGGCCTTGGCAGTGTGAATATTTAGGGTCAATCGAAAGGGCACAAATAATACAACAGTCATCTAATAGTGTGATCAGCCTTTTAATGGGGGGAAAGTATAAGGTGTTAATTGACAGTAATTATCTCCAACTTGAGCATTAAGGGAGGGTTTCCTGGAATAAATGAAGCAGGTTAGAAACTCAGTATTTTTTGTTCCAAACAAACTAGTGATAAGATTTTTTAACAACTGTTAGTGTATTCAGTAAAATTCTGCAACACTTTTGGGATAGTCAATATCACACAGATTGTTGAAAAATGCAGTTTTTATTGTTATGGCATGAGATCAGATCACCCCCATCCCATTACTGTTGGAATGATCTACTGGCACTGAGGCACTCTCTAGTTTCTTGAAGATTATAATTCTTGACTCTTTCTTTCTATATCTAATGCTCTTTCTGTTGTCTTACTGATTTTAACATTCGCTCTTCTGTCCTGGTCTCTCAATCCCTAAGTGTCCTTTCCTTAAATGATCTTGTCCTTTACCATACCCCAGCCACTAACCTCCATCATCATAATATAGGCCTTTCTGTTACCAGTACAACCCATAAATAATCTCATTCTCAACTGTTTAAAGCAACAAACCTAAATGGTAACACAAGTTCTGGTGGTCAGAAATCGGGGTGCCTTTCACGTGAATATCTCTGGCTACAAGTGTCTCATAAAGCTGCAAACAAGATGCTGGACAGGGTTGCAACCTTCTGAGGTTTCAGTGGGGAAGGATCTATTTCTAAGCTGAGTCACATGATTGTTAGCAGTCTTCCTTAGTGGCTGTTGATGACAAACGTCAGTGCTTTGCCACGTGGATCCCTCCAAGGACAGCTCATAATGTGGCAGCTTGTATCTCCCAGAGTAAGGGCTGAAAGAGTTTAAAATCAGTCTTTTTTTAACCTAAATTCACTAGTGATACTCCCTCACTTTTGCTGTGTTCTAGTTTTTAGAAGTCAGTCAGTAAGTCCTGTTCACATAGAAGGGAAGGAAATTATACAAGCAGGTGAATACCAGAAAGCAGAGATCTTTGGTGGATACCTTAGAGATTATCTGCTATGCCTTGTCTTTTCTCACCAAATTTCTAGAACTTCTTTTTTCCCATTCTCATTCTCGCCCCATGACCTTCATTTCTATTTTATGAAAAATTAGGGACAGTCATAAAAGACCTTCACAGGTTACCCCCATATTATCTACCTGTCTTTATGTCATGCCAGTATTTTCTTTCTTCTTCTTGTTACTAAGTATGATTTGTCTTTCCACACCTAATCTAAGGCCACCCTCCCCACTTGGGCTCCAGAGCCCAAGCAATCTTGCATAATTAAAGATATTGCTCAAAAAAATCTTCTCTATTTTTTCTGCATCAAATTTTGTTTCTTGATTGGATCATTCAGGTCGTCTTGTAATTTCTTAAAAACTCTCTTGATTTCACATCCCTTTATAGCCACTGCCCCATTTCTGTGTTTGCCTGCTTGAACATGACTTGAAAAGATGGGTTTCTATTTTTTATTCCAATTCCTCTCTTCTTATACATTTTATGATAATTATATTGCATTAGGAATTTTCCTTGTTTTAGGGGTATTTGTAGTAGGAGAAACTATGTTTCAATTCTTCATACAGCATACAGAAAACAGATGGATATGGGCTGAGTAAAGAATTTAAAAAAAAAAAGACCAGGGGTATATAATCTTCCTTAAGTGTGTATGGCTTCTGTACAATAGTAAGTTTAGTTCCTAAATTGCAACATTTTCAGTTAACCAAGACAAAATATTCTTTAGGTAGTAATCAACCCTGCCCATTGGTAATTTCAGTCTTTGTGTTTCATGATGTAATAACAATTTCCTTTTCGATATTTGTTTTCTTCTCTCCTGAAAAAGTTACAAAATTACCAGCTGGAATTATTTGTGAAAAAGTCAGACCCTTTTCCACCCTGGAGTGATGAATGTATTCATTCTTAAATAACACTCTCTTAGCCACAGTGCCATGGTACATCCACATCCTTTTTTCTTTTCCAAGGAATTGCCTTGGAAGTTATTTAAGGCTGGGAATGGGTCTGGTATTTTAAAGATGTTCAGATGGCTTCAGTTCTCACATGACCAAAGCAGTCTGTCTGTGGTTCAGACCGATGTTCTTTAGTCAATATGCATGACCTCCTGGAATTTATATGTCCCAAATGACCTTATAAATTTTCATTTAAGTAGTGTTCCCAGGCAACAAAGGCAATTCCCATTACTGTCCTAGCCGTTAAATCTGGATGTTAACAATATAAGTTTCAGTTTATTACCACTGTAAAATCACAGATTTCTTATTGTTTAGCTTGCCAAAACATCCTTCATTTCTAAAAGGAACAGCCCATACCTGAGAGAGTGAAATGGACAATTGAGAACCCAGCATTTACAATGATCTTCATTTTATAGCATTCCTCCATGCCAAGTAGTATCTCTCTAGAATTTTGATTTCTCACTGAAGTACTTTCAGTCTTGCTATGGTTTGTGTTGCAGAACTGCTCAAGACTGCCGAGCTTTTGGTATTAAGAATTAAATCATTCCCAGGAGGATCTGTCTCCACTGAGAGAAATAAACACTTGAGGGAAAATCAAAATCACAAAAACATAGCAAATAGATGTAAAAAAAAATAAGCAGTAAAAAAAATCTGAAATTTACCACCCTTTGCAATGTCCCTTCAACCTACCTCTGAAGACTGGTAATATTTTCTGCGTCTTGAAGGAATATTCTTCGTTTTCAATGAGTTCCCCAAAACATAAGGAGGATTTTGTTTGCTGTGCCATGACTCCAGATAAGTGCACCTGTCTCCCTCTTTTTTGTGAATATTGATTTGCCCGGACATGGCTTCTAAATTCAACTTCTGTGCTAAATCCATTACTCAGTCACTTAACTTACTAGTCACTCTTAGTATTTGCCAATGGAAACATTAACGCAACAGGAATAGGAAAGGCTGAGATGATGCCGAATTAAAATGTTGTGTAGTTAGTACTTGGGTTAATATTCCAACTCAGCATACAAGTAAAACTGAAAATCTTAGCAGAGTTAATTTGAGTTTTTTTTAAGACACGGGTGTTAATATGTTCTCCCTTTTGGTATTCATGTTACCTAATATTAAAATAATACTGCATTCCATAATTACGGTCAGAAATGAACTCCCTGTGTCATCTGAATCAGACTGGTTTACCATATAAGTGGTTTCTTGATAGAGTAAGTTTGAAAAATAATGATTAAATAAACATTTATTTAAAAGTTATTTTTTCATGAAGCACCATGGGCCATATACAAATAATTTAATTATAATTAAGAAAATTTTCCTCAAAATGAGACAGACTTGAAAGGGAGACAAGAAATGCAGACTGATTTTTTTTTTTTTTTTATTACAAAAGGAGGGAAGTGGTGTGTCAAAGAGAATAAAGAAGAGAATTGTCTCCAAAGTGGTATTCAGTTCAAGTTCTGTGGATGGTGGGTAATTTTGAGTGGGGCCTTCAATGATAGACTTGACTACATGGCTAAGAGGATGGGAGGTATGGGAAGACATCCTAGACATAGAAAAATACCAGAAAACACTGAAAACACTAAGACTTAAGGCATGCCATGAAATTTATTTGGTCAGATCGTAAGATGGAAAAATTGATTCTCATAAGGTGGTTCTAAAAAGTGGAGTTGAAGGCCACATTTGGTCAGACCCTGGAGGCTAAACAGAGAGGTTGAAGTTGAGTCTGTAAGCGATTTCAACTCTTGAACGCTTGCCTTTTCCATTTTCTTTCCCAGCTTCTCAAGGCAATATCCGTGAGCTGGCCTAACCTGGGTCCAGACTCCACCCTGCTCAGAGCAGGAGTTTTTATTTTATTTTATTTTATTTTTTTAAAGATTTCATCTATCTGTTTGACAGAGAGAGACACAGCGAGAGAGGGAACACAAGCAGGGGGAGTGGGAGAGGGAGAAGCAGGCCCCCCGCGGAGCAGGGAGCCCGATGCGGGGCTCGATCCCAGGACCCCGGGACCACGACCCAAGCCGAAGGCAGACGCCCAACAACTGAGCCACCCAGGCACCCCCAGAGCAGGAGTTTTATCAGCCCTGTCTGCCCCCACCCTTTGGTAGGACTGAGGCTCCCACTCTGCTGCTGATCAGATCTGGCGACTGATGGGGTTTGTGTGTTCTTGGGCTTGCATAGCCCCCTGTTATAGCAGTCCTTCTCTTTCCATGTTGGTTCCGTCGAGCTGAAAAGTTAGAGGTGGTACAAAGCCTCAGAACTCATACGAAGTCTTTTCAGTTGTCTAGATATATACCTCACTTTCCGATAATACGGACAATTTTTGCTGGATTGCACTGTAGCTTTGTGATAACCTTAAGCTTCCCTGAATGCTGGTAAGGCTCTTTCTTTGGAGGGGTGGGATACTACATCCCAAACTTCCAGTGACAGGCTGATGACATGCTATATAAAGGCCAAGATTATGAGATATGTTAACATAATTCTGTTCCTTTAGGCAGATAATATCCCCTACCACTCCAGCCTCTTAAAACATCTGTCTAAACCTTGCTTGAGATTGCCACATTTGTGGCATTCTCTCTGGGGCTTCCCAGGTATTTATCCTAAAGGCTGTTTGTGGAATTGGCTTTTGTAGGTCCAGCTTTGGCTCTTTCATGGGATTCTTGGCCCCAGCATGCATCATGCTAAAGGCGGTAGGGACAACATTCTGTATATCTGATTGTGTCGTGGTATCTAAATGATTTTAAACAAGAGTTTTTAAATCCTTACTATTAAGAAATTTTAGGTATTTATACCTAAACAGCAAAGATACACATATATAAATAAGCAAAGGAAACATTTACAAATCTGTGCAAAGGGGATAGTTCCGGGCAAGAGGTAGCTCCTGAAAAATGTCAACAATTGCGAGTCATGCATAACTACTAGAATTTATCCCCAAAATTATTTTTTATATTCTCTGCAAGTGTAAAGAATTATGCAGAAGATAGTTCACTTTTTTACATCGAGCATAATTTACTTTGTGGGCAGATTTCCTGACATAGGTGAGGCTACTGTTTGTATCTCTGAGTTTTAATTATTTGGAGTTTTTTGTAGTGAATTTACATAATACTATTTTATTTTTTATCAAGAAGGAATGTTTGAGCTCATGGCAATGATCATTCTTCATATGCTTGTTGAGCAATTTCTGTAGAAATGATGGATCAGTCTGGGTAAAAATTTCATATGAAAAAAATTAACTTTAAATAAGACTCATTCATAAGATGTTAAAATTCCCCTACATGCTTTTTACTTTTTTTTAACCTAGGAATCTTTATGGGCATCTTCAAATTATCAGATAATCTTGTTTCTATAGCATTCCTCCAAATTTAAGTAACTGCTTTTCATGAGGTCTCCTGAATAAATAAGAACACACAGAATTTACGTTCCTTTATTGGAAATCGGTTAGACTCTAGCTAAAAAATAGTTGATGCTTTGTCATAGAGCCTTTTTATTTTTATTTTTTTATCATACAGCCTTTATTACCACCTCCAATAAAATAAGCTATTACACTGTCACGTCACTAGACAAGAAGAGTGTCATCTCTATTGAATTCCAAGTCACTGAAGTTCCTCATTATTAATCAGCTTGTATGGCACTGGAAAAATAATACATTTTGTCAAGACAATTTTAGAGCATTTGTTTTCTGTGTCCATGTACATTACAATGTAGAGTGAAACACTGTCATTTTAGGGGATTTGCTTTTTCAGCACCACAATAGCTACATACCAGAGTAAGATTTAATAATAGCTGTATGAATCAAGTTTGATGGTGAAAACCTACCAAACAGTAGGCCTATAAAATTTGGAGCATATGAGAATCATAGTAGCTCCTGATTGGTGAGTCAAGAGTGAATAGCAATCTCTAAAGAAAATAATAATGTTATAGATTCATAAACAAATGTTATATAAAGTTATTTTTCAGACAAGTAACCATGTTAGCTATCAGTGTCATGTAACTGTTCTGTATGTTGTTTAACTGTCCTAAAACTGTTATATAAATTAAAGATGGTACTAGTGTGTGTTACAGTCTGAAAGCTTGTGGTCTCCCCTCTCCCAAATTCCTTGGTGAAATCCTTAAGTCCAGTATGATCATATATGGAGGACAGACCTTCAAGAGACAATTAGGTCGTGACGGTGGTGCTCTCATGAATGACATTAGTATCCTTATGAAAGATACCCCCCAAAACTCCCTTTCCCTTTCTGCCATGTGAGGACACAGCTAGAAAAAGACCATTTATGAACAATAAAGCAGGCCTCCACCAGACACTGAATCTGCCGGTGCCTTGATATTGAACTTCCCAACCTCCAGAACTGGCAGAAGTAAATTTCTGTTGTTTGTATGTCACCCAGTCTATGATAGTTTGTTACAGCAGCCAAAACAGACTAAGACACTTTGTGATGTACTTTGTCATCGTCTTTTTTTTTTTAAATCACAGTTTGAGATAGCAATTTGCTAATTACGCTTTTAATGTGATTGCTATAGTCATCCAGCCAATATAATTTAGAACCCGCAGAGGATTTGTTGGCATAATTTATTTGTACCAGCCATTCTCATAGGACAAATTGAATATTTATTTTGATCACTAATCTAATGCAATATTGTCATGAGGGCATTTCAACTTTCTTGTACAAAATGAACAATATTTGCCTCACTGTTTAAATTTTCCTTTTTCTGTGGAAATAGCAAGGCACATAGTACAAATTTTAAGCAGAACAAAGAAAAATGAGTCTCTCGCATTCTTACAATATCAATCCTACTCCCCAGAATTAACGTGTATCCTTTCAGAATTTTTTCAGGCATATACACAAACACATAGATACATCTTGTTTTGTACTGGAAGGATAATACATACAAACTCCTCTGTCATTTGCTTTATATTTTTAAAGGAGTTTTCCAGATTATTTTAACAAATCTACTTGATTCTTTTTAACAGATACATATAGGAGTACTTTCTATGGATGTTCATATTTTATTCAACTAATTGTCAACTGAGAAACAATAAAGTTCCTTAAAGGTCTTCTTCTACCGCTACACAAACAATCCTATAAAAATAACCTTGTATACATATATGTGAATTATGCCCAAATATACTGGTTGGTGAAATACTTCAAATTAAAAGTAATGAGTCAAAGGGTTTGTCCGTGTTATATGTGGTTAAAGTCCTCTTTATTTTTATTTTTTAAAAGATTTTATTTATTTATTAGAGAGCAAGAGAAAGAGAAACGGCATGAGAGGGGAGAGGGTCAGAGGGAGAAGCAGGCTCCCCACAGAGCCAGGAGCCCGATGGGGGACTCGATCCCGAAGGCAGTTGCTTAACCAACTGAACCACCAAGGCTCCCCTAAGTTCCTCTTTTTTAAAAAAAATTGTACCAATGGGGCACCTGGGTGGCTCAGTCGTTAACCCTCTCCCTTTGGCTCCGGTCATGATCCCAGGGTCCTGGAATTGAGCCCCGCAGCGGGCTACCTGCTCCACGGGGAGCCTACTTCTCTCCCTCTCCCACTCCCCCTGCTTGTGTTCCCTCTCTCACTGTGTCTCTCTCTGTCAAATAAATAAAATCTTTAAAAAAAAATTGTACCAATGAATAATCTCACTGATAATACATGGAAATATGTTTTTCCTCATGCCTTTGATAAAACTACATACTCTCTGTCTCCATTCATTCATTCATTTATATTTTTAAATTTATTTGAGAGAAAGGGGGAGAGAGAGAGAGAGAGAGAGTGCGATCAGGGGGAGGGGCTGAGTGAGAGGGAAACATCCTCAAGCCCTTCCCTGCTGAGTGTGGAGCCTGACCTGGGGGCTTCCAGGATCTTGAGATCATGACCTGAGCCCAAATCAAGAGTTGCACATCCAACCATCTGAGCCACCCAGGTGCCCCTCCTTCTTTTATTCAAAAGTTTTTATTAGTACCATTCTTTTCCTGCTTAATTTTCTTTCATAGCATTTATTACCATCTGAGATGATATGTCCACTTATTTATCTATTTCTACTCCTTGAGAAACAACATGGGCAAAAGATTTTCTCTAATCTGTTCATTACCATGTTTCATATGTTTAGAAATGTACCCAGAACACATTCTGTGCCCTATGCAAATTTGTTCACTGACAGGCTGAATAAATGATGATCTGTCTTTAGGACATAAACCTCTTATGAGATGGAATTTTGATGAATTAAAAGTATAAGAGCTTTCTTTTGTGACTTTGGGATTTGTGCCTTCTAGAAGGTGATTCTTGACTCCAGAATTACTTTTAACAATCAAAGTTTTTTCTTCTAGTTCTTTCACATTATTTCACAATAATGCTTTCTTAAAAATATTTTAAGTAAGAATGGAGGTAGACATCCAACTTTATTTTCCCTCAAAATTCTCTAAAATAGTTTTTAAAAATCTACTTTTTTCTGATTTAATCACCATCTTTACATACCAAAATTCTCGATGTCCTTTGTCTATTAGAGCTTTCTGTTGTGGTCCACTGTTCTATCAGTTCTGGGTGTTATGCCACATTATTTTCCTTACTTAGTGATCTCTTTTATTACTAATTAAGGCTAATTCCTCCTAAATGGTATATTTTCTTTAGGCCTTTGTTGACTAATTTGCTGATATCTTTCAGATTAAATATCAAATTGCTTAGTTATGTTTTAATAAAAACATTTTGACCAGGCTTACAATTCGTGGGATAAGTTTTGGGAAATTCAATTATGGTATACAATGTTGAGTCTTTCTATTCCAGAAAATCTTGCATTTATTCAAGTCTTTTGAAAATTTTACTTTAGACATTTCTGAATGTCATTATTAGGTATTTGATACTGCTTTTGTATATGAAATTTGATGTCATACAGTTTCTAATAGCTGTTCTTTTGTGTGTGTTTAGTACTACCAAACTCTCCCAGTTTCTTAGTTGTTTTAGGTTTGCTACATATAAAATAATTTCTCTGGAAATAGTGATAATTTAATTCCCTCTGCAGTTTTCCTACTTATTTTTAAATATTTCATTGTACTGTGGAGAAGTACTTTAGAAAACTGAACTAGAAATTGTATGAAAATCAAATTAGCAGTTTTATCTAAGCCCTAAGGCGACTCCATCTTACCAATATTTATAAAAATCAGTCTTGATATATTCTTTTAAACTAAATCCATTCAAATATTTTCTAAGTCAAATTTTTTTTCAGATAATGTGTTTGTTTTTTTTTTTAATTTTTAAGTAATCAAGAAAATGCAAAACAGTGATTAAAACTATCTGAAAGAAAATTCTGGGAATTCTTGGAAAACAATATCAGGATTCATCTCTGATAGAGATAGGATTCTTAGTAGGAACATAACTTTAATAGGCAGGCAACTAAAATTAAAAATAAAAGCAAAGAATAATCACAAAAGAGGTTTCATACGTGACTATAAAAAACAAAACAAAACAACACGTGCTAGATTTTGTTTGTCTTTCACTGGTATTCTCCACATGGTTACTTTGCTATGAAAGCCAGATCAATGGAGATCAATGGTGACTGCAAACCATGTGCAAATTTTATAAGTTCAATTTGGAATTAGGAAAAAAAACCCTTTAAAGCTTTAATAATTTATTCTGTAATTTTTTTTTTTTACAAAATATCGTCATTACAGAAATAAGAAAGTAAAAAACATTTCTGCATGCAGCATTGAGTTGTAGCCGTCTTTGTCGGATATTGAGATCATTACAGTAGTTTCACACATGTCCCTGAATAGTTCTGCATCTGACTTTTAGCATTTAAAGGCTAGAATAAGTTCAGGTAATGCTTTGATAAAACATTTGAAAGCTGTGGTATAGATATAAAATTATAAACTGTACAAGCTAATGTAATTTAAAATTTTTATACTCCATCAACAAAAATGCAGAGGGATAATTGCAAGCATAAGAGGAGTTGAAATTACTGGACTTGTGGCCACTTTACCTACCAATGGAATGAGAATGCTGCCATGTACATATTCTATGTTATTTTAGTGATAAATGTAAAAGAAGACATGATGTTGCAAATGTATGGATCTATATAGTAGATATAATCCGAAGACCTCTCATTTACTGATCCAATATCAGATACTTAGGAAATCACTCACTTAAATAGAACATGTGGAACACTTACTTCACTTAATTGTTTGGAAACCTCATTCTCTCTCCATGGGCTCAGAGAGAAGAAAATTTCATTTAAAACTGTTGAGATTTATTTGCAATATTTTAGATACCGTATGGTGTGTGTGTGTGTGTGTGTGTGTGTGTGTGTGTGTGTAGCAATTTTCTGAAGAGACAGTAAATCCTAATAGCTAATATCTTCAAATTTGGAGTCACAAGTGGTTTTTCACATGAATTAGAAAAATTATTCAGCTTCTTGAAGCCTCAGTTTTATCATATATAAATTGGATAATGAAGCTAGTTTCCCCTAGAATGTTATTATCAAGGTTAAGAGAAGTAATACAAGCAAAATTTTGGTCATTGTGTCTCAAATCAAATATATTCTTCTGAGCAATAGTAGTAGTAATTATGAATTTTACCACGCTTACAGGTAGCTTGTCTGTTAAAACACAGAAGGAGGTCAGTATATTTGCATGTACTATCCAGCTCCTCTTGTGTGAAATGGCAATGCTCATGGGCACTCATTTGTTCTGTCTCATGTAGACACAAACAGGGACAGAGCACACCCACTTTGAATCTGTAAGCAGTAGAATGGGGTTTCCTGAATAGCAGAAATAACTCTCTCTTGTAAATGGTCATTGTCATTATTCTTCATGTTACTATAGTAGGAAGGAAAACTACTTCTAATCTTAGTTTTCTGATATGGCTAAGTAATTTCTCCAAGTTCATCTAGAAAGTTGTAGCCTTAACTGGGCTGCAGGTCTCTTAGTTTCTCTGATCCCTCTAACACTTGCTTGACCATGGTGTTCAGTTTCATACGTTGGAAACTAAAAAATAGGACTCATTAGCTAATGAGGATCAGACAAAGAAATGGACAGAAGCCTGAAACTGAACTGGGGAATCAATGTAAAATGTTGCTCATAGGAAAAAGAAAAAAAGAGGTGGAGGGAGTGTTAGAAGTGGAAGGAGTCTAAGTGCAGAAACTAAAAGGTAGAAATTAGATATTCTGCAAAGGGAAAGAGTGATAGTGGTTTAAAAATGTTTCAAGAAAAGAAAAAAAAAAAAAAAGGAAAGGGCAAAAGTAAAAGACAGTCATGTAAAGTGAGCCAAGAGAGCAGACATCAGAACAAAGCAAAGGAACAGATTCCTGGCAGAAGGACATTATTAACAGTTATAGGCTCTCACTTCATTGGTTATGTGATAGGTTCTGAGCTTTTTTATAATTTTCATACCATAAACCATGCTTTGATTTCATTTCTTCAAATCGCAGTTGGGGCCAAATGCATCCAGCTGTGACGAAAGAGATGGTACAATGCAATCAAGGCATCGTTAAATCCACTCTGGGAGTTGCTGATGCTTTGGATTAGGTTAGATAGAAAGGGAAGTTATTTTGCGGTAGTCAGATGCCTTTACAGCAATTTTTTTCCTGTTCTCGTGCAAACTAAGATGACTCTGCTTAGGATACAGAATTCCAAATGGATTTTAGTTAGGGAAAATCAATGTGTAGTGCAGACTTAGGATGTACTAAAATGATGTTTCATGCTAGAAATCAAGAAGCTTAGCATTCAACCAGTTAACTTCAGCAAGAAGAATTTGAGATAACTGATAATTTACAGGCTCAGTACCAAGGGACACACATCGTGTTCACTCTGCACCCTGAGCATTGGAGTTGGATATAAATTGACTATGTTTGAGTCTAAAGGCACTTAATTTTACTATTATAAAATGGTCATTCAGGCAGTTTCATTTAGTATCTGTTTTATAAACAGGTGTCACTGAAGAATTGACAACATGAGAGGATTTCAAACCAGAGTCCCACCTTCTCACTTCCTGAAAGGCTTAGTTTTTAGATTCAAACTGGAATCTTAGAATAGCTTCTTGCCTTTGTTTTATTGGTGTTTAATAATTCTAGCGAGTGTAATAGCTTAATAAAAATAGCTCATGCTCCAACTCATCAAAAATGTCATCTGTTAATAAAATGAAATAAAGAATAAGTAAAGCTTCAATAATTAAAATTCTTCCAAGTTTAAGAATACAGAATATAATTAATAACACACTATTATTTTTATATTTTTGTCTACTTACATAAAATAAACGCTTTGTTGTTCTTTCCTAGTTGCTGAATAATCTAGGAGTATTTTTTTCCTAGTAGGCTTGTAATGGTTATGGAGTATTTCACATTTGCCCAACAAAATGTTCTTAAATGTAAATACTAGCTTATAGTAGAAAGAGATCTCTAATTCCTCGTATATATTTCAGGTTTATTCTGTGTAATGATTTAAAAGGCTTTAAATTTTCTTAGTGGCTTACTCTGTAGTAGATCATGTTTTTCTTTACGGATCGGTGTTTTTGGTAAGTGGGAAAAAACAGAAACAAGTCACAATAATTTTTGTCTCAATGCAAATTTAATCAGAACGTGTGTTTCAAATGACCATATTCTTCTATGAGAATGACTAGACAAAAAATAGTAGAGAATGAACATTGGATAATGAGCGAGGAAATGATCTTCTAGGAGTAGTTGTTGTCCCTGCGCCTATGAACGGCTGGCTGGTGTGTACCACAAGAGCTTCTCTGGTGACACTTGTCAGTCTCAGTTGTCTGCAGAACTGTCTTTCAAAGACTGTTTCTGCAGGGACTAGCAAATCTCCCAACTGCACAAGGACAAAACGGACTTGCCTAGCCTTCTAAATCATTTTTGTGGTATTTACAGGCTTTTATAAAACATTTAACATTTTTAAGACTGATGATTATACAAAGTTTGAGTTTCTCAGAGAAATGAAAAAAAAATCCAACAAAACCCATCATAAGTTACATTTGAAGCTGGGGATGGGAAAGTGAGAGGAGTTGCAGGGAAAACCAAGAAACTCTGTGTTTTCATCCTGGATTTCACCACACATTTTAGAACACTCTTACAGGGTTGTTTGCGTTAAAGCACTCCTGGAAGTTTAGTCTAAATCCAACTGTTCATA
Source organism: Mirounga leonina (assembly GCF_011800145.1). Classification (NCBI taxonomy): domain Eukaryota; kingdom Metazoa; phylum Chordata; class Mammalia; order Carnivora; family Phocidae; genus Mirounga; species Mirounga leonina. Next base: position 67,170,905 of record NW_023270426.1, read on the forward strand.
TTCTTAAAAATGACTAATACAGTGTCTTCAAATTTATGAATATTCATCATATGCCAGGCACCAAACTGTTCTCATTTTCAATCTTTATAAAAGTTCAACACTATTGACCCCATATTGTACATTAGAAAACTAGCATAGGGAGGTGGTGAATATTTTGGTCAAGATCATTCAGTTGGTGAAGGAACAGAAATTTTAACCTAGCTGTATATCAACTCCACTCGTACATAGTTGTAGTAAATTTACTGTGCAATCAGAAGTTACATTAAATGTAACCTTCCAACATGTTCTATTTTATTTTGTCCCATAGCCATGACTGGTATTGTTGTTCACCTGATGGCTTTATATGCTTTCTAAAAAAACAAAATGTTGTTAATCATGGAAAACATACCTTCCAAATGTACGATTCAAACCACTCACTGAGAATCTCACATAATTCTTTATGTTTCATAAGTCATTCAAAATAAAATGTGCCACATACCGGAACCCAAAGATTTCCTCCAACAATGTAAAAAGGTAATCTGCTACCCCCCATTTTTGTAAATAAAGCTCTAGCTTCTTTTGTGTGAACTTTAGCCAACTAGTAATTGTATTATTTTATGCTGTCAAAAACCTCCATGCTTTCTTTTCTAATGTGCCAAGGTCACTTTCTCAATTATTTTCCTTTCTTGGTGGGTCATGACTTAGCAAGCACTACTCATATCCTATGCAACTAAAGTAATAGAAGGCCTGAATCCCCATATGATCTAATTATATAAAAATTTGGCTACCTATTATGCTAAATGTGCCCTTTGACCCGAAGAAAATATTTCGAAGATGTTTTGTTCACTGAGAACGATAAATGAGATGCATCAAAATTTCCTTAACTAATTGAGAAATGCTTGAATGATCTTGTCTATTTGACTGCTCCCTACTGGGACACATTTTACTGATAGTGTGAAAGCAACTTTGGAATCTAATCAGTAAGGTGGAGCATTTTTAAGCAAGGGATTTTAAGATTAAAGAGTGGTGTCATTGAGATGAGCTTCAAAAAAGGAAGAACACAAAAATACATGATCAAAGATTTAAGCCAAAAGATACTTTTTAAAGCAGAGAGATAAAATTCATGTTATTATTATTATTTTTTTAAGATTTTTATTTATTTATTTGACAGAGACACAGCAAGAGAGGGAACACAAGCAGGGGGAGTGGGAGAGGGAGAAGCAGGCTTCCCACGGAACAGGGAGCCCGATGCGGGGCTCGATCCCAGGACCCTGGGATCACGACCTGAGCCGAAGGCAGATGCCCAACAACTGAGCCACCCAGGCGCCCCAAAACCATGTTATTGAGAGAGATAAAATCTCTAGTCTGAAGCTGGAGGAAGATAGGCTATTATATTACTTTATCTTTGTTTAAGCATCAAAGCATACATATTATAGATAATGGATGTGCTTCTGCCTGGTGTTTGGGAAGTGGATGGCTCTGATTTCATGAGGTGGATGTGGTACAGGTTTGCAAGCCCGTTGATTTTAGCTATTTCCACAAAAACCACTCTAGCAAAGATTCATGTGATCATTTTCTTCTGGGGCTCAGTGAGATGCAGAAGTCCTAGACTTTATAGGATGGGTAGTTAGCTTAAATGGTTGCATTATGTCGTAAATGATGGCAGGGGCCAGCTAGCTTTGAATAGAGAACACTCGTCTATGAAAAAAATGTGCCCCTGACCTTGGTTAGCCATCTTGTAATGTCTGGTCATGACTACACCTGGGCCCTCAAGTAAAACCACTCAGGTAGCTAGCAGTTCTCATTACCATTAATAAATTAGGTAGAACTATGTTGCTTTGTTTTTGTATGAAGAGGAGAGCAAAAGATATGAGGCAGAGCGAGGCCTGGCAGTTCTTGAAGAAGGGTGTATTAGGGTGCTCCAGAGAAACATAACGGGAAGGATGGATACATATGCATACTTATATGTAAGTAACAGACTGTATTCTCTATATACAATATATAATTATTAATATGTAAATATATGTTGTAATATATTTATGTAATATATATTTCATCTATGTTATATATTTACATATTTATATATCATGTGCATATGTAATATATGTATAATATACATATGTATAATATATAATACATAATACATATATATGTATATTACACATATATAATATATAGATTATGTATAACATGTAATATTACATTATATAATATGTAATATTATATAATATGTATAATAGCATTGTACATAATCAATATATTATATATATTATGTATACATATATACTGTGTGTGTGTGTATATATATATATACATAGAATGTGCACATGAGAGATTAATTGATTGATTAAAGAAATGACTTATACAGTTGTTTAGGATATATGAGTCCAACATCTGATGGGGTAGTCCATCAGGCTGAAGAGTCGAAAAGAATTTCAGTTCAAATCCAAAGACGGTCTGTGGGCAGAATTCCTGTTGCTCCATGAAGGTTAGTCTTCATTCTAATAAGGCCTTCAACTGATGAAGTGATGTCCACCCACATTACGAGGATAATCTGCTTTTTTTAAAATTCACAGATTTAAATGTTCATATCGCCCCAAAGAAACCTTAACAGATAAATACAGAATAATGTTTGACCAAATATCTGGTCTCAGTTGTCCAGCCAAGTTGACATAAAATTAGCTAACCCAAGGGATGTCTAAGTGAATTATGGTACCTTTAGTCTAGTAATGCGAATCCAAGTAAGACAAATGAAATGGCCAATGCCAACTTTATCAGCAGATTCAGACAATGATAGCAGACAGGCTGATCATCTGCAAGTCTGTGACTGTCCATTCCAGTCTCAGTGTAGAAAAATACCTTGGTCCACTGAAAGGGCAGGCATAAATGGTTATGGCAGCGCTAGAATGCCTGAGACGGTAACCTGGATATAAAAGATAGAATTTTGCTGCTTTGAAGACATACACTATACTGCAGTCTATTTAGTGTGCAATAGCATTATGTCTACAAAAAAGGTATTTTTATTAAAAAATCTTTATGGCTAAAAGATGCTAACCATAATTGGAGTTTTCAGCAAGTTGTAATCACTAATCACAGATCACCATAACAAATATAATCCTAATGAAAACATTTAAAATAAATTCTGAGAATCACCAAATTGTGACAAAGAGACACAAAGTAAGAAAATGTTTTGGAAAAATGACACCAATAGACTTGCTCAATGCAGGGTAGCCACAAACCTTCAATCTGTTAAAACAGAACAAAACAAAAAAAAACAACAACCCAAACAACCCCACAATATCTGTGAAACCCAAAGGAACAAAGCACAATGAAAGGAGGTATGCCTGTACTGTGAATCTAAGAAGATTGATTTCCACCTGTAGTACAGTTTGTACCTGAAGGTGAAGGAAGGAATGTGTTCAGAAACAAGCAGGTTGTCTTGAACACACCTACAAACTGAAGGCAGAAAAGGCCCACAAGAAATTCTGGGCTGACCATGTTGAGTTCCATAGACCTCAAACCAAGAAAACATGCAAGCACAGAAGAGTGGCTCCAGTCCAAGAAGGAGGAAATCAGCAAAACTCTGTCCGAGGCAGAAGAGACCAAGAAATAAATCACCTTTCTCTTGTCTGTACATACTAGCTTTGGCAATGACATAGATTAGTCATTTAATAAAACAAGGCTTACTCTGTGTGCCTCCACCACCCCCACGCCCAAAAAGAAAGAATATAGAACAAAGGCTTTAATGATGTAACCTCCACAGGGGATGTCTGTGATGGTCCGTTAGTTGCCTTTAGATACTCATGCTTTCTCTCCCTAACAGATGCCTAGGCCATCCATCACTGTGGATTAAAAACAGTGTAAGAGCTCCCAAAAGAGCAGGGTCCAGGACTTCTAGCCAGAGATTCATAGACATTATTAGTACACCTACTCTTTCTGTATCCACACTCTTCTGGCTAAGGTTTCCTATACATGCCAACTGCACACGTCTAATATGTCCACCCTGATTGAATGCAGTGGCCCTTATTAGGAACTTGGCAGGTCTCATGTAGGTACAGATAAGGTGCCCTTGCTTGAAGTGGGATTCAGAATCCTAATTTACATACACATGCCAGGCACATAATACTACATGCATTTCCTGTGCAGGAAAAACACAGGGTAGAAGAGAACCAGTTTTGAGCTATCTTGAGCATTACTTAAGAAAGACATTGGCTAGGAAGGATATTGTTGTATGAAAAGGCAGAAGCATGAGAAGAGATCATTTGGAAGTTACCTTCCACATGAGAAAAATAGGCCTCCTTCAGAACCTGGCATAAGAAAACACTTTTATTCCTAAATACTATTGAAAATATTAATATGAAATATCCTAGGGCATAGCTCCAAATTGAAACCAAAACTAGAGTGAAGAATGAAGGACATTTCCAGGAAGAAAGAATATTCTAGATAATAGATGGTATGATTAAGAAGGTAAGTAATCTTAGCATTCTAGTGAAATTATCAGCCAATAAAAAGAAACAAAAATTTAAAAAATCAAAGAAAATCTTGATCAGAACAGGAAATAAAACTATAGTATAATATTATGTAATTATTTAAGTAAAAAGTCTCCAAAAGGTAATTGATTTGTCATTTTCTTTTGAAGTGCCAGACTTTCATTTCTCTATGTGTTCAATTACACTACATAGGTTGAGAAAAATAGTTCTGTAAGTAAAATCACTATTGGTAAGTTTTTAAATTCTCTAAGTAAAATGACAAAAAAAAGCATAGAAGATTTAATGAGTGTTATGGAAAAATGTCAGTAATCGTTTTCAGTGACAGAGAGACAGTTGGTGACAAAATTTTATGATATAAAGGAGAATTGAGAATTGAAGAGAAGTCTATGGGAGTTATTTTTAAATTGAATTTGTATGGAAAGGCAAGATACACTAATTTTGTAAAACAAAGTCTAGGTTTAGGTAATAGATTAAATCATCATCCTGGAAAGATACACCAGCGACAGTAAGAATATAGAATCCTAGAGTATCTGAGTGGAGGTGACATAATACTGTCTAGGTAAGGGTATGAGACATGCTGTTCTTCTGCTTGTCCTTCCACAGTATTCTTTACCTGCTCTTCTGCCATTCTGATGTGGACTTTAACTTTCTTATTTCTTCTTTGCCTTTCTAGCCATTTGTCTGCATCATTACATGTGAGATCCAATGACCTAGATATTTACAAATAGGGATACTAAACTAATCCTAAACTACGTATTCTCTAGAAAAGTATCCCCCCACCCCCATACCCCTCAGGCTTAATATTTTTTATTTATTTTGATCAGGAAAGTACCTTTTCAGAGATACTTAGGACAACCTTTTGTTTCTTGATTATACTGAAAGAATGAGATGGGGGTATTTAAGATCTCATATTTCAGTTTGCTACTGGAGGAAGCCTAGAGGAATATCCTTACTTTTGATCACATAGTTGAAATTGTAACTTGTTGAATCTTCAACCTTCAAGTGTTTATAGGATGGAATGCTTTTTTAAAAGGTATCTGTTAGATATATGATTCCTTCTTGATTTAGATGACAAAGACCAGAGGCCTCAATTGCTTGGTGACTTCCCAGGATATTCTAGAGTATTGTCCAGGTCCCAGTCTTTGAATAGAAAGATAATTAGCATTACGTTCTTTAGGTCAAGGAATTTTGTGTGGGGATTTTAGGTTTTAGTTGGGGGAGCATATTAGAATAATGTAAGTAAATAGGAGCTCAAGGGATTTATTTTGGGGCTCATTCTTTTGAAAAACTTACTGCATGGTGGTGGCTGCAAACATTTCCAACATGATTAAGCATTAGCATAAGGATTTTGTTTACTTTGGATAATGCTAATCATGTTTTCTTTGTGGCTGAATACTAGCCAGTGAAGTTGATTCTTTTCCAAACTACAGACTATGTAAACCCTGCCACCCTCTTCACAGTAAAACAAAGGAATAAAGTTACAAGGTCTTCATTTTTCAATCAAATAATGTGTGATTGATAAACTGAATCACCATTGAAATCAAAGTATAAAGAGTCTCAGACCTGTCAGATACCATTGAGAGCAAGGAAATTTACAGGGAACATTCTAAATCACTATCAGGGCGGATTGCCAGTCTTTGTTACAGAAGTAAATTAACAGGGATTTTTGGCTGAAACAGTGAGGAGGCATGTTGAATTCTGTTGTATAGTGCCACAATATCCTATTTAGTTCCAGTTGGATGTATTTGGCAACTTCTCCCATGAGTGTTGGTTTAATACACTATACCTCATTTAGCCATCTGGTCTCAACCATGAGGAGGGTGAAAATTACCTACAATTTAAAATAGGTTTATTCTTTGTTGTCAGGCAGAGATCTTTCTGGACTCCAATGAGTTGAAATTCCTTTGTTCTTTTTACCCCAAATCTCACCTGTCCTTTTGTAATTTAAGCTGAGTAAATGTGTATGTGTTGTTTGTGTGCGTGTGTGTGCGCACGTGCATGTACATGTGTATATTTGTGTGTCTATAAAGGAAACTTGGGTTCATCTTTTTTTAAGAAATGGAAATTTTATTTTGCAAGTCTGAAGGTTTTTCCAATATAATGTCACAAAATGTATGTGCAAAATGTTGAAGTGAATTTTTCTTTTCATTGAACGGATTTGCGACATTTTTCAATTTCTTCTTAAAATCCATCCTGATTCAGAAAGGGGAAATTTCCTGTGAGTCTTTTAAACTTTCCAATAGGCTCCTTATGATATGTCTGACATGTAATAACAACTACAAGGTTAAATATCAAAAATCCATAGAAAAATAATCTTTTTTGAATGAGGTAACATATGTTTATATATTTTTGGTTTTGTATATTCAAAACGAGTTCTTCAATTTAAAGGAAATTAAAAATGAGAGGAAAAGTCTTTCCTATTAACCACATATTTACTTTTTCTAGCATTCTTCATTCCTTCATGTAGATCCGAGTTTGTTTGTTTGTTTGTTTTTAATTTATTTTTTAATTTAAATTCAATTAATTAACATATAATGTATTACTTGTTTCAGGGGTACAGGTCTGTGATTCATCAGTCTTATATAATACCCAGTGCTCATTACAACACACACCCTCCCCAGTGTCCATCACTCAGTTACCCCATTCCCCCATTCCCTCCCCTCCAACAATCCTCTGTTTTCTAAGATTAAGAGTCTTTTATTGTTTGTCTCCCTCTCTGGTTTCATCTTATTTCATTTTTTCCTCTCTTCCCCTATGATCTTATGCCTTGTTTCTTAAATTCCACATATGAGTGAGATCATATAATTGTCTTTCTCTGATTGACTTATCTCACTTAGCATAATACCCTCTAGTTATAGCCACATCATTACAAATGGCAAGATTTCTTTTTTTTTTTTTGACAGCTGAGTAATATTCCATTGTATATATATATATATATACACATCTTCTTTATCCATTCATCTGTTGATGGACATCTGGGCTCTTTCCATAGTTTGGCTATTGTGGACATTGCTGCTATAAACAATGGGGTGCAGGTGCCCCTTCGGATCACTACATTTGTGTCTTTGGGGTAAATACTGAGTAGTGCTGGGTCATAGGGTAGCTCTATTTTCAACTTTTTGAGGAACCTCCATACTGTTTTCCAGAGTGACTGTACCAGCTTGCATTCCCACCAACAGTGTAGGAGGGTTCCCCTTTTCCACATCCTCGTCAACGTCTGTTGCTTCCTGACTTGTTAATTTTAGCCATTCTGACTGGTGTGAGGTGGTATCTCATCATGGTTTTGATTTGTATTTCCCTGATGCCAAGTCATGTGGAGCACTTTTTCACGTGTCTGTTGGCCATCTGTAAGTCTTTGGAGAAAGGTCTGTTCATGTCTTCTGCCCATTTCTTGACTGGATTATTTGTTCTTTGGGTGTTGAGTTTGATAAGTTCTTTATAGATTTTGGATACTAGCCCTTTATCTGATATGTCATTTGCAAATACCTTCTCCCATTCTGTTGGTTGTCTTTCGGTTTTGTTGACTGTTTCCTTTGCTGTGCAAAAGCTTTTTATTTTGTTTCTCTTGCCTTTGGTGATGTTTCTAGCAAGAAGTTGCTTTGGCTGAGGTCACAGAGGTTGCTGCCTGTGTTCTCATTAAGGATTTTGATGGATTCCTGTCTCATATTTAGGTCTTTCATCCATTTTGAGTCTATTTTTGTGTATGATGTAAGGAAATGGTCCAGTTTCATTCTTCTGCATGTGGCTGTCCCATTTTCCCAACACCATTTATTGAAGAGACTGTCTTTTCTCCTTTGGATATTCTTTCCTGCTTTGTCAAAAATTAGTTGACCATAGAGTGGAGAGTCCATTTCTGGGTTCTCTATTCTGTTCCCTTGATCTATGTGTCTGTTTTTGTGCCAGTACCATACTGCCTTGATGATTACAGCTTTGTAATAGAGCCTAAAGTCTGGCATTGTGATGTCCCCAGCTTTGGTTTTCTTTTTCAACATTCCTTTGGCTATTTGGGGTCTTCTCTGGTTCCATACAAATTTCAGGATTATTTGTTCCAGTTCTGTGAAATATGTTGATGGTATTTTGATGGGGATTGCATTGACTGTGTAGATTGTTCTAGGAAGAACAATATTTGTTCTTCCAATCCACGAGCATGGAATGTTTTTCCATTTCTTTGTGTCTTCCTCAATTTCTTTAATGAGTATTCTATAGTTTTCTGAGTACAGATCCTTTGCCTCTTTGGTTAGGTTTATTCCTAGGTATCTTATGGTTTTGGGTGCAATTGTAAATGGAATCGACTCCTTAATTTCTCTTTCTTCTGTCTCATTGTTAGTGTGATCCAAGTTTTTATTACATGTTGTCCTTTACCTGAAGAATTTCCTCTAACATTTCCTACAGTGCAGGTCTGCTGATATAAAGTCCTCTCTGCTTATCTGAACATATCACTATTTTTCAACAACATGGAAATATGTTTATTGTTTAATAAAAATTCATATGTAGTGTATGTTTCCTTTTTTATTAATCCTATAAATGTGCAGAAAAAAGATTTTACATCAAAATATCAAAGTAGGTTAGTTTTTCATGAAGAGATTATAAATGATTTTTTAACTTCTCTTTTTCATCTAAATTGTTTTATTTTAACATACTCTTTTATTATTGTGGCAAAATACACCTAATATCATTTTTACTACTCATAAGTGTAGAATGGTGTGAGAAACAAAGGCAGAAGAAAAATTATTAATTTTCCTTACTACTTAAAGTTTATTGACAAGTCCTTGAAACAGGCAGAGTGGCATTCCTCTAGGAACTCAGCTGCCTCAATGTCAATACTTTGCTAAGGGCAAAAGGCAATCTTAGCCCAACCCCCAGGATCCTGTAAGTCTACTTTAACATATAAAAATTCCTTCGGCAACTTCCTTTATCTCTATCCCCCAAGATACATGTTTGCAATCATCCCCCAAGCATATGACCCACCGATATACATCTAAGGGTCTCATGACTCAGGTTTTATTAGACAGTAATAAATGACCCTTTCGCAACAATAGCTAGCCCCCTCAAGGTCTGGAAATCTTGCTTCCAAAATTCCTTAGAGTGTTACGCTATCCCTAACCCCCTCCCAACTTGAATGTATATAATGGGCCACTCCTCATGACCCTGGTACAGCTCTTTCTGCCCACAGGTCCTATCCCTGTGCTTTAATGAAACCACGTTTTTGCACCAAAGACATTTCAGGAATTCTTTCTTGGCCATCGGCTCCGAACCCTAATGTCTTTTCCCACATCATAGAATTCATCGGCATTAAATACATTTACAGTGTTGTGTAACCATTATTGCTATTTGTATGCAAAACATTTTCATCACCCCAACAAAAAATCCGTACTTACTAAACAAGAGCTCTCTCTTCCCACGTTGCTGCAGACCCTGGTATTTGCCTTTTCTAGGTTCTTCATATAAATGGAATAATACAATATTTTACCTTCTGTATTGGGCTTATTTCACTAAGGATAATGTTCTCAAGGTCCATCCATGTTGTAGCATATATAAAAATTTCATCCCTTTTTATAGCTGAGAAAAATATTCTTATATTTTAATTTTTGAAACTTAAATAAATGTTCATGGACATTCCAATAATAAGGAAAATAAAACCTGAAAATATCTTATTAGTGAAGGCTTTGCCTCTGAATCCTGTCATTATTCAATTTAAGGTAAAGACATATATGGTTCTTATGATTTAGTAAACAGTGTTCTATTTATGTGGCTATATACAAGACTAACTCTGTCCTTGTATTCTCCTCCAATGCTAATGTATGCAGTCTGAAACACCCATACATTAGGAAATAACTTTTTTATATGCTGCAGTTTTCTTGCTGAATTGAGTAAATATTTTTTTTTTTAACAAAAGGTTATTATATAGCTACTATATACTAGGGACTGACAGGTAAAAAGTGTTATAAGCCACAAGCCATGCTTTCCGAATACTTATTGTTTAGTAGAGGAGAGAAATCAATGAGCAATTCTAATACAATGGAAAATCAGTGCAACCGTTTTGTCAGAAAGTGCTGTGGAAGTAGACAGTAGGGTGTGGCCAGCTGTCTAAGGAACAGGAAAGACTTCCTACAGAGGTAGCCCATAGGCTACATCCAGAAGTATAAATAGTATTTCTGCAGTTGAAAAAGACAGAAGGGCCATTCTAGGCAGAGAATCACGCAGGCGGAGCTCTTAGCATAGCATGAAGAAAGAATGGTTAGAAATTTGGCATAGTAGGAGATGGAAATGTGTAGAGGAAAGGAATAATACAGAAAGAGACATTAGTTTTCAAATTGAAATCTTAAAGGTACTAGGTCTTGTTTAAACAATAAAGAATAACAAAATTTATCTCTTAAAAAATTAAGCTGTATTGGGGCGCCTGGGTGGCTCAGTTGGTTAAGCGACTGCCTTCGGCTCAGGTCATGATCCTGGAGTCCCGGGATCGAGTCCCGCATCGGGCTCCCTGCTCGGCAGGGAGTCTGCTTCTCCCTCTCACCCTCCCCCCTCTCATGCTCTCTCTATCTCATTCTCTCTCTCAAATAAATAAATAAAATCTTTAAAAAAAAAATTAAGCTGTATTAAGTGCTTTGAATTTAAAGAGTGATGCTTTATATTAATTAGACTTTATTCTAATAAAAGTAGATAACTTTTGCTCTGTTTCCTTGGAAGGCAATGGGGTCTAACTGAAAGATCTTAAGCTTTGGAGTTTTTACCTTTAATTATTTTTTTTCCCTACATTTCCCAGCATTGGCTATATTTGAAAGAACTATACTCGAGAAGATACTGTGTTTGCACACTCATGCTGCATCAGAGAACCCCAGATGGGGTACTAAAAATACCCCTACCCAAAATACACACACAGGTGCACACAAGCATGCACATACACCCTCTCCGTCCATCCGTGCTCCAGAACTGTAACCTGAGCTTTGGGGGTTAGAGCCACAGCTCAGACACCGAAAGTAAACCTTTAGGAAAAAAGAAAAAGAATAAAAGGAAAAAAAACCCAGAATTTTCCAGTTCTTCTTTCCTTCCATAGAGGAGTGGAGCTGAGAAGACACAAGGCCACCTTACTGCCCAGTTCCAGGGCCCCAGTTCCACTGAATCATATGACTGATGCCCTTTGAGTTGTGCAGGGCCCAGCTGTAAGCTGCAGCCCTGAAAGCGGTTCCCACAAGTAACAATGAACAGGAAAAGAAATTCCACTTCTGTGCTCCATCCTCAGTTGGCCTGACTTTCAGGGGTGTTTGTGGAACATTACAGTGGGGCCTGGCACAGGCTCTGGCTTTAAGAGGCAAGGCTACATTTTTGTTCTTGCCCCGAGGTGGACGACAGGTGGTTAAGTTAGCTGCCTAAGCTTGACTCCATCTCATCTACTCGGCCAGGAAGATCTCCAAGAGTAGAGGACATGGCCTGGGCAGGGGAGGGTCACAGGACCTGGTGGCTCTAGCCAGTCAGCCTCAGGCAGGTTTTAGTGAGACCTGACCAACGTCCAATGGCTAAAACGGAGTTTAAAAGTTTTAAGCTTTTAACTTGCCTGGGGCTCACAGTGTATGTCCCACTGGACAAAGTTAAGCAGTGGAGAAACTTGGTAAGCAGAGAGGCAGACCCGTGTGGAGAAACACACACACACACACACACACACACAGGCATGTGCACGCATGCGCATGCACACATATCACACACACATCTGCTCAGAGGTTTATACCCCTAGAACCTAGAAAAGCCACTACTAGGAGAACTCCCTTGGTACTCAGCACAGGGAGCAAGAGTTGGTGCAGAAGGAGAGAAGTTGTATGTGTCAGCAATTTGGACCTTACGCATAGTCCTTGGCTCTAATGTCCCAGGGCTCTTTTCTATATATGGCTTGAGCTTAAAAGTACAAGTTGGAACTCTGTCTCATTCTCTCACAGGAAAGCTATCTAAGCTCTCAGAGGCGAACTTCCTTCTCACTCTCCCCATTAAGAGTCCCACTAGCCATTCCCACCCAGCCTAGAGCCTGACTTTGTGAAAACTGGAAGGAGGCAGGCTGACCCGATGGTCGGGAGAGATCTGACCCTGCAGCCCAGATGTAGTGGGCGTCCAAGACCATCTCCCCTCTCTCAGGCTGAGGCACTGAGGCTGCAGGAGACAGGACCGAGAGCCAGCAGTGGCATCCTGACCCAGAAGGAGAAAGCAAGGAACAGATACATACATGTGTGTGCATGCACACACATGCACACACATCCCGAAGGTGAACAGACTGACACAGGTGTGATGACAGGCAGAAGCCGGGACTCCACCCACTGAATGCAGGACCTTAGGCGGGGCAGAGAGGGAAGATGCTGGGGCACAGAGAGGCAAGGGCAAGAAGTTCCTCCGAATGGGAGTGGAGCGCCGACCACCCTGCCTTGCTCCAAACACCTGCCTCCGGGGCCATGGCAAGAATGCAGTCCATTAAGTGCAGTGTGCAAACTAGCACTTGGAGTCTCCTGTCCTCACCTGTGAAGCGGTGTGGATGGGCTAGCAGTCACCTGGCAGGAGGCCTCGACTCCTGGCAGGCTAGTTGTATTGACCCTTGATCACTGTGTTCAACAAGGGCCCCACGTTATACCAGAAGTTCACCGGGATGGTATCCCTCCTTTTAGTAATGACTCTGTCATGCTGCCAGTACATTGTGATGTAAAGAACATCACCAGGGCCAACCACTGTCTCATAAGCAACCACGTTCTGGAAATTGGGGAACCTCTCGTAGTCAGGATTGTCAAAGTCTACGTGGCTCCGTCTGTCCCACGGGTGATGAACGGGACATGGGTTCAGCCACTCAAACTGACCTGGAGGGAATAAAATGCATGACTTGTAGCCTTTTATTTGAGCAAAGAAGTTCTGCTCTTCATAGTGAGCAGGTGTCGCATTTCCTTCCATGCCCGTGAGCAACGGGTTGGGCGTCAGCTATCCCCAGCCGCGCTTTCCTTGTTGCTTATTAATCCAGTTCCAGTTAAAACCCAAGAAGTCCATGACGGTCTTCCAGCCCACACTGCCATTGAGTGTTTGCTGCCAATACAACCTCTCCTCCCCTCCTTGCTGCTGACAGAGCTGAGGGCGACAGCGCCGGAAGCTGCCGCCTCAGGCCCCGGAGAACCCTGGGAAGAGGCGGAAGCCCCCGCCTCGCCTGGGACGAGTCCCGGCTGCGTAGTTACAGCTCCCAACCTGGCCCATCCCTCCTCTGGGCAGAGGACCTTACGGAGAATAAGGAGCCTGTGTGGTACTGACAGACGTGAATCTTGTGTATCCTGCTCTGAAATGGGACCTTGAGTACCTGCGAGAGAACGCAGGCAACGGACGCGGCGGGGTACAGCGCCGGCACCCACAAGAGCTTGAACTGTGGCGAGAGGAAGATGGCTGATTTCCGGAAGTGTAAGCCCAGGCCCCGCAGGGAGGAAATGAAATCTCGTGAGTTTGTGGAGAAGCTGCGGGACATACTTTTAATTCTATCGCTGATGAGCTTGATGTCTTGAAGAAGTAGACGCAAGTTTAACAAGATGGAAATCGAGGTCTCTGTAAATCACCCACGGTCACAAAGGCTTCAGTGTTTTCTAATAAAAGTTCCATTTTTAGCTGTATGTTTAGGTCTGTAAACCATTTTGATTTAATATTTATATATGGTGCGACATACACAGGGATCCAGCTTCATTTTTTTTTCTTTTAACAAACAATATCCCCTTTTCCCAACACCATTTGTTGAAAAGACTGTTCTTTTTTCTATTTAGCTGACTCAGCAACCTTGTTAAGAATCATCTGAGCATCAATGTAGGGTTTCTGAACTCTGAATTCGCTCCCATTGATCTGTAGGTTTATCCATACACCAATACTAGTGTGTTGATTTCTGTAATTTTGTAGTAAGTTTTGACATCGTAAGATAACTTTTGATTTGATTTATTACCTCTATTGGTTTTCCTCTTTTCTTTTTCAGTTATTTTTGCTCTAATATTAATTTTTTCCTTCTTTCTACTTACTTTGGATTTTTCTCTTCTTCTTTTAACATGGAAGGTTACGTCAGCGATTTTTTTTTTTAATTAAAGAATAATTGACAATGTTACGTTAGTTTTAGGTGTACAACATAGTGATTGGACAACTCTATACATTAGGCAATGCTCACCACAAGTGTAGTTACCAACAGTCACCACCCAACACTATTACGGTGTCATGGACTCTATTCCCTATGTTGTGCCTTGTAACTCTGTGATCGTGTAACCGGAAACCTGTATCTTCCGCTCCCCGTTGCCCATTTTGCCCATCGCCTCACCCTGACGTCTTTTTAAATGTAAACATTTACAGTTTTCAATGTAAGCATTGATTTAGCTGCAACCACTAGGTGCTGGCATGTTGTATTTTCATTTTAATTCATCTCAAAGTATTTTCTAATTTTTCTTGTGATTATTCTTTGACCCTTTGGTTATATAGGAATGCGTTGTTTATATACATTCATGAAATTTCCCAAATTCCTTTTATTATTGATTTTATTTTGATTACTGTGTGGTTTGGAGAATATACTGTTGATGATTTAAATCTTTTCAATTTAGGTTTGTTTTATGATCTATCCTGGAGGGCATTCTGTGTGTACTGGAGAAGAATGGTTGTTGTGTTCTTGTTTTTTGTTTTTCTTTTAGGTGGAGTATTACATAGATGTGTGTGAGGTCTAATTGGTTCTTAATGTTGTTAAAGTGTTATATTTCCATGATTATCTTCTTACCTAGTTCTTTTATTATGGAAAGTGGAATTTCAAAGCCTCCAACTATTACTGTTTGTTTTCTATTGCTCCCTTCAATTTTGTCAGTTTTTATTTCATGTATTTGGGGCTTCTATTATCGAAAGGGTGCTATATTTTATAAAAATATAGAAATGTGTTTAATAATTGTTATGTTCCTGATGGATTGTAACTTCCATCGTCATAAAATGTTCTTTTTATTGCTAGGAAAACTTTTTGTCTTCAAGTCTATTGTCATGATACTAGTACCTAGCTCTCTTTTGGTTACTTTTAACAGGGATTATCTTTTTTTTTATCCTTTAGCTTTCCCTATTTGTGTCTTTGGACGGATGCTAATATTATTGAGTATCCCTTTTATGTGTGGAGTCATACTTCATTTGCTGCTTTCAGGATTTTCTTTCTGTCCTTGCCATTAGATATTTAACTATCATGTGTTTAGGCTTGGATCTAAGTTTATACTGATAGGAGTTCATAGAAGTTCCTGAATGGGTAGGTTATTTTGTACCAGTTTGGGGAAGTTTTGGCTGCTATTTCTTTAATAATTCTTTCTGTCCCTTTCCCCCTCTCCTTTCATTCTGGAATTCTCTGTATGCATATGTTGGTATGCTTGATGGTATATTACTGATCTTTTGGGCTCCGATAATTTTTCTTCATTCCTTTTGTTTTGGATTCTTTAGACTGGATAATCTCACACAGAGCCTCAGTGTCAGCCAGTGGTTAGGGATTATAGGCTTGTCGGGTCTTTCTTAGGCGTGTGCCCTACGCTGCATATGCACATGGTCTTTTATATTTCCACAAAAATTTTGCATTTTTTCAAAGGTTAGACATTTCAATTTTCAGGTAATCCTTTGAAGTTGTTTGTTTGTTTGTTTATGGCCAGCCTCTTGTTTGCCTCAACTGATAATTGTTGCCTCAGGCAGCTGTGATGGGGAGAATGATTGCCATAGATTGTTTTTCACAGTGCCTTGAGGGCTAAATTTTCCTCACTGAGTCCAGAGTCAGATCAAACAAAGATAAGCCCTATGAATGGGACTTTTCCAAGGGTTTTCCAGACAGGAATAATGATAATTCTCTTTGGGATTTTTTTTTTTTAGGGGAGAGGATTCAGTCCATTCTACCCCCTCCATTTGTTGCTGGAATGCTCTTTGTCACACCTGCTGTGAATCTAAGGCTGCTACGTTTTGAGGTTCTGTGAAGCTGGGAAGAGAGAAATGAGAACAGTGCAATTTAAAACTGTACAGAATGTGTTCTTAGTGAGACTTAGGCATTTTTCTAGAGTAAGTACTCTTGGGATTGTCGTAAGCCTTTGGTTAATTTCCATAGTTCAGAAAAAGTCAACTTTCACCATTTTTTTTTTTTTTTGGTCAGCTTTATCTCTGCTTTTATAAAGGAGCTGATTTTTGGAAGTCCTTATTCTATCATTCTGAAAATGCTCCTTTTAGCATAGATTTTTGAACATCTGCTGTGTACCAAGTTCTTAGCTACGCAAAGGGGATACAGTGATAAAATAAAGTCCCGGTTCTTACCTTCAAATTAAATCATATTACTTTGTGCTATGGAAACTCACACTGGACTCATTTATTTCTCTTGTTCCTGCAGAATAAGACACTATCTGTAGTAAGTAACAAATACAGCACCAGTTTGGTTACCTCTTTTTCTAGATTTATTCCTCTCCAATGATGCATGTTTTTTTTTTTTCCCCTCATGGGAAAATGAAGCTGTTCAGTATTCACTTAATGTCTATTTAATGTTAAGAGTATATCTGTTATGCTTGTGACATATTGCTGATGTCTAGTGAAGTCTAGCACAGTGCCTGGCACATAGAAGAAATAAGTTCATTTGATGATGTAAAAACTGTTCAATTAAAAAAAGGCTGCAGAGAGAAGAGCTGTGGAACTGACAATCTGATTTCTAGTAAATTATTACAAAGATGATGAGGCAGTAGTGTGTTTAATTGTCATTTATCTCCACATAATAAGTCTTGAAGTCCATGTTATTTTTAAGCAAAGGTCAGCCTTTTTCCTTTGAGAACTCACAAGTGGTAGCAGATGGAGCACAACTGAAGGGATACCATGCTGTCTGTTCCTGGTCATAGCTTGACTGAGACGTTAATTCTAGGTTGCAAATTAATTAGAAAATTTCCTTCTGCCATGAATATGAAACCACTGAACATCACCAAAAATAGTTGTTTCTTTTTATGTCACACAGATTAGAAATGCATTCTGTCATGTCATTTTCCTAAATATGTTAAATTAGTCATCTAACTCTTGTCTAACTTTATTTAGCTCAATGAGAAGTCACACATCCCTTTTCATTTACATGTGCTTTTCAGAGGAATGAAAGGACACTTTTAAAATGCCAGGTTTAATAACATTCCATAGCAGTTATGCATATAATTATCATTTTTGTAGCTGTTTCTTGGTTGGTTAGGACTGAGCGAGCAAAGTGCACAGACTAATACCTTATTATACTATCATTACCAAGTTATTTTCTTCCACCTCTGAAAGATCATAAACATATCAATTTTTTTTCCTCCTTTGTACTGTGTCTTTTAAAGGTAGCATATCTTTATAACTGCTATCCTGAAAAAGCCATTTGCCTCGTGGGACTCTTGTATCTATCGGCCATAAAGGCAGTACTAAGTGATGAATATACTCATGACATTCAAGGAGGAGGCATGTATTTAGGTCAGACATTTCCACAGAGATAAATCCAAGTGCATTCTTGACTTAAATGCCATTTCCCTTTGATTTTCTTTGAATAATCAACAAAGATTAAGATGTTTGGCCAGCTAAAATTAGTCCTATTTAAATGAGAAAAAATTCCAAATATGTGGAAATAATTGATTTTCACTCTACTATGTGTGAAGCATGACACTGTGTACTAGATCAAAGAGAAGGACAGTTTTTAACCTGAGGTGATTGCAGCAGAGGTTAATGATTGGAAAAAACCATGATTGGGAATTGGGAATTTCTAGTCTTGGATTATACAGCTAAATTGGTATGGTTTATAAAACATACTTGGCCATTTAATTGCTTTGGGTTTCAATGACTTGTTCGTAAAATGTCAGGATTTGACGGATGGATTACTAAAGACCATTTTGTTCTATTGGTCAGTCTATTTTATTTTTATTCAGAGCTTTGGTTTAGAGATTTTCAGATGTATTTATATGTTATATAATAAGTCTAGTTAAATTTTTTGTTAGTATTCTAGAGACCATAATACAAGAGGTTTATAATCATACCTTTTATTTGTGAATAAATTACAGTTCTATACATGAATATTGATAAAATTCAAAATGATAATGAACAAAAATCACGAGATTGAGTAAAAACAAAACAAGTTATAGAAGTAGGATTTCATGTATGTAAAACTGAAAAGTATATGGAAAATACGAAAAGCATCATATATAGATAACGTGCTTATCTGTAGTATGAAAAGAAAAGAAATGATGGATAGAAAAATCAAGATATTGGTTACCTCTAGAGGAAAGAAAAGGGAGGAAGAAGGGTAGCACCAGAAAGGGATAAATGGACTTCCAAGATAGTATGATGCTGTATTTCTTAAGCCAGGTTGAGAATACGTGGTGTTCATTTATTATTGTTACTGATGTTTTACATCTGTATATACATATTATTTTGAATGTTGGAAATATTTCACAATGAAAATCTAGAAATGGAACATGTGTTTGCAAAGGAAATTACTACAACTATTTTGTAGAGCAATTTGGCAATAATCAGTAAAGTTGAAGATATGTATAGTCTACAAAACAGCAATTAGACTTAAATGTATATATTTTAGAGTAGGGGTTTTCATCAGGGCCAATTTTGTCTCCCAGAGGACATTTGGCAATGTCTGGAGATATTTTTGCTCATCATAATATTGGGGCTACTATTGGCTTCTAGTGGGTAGAGACCATGAATATGACAAAACATCCTATGATGCTCAGCAGTTACCTCACTCTCAACTCCAACAACAAAGAGTTATCCAGCACAGAATGTCAATAGTACCAAGTTTGAGAAGCCCTGCCCTGGAGAATTTGAAATTCTGTACACAAGGGAGCATACATAAGAATGTTCATTATAGTCTTAATCATAATAGTGAATAAATTAAAATGCTCTAAATGTCTACAAATTTGGGCATGCATGAATCGATTTTGTTACATTCAACCAATGGAAGTGGACAGTAATGAAAATGAGTAAAATACAGCTAATGTATCAATTTGAACAACACTTATTTTGGTGAATAAAAATAAATGGAAGAATATACATGATATAGTTTCTATAAAGTTTAACAACATGCAACACAAATGCAGTTAAAATATAAAATATGCATGGGGATAGTAAGTATTGAATTATATTAATGGTTAATTCTTACAGAGGGGAAGCAAGAGGGAGAGAAAAAAAGAGGGAAAGCAGATTAGGGAGTATTATGTAGTGCAGTTAAATTCTGTCTGTAATGTTGTAATTCTAAAAAGTTGAGGCCAATATTGCAAAATACTTTGAAGTTGGGAGCTTAGTTTTAGTGGGAGTTTGTTGTATCATCTTAAAAATTTTTATAATCCATGTGATGGACATTCCTGAAAAGTTTCTTACGAAGGAAACTTCCACATTTGTAAGAACATCGAATTTTATTAACATGATTTAATTTCAACTTAAGTCAATATATCTGAAATCTGCTTCCTGGAAAACATACTCAAGTTCTTCAGACAAAAAACTAAAAAGGATCTCAGAAAACTGAGATCTATGGCTGTTGACTAATCTAAATGATTTTGTTTCTTCTATTTGACAAATGAAAAAGGATCATCTCCCTTCAATAAGTCCATTTTTTTTAAAATTCACTATCCAAATTTACTTCCCCTTAGAGTGTTAAAGTCATTCCATTGCTATTATAGGATTTGGTTGAAGAAATAATTTTTCAGAAAAAGAATGTACAGGGCGCCTGGGTGGCTCAGTTGGTTAAGCAACTGCCTTCAGCTCAGGTCATGATCCTGGAGTCCCGGGATCGAGTCCCACGTCGGGCTCCCTGCTCAGCAGGGAGTCTGCCTCTCTCTCTGACCCTCCCCCCTCTCATGCTCTCTCTCTCATTCTCTCTCTCAAAAAAAAAAAAAAAAGAATGTACAGTAACCAAGTTATGCGAAATCACATCTTGTAGTTTTCAGATCTTTTCGTTCTCCTAGTTACTTTAATGCAATTCCAAACAAAATCCCAAATGACTGTTTTTTGAACTTTGTAAGTTTCATCTCTTTGTATGATGACACAAGACAAATGTCTTTAAACTTTGATGTGGAATAAGGCATTGGATTGTAAATTTATGCTACAGTCATGGGCAAGATTTTTTTCTCCAAAACCATTAATTTTGTATGGTTCCAAATAGATTTTGATCATGTTTTGTACCAATATCAATTATAAGAACAGCAAAATCTTCTGTGATACTTTTCCAGATGATCTTGACCTGAGGAAGTCATGTTCTTATCCAAGTCCCTGCCCATAGAAGCTCTGAGCAGAAGGGCCTCAGTGTGGTGGGTTGGATCTCTGAAGTACTGACTGGTGGCAAGGGAAAAGGTACCCAGCAGTATGCTACTTTTCTCTGGGCTTTAGTGGACCTTTCCTAGCCATGTCCACTCCCTCAACACCATGGCTTTACTCTTAGGACTAGAACACTCCAAATTTCAACTTTTGGTGTGTTTTCAGTATTTTTTTTTCTGTCCTGGTCATCTATAAAATGTAGGTCTGAGAACAGATGTGTCTGGTCAGTACAGTATTTTTTATATCCCTTTTTCTATTTTGTGTATGGTAACAGTGTAGTACCTCATGGAATAGGGAATTAATGCTTTGAGTTAATGTTGAGTTTGAAGTCAAATAAATACCTAGGGTCAGAAACAAATGAATTAGTTTGAAGTATTTTTATTACTTTTGATGGAGTTTGACATGTTGAGCATTATCTATATGCAGCCCTGCAAGATTTTAAATATGAATGTAGCCTACATTTAAAGTATTCTCATCTTATTTAATGAACTATCAAGATTTCTGATTATACATGATAGAATAAACAATGAAAGAATAAATAATAAGCAAAGCTCATAAAGTTAAGATTAACTTTCAAGAATAGTTTGCCCTCTTTTAGTATTCATAAATGTGGAAACAAGATGCTTATTAGGAATCCTACAGTAGGTAAATCACGTCCATTAGCATCTGCTAGCATAGTGGTTAAGAACATGGATTTCAGAGACAACTGACTTGGGTTTTAGTCCTGGGTTTGCATTTGCTGTCTTTGTGACCTTGGGCAATTTACTTAATTTTTTTTCTTAGCTCAGTTTCCTCATCTGTAAAATAGAGAAAATGCCAATGTCTATCCCATAGGAATGTTTGAGGTACAACACAATTTAATATTTGTGAAGTACTTAAAGCGATGTTGGCTCAAAGTGTTGTTCAAAAAAAAAAAAAAGATTAATCTAGAGGAGCAATGTCAACATTTTGAACACTGGAACGAAGATTAAAAATGGCAACCAAATTAACAAAATTAAGACGGTTAAAGATGGTTTATATTTCAAAATACACAGTAGGCTCAGAAATTAGAAGCACCAAATACCAATGAATGTAAGAGTATAGGGTGTTCTGAGGACAGAACTGGCAATTTCAGAATTCTATATAAGAAGACTCATCAGTTTTCTCTGCAACAACCTATAGTCGGGTTACTCCTCTTTCCCAGTCCAAAAGAAGAAAAAAAGATTACTCTAGAGAGACTGAATAGAAGGACTCTGACTCCTAGAAAATAAGCACAATGGAGGTCAGGGGTGCCATATTGAACATAGGAATTAACTCTTCATACAAAACAGAGAGAAACACTTTTGCCTTCTTGCACTCTTCCCAATGCTATAGCAGCCAGTTTTATAGCTCCTGGGCAGATTTTATCTCTGGGGAAGTGGATTATTTAAAGAGAAAGGGTGACCGAGAGGTTGGGATGCCCCAACAGAACAGGCAGAGAAAAATTCTATGTGACATGATAGCTGGTAAATAAACTTACTATGGTAATCACTTTGAAATATATAAATATATCAAATCATTATATTGTAAACCTAAAATTGAAACAATATTCTGTGTCAGTTATAACTCATTAAAACTGGAACAAAAAGAGATGAGAAAACATGGTGTTCAGAAAGCAGACAAAATTCCCAGGATGTTGATAAATGTAATTTCTACAAAAACACTTATAGTGTAACTGTTATCCTCTTAATCTAGTATGAGATCATCCAATCCATTTTAAGGTGGAGAACAGCAGACTCCAGGATGGTTATCCCCAAGAGAAAATTTAGTTTCCTTGATGACTTTGCATGAATTCATACGAGATTCACACTCCTGCCAGAAATCTTGGGGAAGAATTAGTCCTAAGAATATAGAAGATTAAGCAAATGGCAAGAAAGATGCAAACAAATACATATGACACAAATACATTCAACTGACACAGATTATCCATGGAATGCCCTATTTTTGTTGGTTTCTTTAAGCCCAAGCAACAGCTTTGGTATATTTGTTTCAATCTGCTACAATACTTAACTTGGACACTTTGAAAGCCACAATTAACATAAGAGATTTTCAATGTTTATGGCTTCACTTCCCAAATTCATGGTAAGAAGGAATGCTTAATTTCCATTTGCTTTGGGTCTACCATCTTCACAGATGTGTGTTCATGTAGTTGAACGAAGATCAGTTACCTTTAATTTTTCATCCTACCTTAATAGTACAACACATTTTTGTTTTACCTTCACTTGGTTTTGTATTTTTGCAGCTTTTACTATATCCAGAAAGTTCTTGAGGAGGTATAGCAGTCTTACATAAAATCTCTTAATGAGTCTTTCTTGCTGGCTTATCTTTCTGTACACCTTCTAAATATTTAGTTCCTCAATATTCCATCCTAGACCTTCTCTCCATATTCACCATTCTGTTTGTCAGCTACATGCCAATGAGCCAAGTCTGTATCTCTTGCCCAAATTTACTTTCTAAGCTTTATATTTATATATTTAACTCCTCTTGGATTTCTCAATGGAAAATTAATATCATTATGTTCAAAATTGAGCTCACTAGCTTACAAAACTGTATTTCCTTCAGTTTTTTTTTTTTATTTCAGCAAATGATACCACTATTATCCAGTTGTATGAGACAGAAATCTGCATTTTTGTCTACAACTTCTTTTTCATTTATCCTTCACTAAATTCTGTCCACACTACCTCTTGAATATTTCTTAAGTCTTTTCGTATTTTCCCAGTTTGGCATTGCCATTAAAGTGGAAGCTACCATCCCTTCCTTTGAGTTAATACAGTAGCTTCTACATTAATTTTCGCATTTTGACTCTGGTTCAGTTTTCATCCATTCTCCATGCCAAAGCCAGGGTGATGTTAACATGAATATGTGCTAATGTCATATCCTGATTAAAATATTTTAATAGTTTTTCAGTGCCTTTAGGATGAAAAACATTATCTCTAGGATGGCATAATAGGTTCTCCTTGATTTGTTTTCTTCCTGTATTTTCCTCTTCATGTTTTACAGTTCTCCTCATAGTCCATTATTCTCCAGGCATCATCATCCTCTTTCATTGCCTCAGATGTACCACACTTTCCCCATTTGGATCCCCTTCCCATAGTGCCCTGCTTCCAATTTTTAACCCACCATGTAGCTACCCCCCTGGCTTTCAGAACTTGCTCAGATAACACTTCCTCAGGAAGGTCTTTCCTGATTTCCCAGACTGCATTAAGATCTCTTGTGCTCTCAAAGCACCTTGTAATTTTCCCTTATGGCAATAAATATACATCATAATTACATTTTTATTTGTAAGATTTTTTGTTATTTATTTGCTTATCTAAATTGCAAAGTTCAAAGAAACTCGCTGTCTTATTTAGAGAAACTAGCACAGTGTTTGTTCCACAAAAGACATTACTCAGTACTTGAAAATAATCATTTGAATCAGACCATTCCAAGGTATTTCCATTACCAAAATTACTTATATATCATATATGCATAAATTTTAATACTAAAGCTTAACACCTCTACAACAGTCCTATTCTACTATACAATACAGAGAATATTAAATTACAAATATAAGAAAGCTTTTTTACTAACAATGAAGGCCAAGCGGTCCTGCAATATAATAAGTTTTGTTTTTGTACCATGTATCTCCAATTCAGAAATTGCTCTGTATTTTTCCTTAAACAGAAATACTGCAACTGAGCCCATCAATATGAACACCATTACCTCAACTGACACCTTTTAACATTTCATGAATGGGATTTTAACTGATCCATATGATTTGGGATTCCACTGTCATAACAAACTGAAATGAGTGTTATCTGAAAGTCTTTATTACTTGGAAAAAAAAAAAAAGAATGTCTTATGCAATGAGAATTAACACAGCTTTTATCTCACTGGCTTTTTAGAAGAAACTCCGAGAACAGGCTAGAATTATACAATATGGCAACAATTAAAACACTTTTTTTGTGTGTACTGTTACTGGTGAAAGACATATGCACAAGAAAGTTTTAAAGCAAAAATGTTTTTCATTAAAATCTCTCCCTCCATCTCACCCACTCACCCTATTACCACTTCAGGGACACATCCTATATACCCAGGCCAGTTTAAATTAAACGCATCAATCATCCTAAATCTCAAGAGTTACCTAACACTGTGATGAATGACTCCTGTGACTTAGCCTCTTAGGGTTTACTGTTAAGATTTGCTACCATGTGCATTTATTTTCTAGACTGAGGCAATCAGTCTGATGCAAAGTTGAAACAGGCGGTCACCTATGTTTTGCTCCGAATATTTCTAGAGTGGTCTGCCTTAGTGCTTGGCATGTCCACAGTCAGGATTATTTTCTTTGAACTAAGACACCATCAATAGAAAGTCACGGTTCTGACTTAAATACAGTTTCTTGGAGGGGTGACAAGCTAAACAGCAAATCTTAACAAATAATTATGATAACTAAGGTGCCTTTCATAGAGCAAATCTGAACAATTAAAGCTAAAGGTAGGTGCGTTTTGATGGTGGAGTGGATCAAAGGATCTGAAGCATGAGGTCATGGGTTGTATTCTGATCTATTAACATCCTAACATGAAAGAGGGAACTGGAGGTTACTGAGAACATAGGGTAGATGTGTACAGAAAATAGAAGGTTGGTGAGGGGACCCCAGGCAAAAACCTTTTTCTTAAGGCTGGTCTTGTTTTAATACTCTAAATTGCTCTAAAATATTGAGCGACCCCATTTTTTTTTTTT